>NC_069113.1:12427500-13027500 GCF_025612915.1 Magallana angulata
ATCGTATATTGTTAATTGTATAGCATAATTTACTTATCAATTACCGTATATTGATTTGAAAACAATTCATTCTTCATATATCCTCGTGTTTTAGTAACGAAAGTGCTTAGATATATTGCAAAATGAATTTTATCATGAATTATTGATATCAAATTAAAATGAATTTGTTTTAAGGCAGGGGATTTTGCATATTCACATCATCCAATATCGTAAAGTTTTCATTAAATGGTAATCCTGTTTCTTTTGTGGACTCCTGTATCCCATATATTTAAAAGCAAATCTGAGGACAACCAGTTTAGAGCTATATTTTTCACTAAATAATTCATAAGGCCATTGATTTAAATTGGAAGCAGCTACCAGTATTAATACTGTTTAACACTATGTTGAATTAGCTGATAAGAATATTAATTATTCATACCTAATTCGCAATACCCGGAAGCTAGTGTGTCACATGACTCCTGTTCGCACTGATTAAATTCATTTTCAAGAAAAGCGCATTTCGAGACGACTAGATAAAACTTTCGACCAAAACACGATCGCTATTCTATTGACGAAGACGCAATATCAAATCACACTTTTTATTTTGCAAATGATTAAAGGTTTTACTTTAAAAAGTTAATTTCTACATGACTTTCATAGTTTACTTACGAAACACTGAAAAATTCATCGTCGCATAACATCACGTGTCGCGAGTATTCTTGCCCCATTATTTTCCCTAAAGTGATGCCTGGAAAATACTGGAGAAATTACGCTGACTTATAAAACAATCATGGAAATAATGGCAATTTCTTAGAACGGTTTCGTGTCTTGGATAAGGGTCTTTTGAATGACGCTCACCCGTTGCAAATTGGAATTAAGGATTAAAAAGGGTTTCGGTATTAAATTTACAACGGCACTACACTGTTTTATTGAGTGTAGTGGGTGATTGCTTCTTAATCTTCAGAGATTCGAGTTATCTTTAAGGCAAAATGTAGGGTTTCCTGGAGAAATTTCGACAGAAATTAAGTTAATCAAGTGTCCGCGTGCAAAGTTAATCAACGAAAATCAGCGACTAAAGTTAATGAATAGTTCACTTTGTTTGCTGAACTAATGTACATATTTGTAATAATTTAGTTACAGATGTATTTAATTCTGTAATTGATGAATGTGTGACACGATTTGTTAGACTTCCCTCCTTCTCTACCCCCCTCGGTGTAATATTCATGTACTCAAAAGCAAGCTGGCCTACACACGGCAAGAAGTAGTGCAGAAACTGTAAAAAAAATACTGTTCCCTCAGAGAAATGAATGCTTTAATCAATGATTTTTATGATTGTGTTAATTTAGATTGTATCTGTGTAATATCGAATCTAGAGATAATGTTGCTGATATATGAACATTAGCATTAAATATTCACTCTTATTTGATGACCCCGATGAATTAGATTTACACATGTCGTTATCATTTTTGTATAATACATGCATGTCCTTTTGTGTTCAAAAACATTTTGTCATCCTTTTAAAGTTAGTTTGATTGATCATTGATACGTGTTCTTTGAACTACAGAAAATCATAGTACCGAATATACTTTAAGGTGTTGAGCATGTCAGGCATAATGAATTATCGAAGGCATTATGCTTTTAATTTTAAAATATCTGTAAAAAAAAAAAATCAATGAGATCTACATGTGATGCTAACAATGAAATATAAGAAATCTATTTAAGCAATGAATGCATATCATTTTCTCAAAATAAAATACAGCGCGTCTTCTTTAGCAACAGTTACAACAATCGTAACAACACCCAGAAGAACAACATTGATATCAAAACAACAAAATAAACAACACTAACAACAATATTTTGATATTGTATTTTACAAAACCAACAACATGAAATAGTATTTTTAAATAAACTAAGATGATTAAAACAAGACCTTGACTTTGAATATGATAAACTAGTAACTCTAACAATCTAGTGTTCAAATAAGGAAGTTAAGATTGATGTCATGTTATTGCTCAAACTAATACAGATTTTTTCAGACACAACTTAGAGTCGGATAAATGTTGGAAGGAACAGACATACGTCACATTTTTGTTTGACACAAACAATCCAAATGTTTCAAGATCTTATTAAAAGTTCTTTATTTAACTAAAATCAAACAAAGTAATTTGATTTCTGCCATTGTGAGGTACGCACGGTTTTCCCCTTGACATGTGCTGCTTTAGTATGACTCTTTTTGAAAAAAGGAACGTATAATAGATGTGTGTTATTCAAAGAGAAACAAGGCATTTTTTTTGCGAACAATTCAATACTATAGTGAGTTAACGTTTGATTCATACAATGTATACCTAATTGACCGTACCAATGAATGTAAAAGCAGAAAGTTCTTTATAGTCAGGTATATATGTTTGAAGCTACGGAACGTTAATGATGAGCCCCTTAAAAGTTTTTATTTCTGATACATGTAGCTATTTCTGATAAATCAGAATATTTTGCTAATTTAGTTTACGTGCAATTGATAGTTATGCATGTAAAATATGGCAAGAGTCCGGATAACAATTTGTAGAGTATCTTTTTTATTTTTTCAGCGTTTTATGCCTACTATTTTTTGTTAAGTAAATGTACAATATTCATATGGCGTAAGTGTTATTTAAAATTTTAAAAGAGATATCATGCACGTGCAGTTATATTGCTCTTTTTATTTATTATTTTGTGTATGCGCGTGTGTATCTTATACTTTATTCTTTTGTTGTCTTTATATATAATAAGTATCGTCTGATCTAGTATAGACTTTTTGTGTAATAGTAATAACGCACTCTTTCAATACGTTGTACCCGTAGATAGGTTTCATTTTCATTCATTTAAACATTGATTTTCGTTCTGTCGCGTCAAGTTCTATTATTTATTATGCTTATCGAAACCGTCATATTAGATTATAGAAAACTAAAGATTTTGAATGGTTGGATTAATTTGTAATTAATTATTCAAATTAAAGCAAAGATATCTGTTCGGTTAATATTGATAGCTAACTATGTCAACTACAGCTGGTTTGTCAAGCAGATGTTAACCGCTTATATAGTTATACTAGCCAAACTAGCTATATTTCGTATTTATGGAGTTTATGGGGTTATTGAAAAATAAATAAATAAATAGAATAAACCGGTAAATTCCCAATGCAGTTATCGTTCACCTCCATTGTTCTAAGAGATTAATTCATTTGCTTGAGGAGGTGAAACGACTTCCTTTCATTACGCTGAGAGGGAAGGTCTTTGATGAGCTTAATTTTTTTTTTTTACCATAAAACCATTTTTATGAAATCTGAAAATTAAAAGCATACTTGTTATCGTCTCAAAGGCGTTTTCCCCGTTTTATCATTATAGATTGCTTCTCAAAAAAGTATTTTCAATGCATTTCTCTATTACCTCATACACTCTGTATGTAGCATACTCGTTTATTCATCGTTTAAGATATGTTATGTATATTGGATATAATGAATATACTAATGTTTATCTAGTATGAACATATCAACTAAAACCAATCCATCTTACTTTATCTATATATGCAAATATCCTTCGTTCTCCGCCATTTTTTGTGTGCTTTGCTTAATGAAATGGAGTTTATCGTCTATGTTTGAACTGTTTTACATAGAGCCAGTTGCATTTTACTACGGTGACCCGGCTTGTTACATGAATTAAAATAAAATTAAAATAAGCCAACGTTTTTTTTTCATATTGAAATTAAAGTACAGGTAAGTCCAAATTTATCATATATTAAAAGCAAAAGAAGCGAAACAAAAATAACGGTTCGTTATGCCAAAGTCATATTACACGTCAATTTGAAACTCTGATTAATAATATCCAACAAAGTAAACACATGGATGTAGAGCTACTAATTACATGGGCGAGCGTAAGACCCGCGGTTTTTCTACTAGGACATTTCCTTAGTTAGAGTAGTGATACTTGAATAATTAGTGCCAAATTATCGGTTCAAATCAACCAGCGTAAATGGCAGAAGAGGTAGCGGCATATTCACCCGCGGGGTGGTGCCCCAACAATTGGGAGGGGCGGAGGGTAGATGCACGCGCCGTTGCACGACTCAGCGGGTGTAATTCAAGCCGCACAAGTCACCTGTCCCTTAAATACATCAAACGGAACTCGATGTCATTATTCCGGGTAAGGCATTGGGTCGTGTAATCGGCTTTTTTTCATAACCAACTAATTTTAATGCTTACGTGCCCCTTTTCATTCTTAAACAAATGTTTTCTCCATACTGTAGAATTAGCGGCATTGTAGAAAAAATGAACCAGAAAGCAAGTCAAGTTTTGGTTAATTTCCAAAATACGGTATTGTCTCCTCCATATAAGCTCCAGAAAACGTCAATTAGGACGTATTTCTGGAGCGTTCACGAAGGCGACGTGTGTTTCCTAGGAAAGACAAAGATGAAAGAAGCAGTTCAGAGCCAAATTGAGTCAATTAAAAGTACTTTGATATGACTTTAATGAACAGATTACCAATCGTTGTCCCCCAATCCTAAGCTTTTCTTGCTATTAATGACTTTGCTCTCAAACTAGACGCAAAGAAAATGTCATTACAGAAATGTAAAATCCAGGAATCTACAATGCATTCGTTTCTAATGTTGCCTTATTAATTTGTTGTATTTTTTGTTTTAAACTTTCATAAGCGCGTGTTTGTTACAGTAACAACTTATTATTATGAAGCGTGTCATTTCCACAAGTTTTTTTTTTTTACAATAAGATAATTAAATAAGAATTTCTCTATCTGCGTAATAATTAAATAGACTTGAAAAGGACGTTATATTCTAGCACCACATTATGTCTACAAAGATATTCTTCATTAATTAACGCTAATTATTTACTCTTCTATTAATATCGATAATCTATCTGACTGTTTAATTTGACACAGATGCTTCATATTAATGTTGAATAAATGCAAAGTGTATCTAAAATATGAAGTTTTTCAAGAAAAACAATAGAAAAGCACTGAATACAATTGCAATAGAATAATTCTATCAAAAGTCGCGACCAGTAGGCCGAGTAGGGCGGCGAAGAGCTAGCTTCAGCCAGTCGATTTCTCAGCTACTCTAACGAATGAATACCAATAGTTGATTGGCAGAGATTTCTATCCGTTTGCCAATACAATGGGCGGATGCGTTGTTCGCTAGTAACAAAAATTAATATAATCAAATCCTCGTAGTATAAAGATTTCAAAACATTGCAATCTGACGTGTTAATCAACAGATCATTGCAATGTCCGTATTGAGAAGTCTAACCAGCTAAGTCGTAAAAATTGCCCTAAAAAATCTACTTGAAAAATATTCATTTGCCATTCAACTTAAATTGTGAATTTACTTATTATTACAACTGAGGGAAAAATGATGAACTTTGCCCATAATCCGACTTATGTCGCTGCTTTGGGAATGTCGGCACCATTAGGACTGTCAGCTCACACTTTCCCGCCAAATTCCTTGGGACCGGGGAGCCGGGACAGAATGTTACCCCAGAGGTCTCCTTTTGGCATTCAGGAGTTGTTGGGATTAGGCAGCAATGAGGAGAGTGAGAGGTTGAGAGTGTCAGAGGCCATGATTGGTCCTTACCTGTCGTCCTCTCTAGAGGCGTCCCGGGGGTCGGGATTAAAAGACAGTCCCCCACTTCCCCCCTACTCGTCATGGCGGTCTTCGTTTTTGAGTGCACTCACTAGCACAGCTCATTCTGTACTCAATCTCACGTCCCCTGCCACAAAAACGGATATCAAGCAAGGTGAGGTAGATTTTTTTATCTAATATTCCTAACTCTTTTTTTAGCCTTTGCTTCTAAAGAGATATGATATTTTACTTGTTTGCTTTTTTAAAGATGAATTATTCAAGATATATTGGCTTATCTATCATCGTAATCCGAAATTTCATTGTGTAATGAATAAATCATATATCGAACCATTTCTTCGTAATACCATTTAATGTGAAATAGCGCATTGTTAAAACCAAGTGAAACAATGGATAACAAATATAGATAAGGCATCTATTTTTCATTTCTTTACGGCTGTATATTTAAAGAAACATTTTGAAAATTATTGATAAAGATACACGTAAAACGCAAGTTATTTATTGATACCGATAGGCTTCTGTGCCTGTTTTACCTAGATTTCTTTCTTTTACCTTTATAAATTGTCACATGGATACTGAAGCTCATGCTTATCACATTTATTTAATTTTTTTTCTTTGAAGTGTTCGTTAAATGCGCAAACCTTTATTGATAAACTTATGAAAATAGTTCGCAAAATTCATACATTTTTTAAACAAAACACATATTTATTTTTATTCATCCAAGTTGTAAATATACAGATGGTATTTCTTATAAAATGTAAAATTTAAATAGCAAATAATGATTCTGCAATATGTATGACATATCTTACTAATAGAATAAAGAATGCCAAATCAAGTAAAAAATTCAGACGTTCTTTTTCTGAGAAAAAACCTTGGAATAAAAGAAAAACCTTGGAATTAGAGATGCTTAACATATCTATATATTTCTGACTTTGAAGCAGAATAGAAAAAATTACTGTTTTGAAACAAACTAAATGCCAATACAATTTCACGGATGCGTCTTAAAGGTATAAAAACATGCATTTTGATGACACAATAATAAATAAGGAATATATTTTAATATACATATTAAATGATGATTGTACTGGTCTCTCAAGTTTGACATTTACCCAAAATACATAAATTACAGAACAAGAAAAATAGTTTAATGGTTAATTGGTACAAGTAAGAATCTGACAGTTGCTAATTCGATGTCTTGTAAATAAAGGAGACCACCTTCCTGCTAATCGTTCGGATGCTTCCTGCCAATATTCCCGACTTAATGCATTAACAAATAAACAACCAGAGCAAGAAATCTGTAAGTATATGTTGAGGTACGCAAAGTAAACAAATCACTGCCCAACATCTAATCTGTGACTGGACATCAACTAACGAAAATAAAGAGTTTTCCATTGTTTCAATCATGTATTTATTACTGCGCTTAGAGAAACTTCTACCCATGTCAGTAACAGAAACCTGCTCTGACTGTTTCCTCTCACACAACACGATTGAGTTCGTTATCCACTCACCTGTAATTTCCTTCTATTGACAATCTCATTCCAAGTTTAATTTGCTAATATGGATAAATGCCGATGTAATATTGTTCGGCCTTCGAGGGTTGCTCCCGGCGGGTCCCAAGTGGGGTCTTCCTCTCTTCCTTTATGTCGTATTCTTTCAAAGTATCGAATATCTACGTGTGTTGGGGGTAGCTGATTAAATAGAATATTTACCTGGAGTTCCTCTGTGTATCTCACCTAGCCAATATGTCGAGGCTGATCATCGTTATTAGCGGGTAATCACGATGAAATCATGTTCCGGGATTATTCCCTGTATGAATGGATTTACATGGAAGGTCGTTGTCATTGAATTTGAAGTCAGAGAATACATTTTATAAGTCACCCTTTGTATATATTGTAATAAAAAATGAATGACTCGAAAATAAAAGAGACAAGGAAAATGCATGCTGACATAAAAACATGTCTTGGTACAATCTGAAAAAACCACACTTTTTTGACACGAAAAAGGAAATACAATATAGGTCTATTTTCTGTTTTGACATTTTTTTCAATCATATTCACAAAAAGAGTTTTTAACCCGTATATTTGCAGATATAGGTAGAAACCTACCAACTTAATTCGAATTTGCAATATTGTAATCATTTCTTATTAAGAATCTTTTTTTTATTCTTTGCTTCTGGTGAAAATAAACTCCATTTTCATGCATGTGCATGTAAATTGGTTTGAACATATTTTATTGTACATGTATATATAATATACAGTGCGTTTGAACACAAGTTCTAACAATTTACTAAGTTCTCACGTGCACCCTGATACAAATGATTTACGATTGTCATAAAACAGGACATATAGAACATGTACAGTATTACCAAGACATTTTTATGAATTTATGATCCAATCATGAAATAAATAGTCATAAATTCGTATACTACGTATTCTGTATCGTTAAATTATTATTGAGATATTCAGAATAGCTTAATTTTTATTTTGTTCGTCAGATAATCTTTATTCCCTTTACATTTTAGAGAGTATCTTTGAAATAAATCTTGCCAGTTTCTTTCAAAGACGGATATTTACACACAACTGGATTAAAATCGAATTACGAAACCATAAATGGATATAAATGTTACATCTGTAATGTGATTGTAATACGTTTGTATTCTTTCTAAATTTACAGTTGAAAATCATAATGAGTAATTATTAGGGACTAGGTTTCAAGTGTTTTACAGTGATGTTGTGAAAGCATGATTAAAATTAAGATTAAATTAAATTAAAATCAAAAATAATTTTTGATGGACAGAGCGTTCATTGACTTTGCAAAACAGAACCACATAGGAGTACTTAACCTATGAAAATTTTAATATTCTACTATTAAATAATTAGCGAATGTTAGCTTCTCTTTCAAAAAATTTTTTTTTGCTTCAAATGTAATGCCAATAACGCAATGATATTCGATAAATCTCACTACATGTTCAAACACAAAAGATGCATTATATATGAAGTGATCCAAATTCTAGACAACAGTTTACCTAAATATTTATTACGCATATACAATGGAGGTTTCAAAACTAGACAGCGAATTACGTCTCATGTGAGTATCCCGTAAAAAGAGGAATCTGAAATTGACAGAAAATTTTGTTATAAATTTCACTTCACATGAAGTTTACATGCTTTATCACAAAATGCACTTAACTTGAGAAAAAAAAGTCTTCGTATGGAAACCATGTTAAAATTACTTGAAATGAATTTCACGTGAAAGTCATGCAATAAACAGACGCCAGGGTAACGTCCTTTTCAGATTATTTTGAAATAAAAATATTGCAGCACAAAATTTTGAAGAATGTAAATATCTGTAAAGGAAATTAGGTTCATTCCACTGATGTCATAATCTGCTAAGTAATAAAATGGTATGAAAAAATTACATGGGTACCTGTATCTAGCAGTTATAGATATAAGTTTATTATTAATAAATATTTATATGGTTTGGGTAGAATACATGTAACTTATTCAGAATCTTTATTTGCAGTACACGAACAGTCGAGCAGTGAAAAGGTCGGCTACGAGACCACAGAACAACAAACTGTCGGCAAAAAGAAGAAGAAGAAGCGACGTCACAGGTAATGCCATATTGTCCCTGCCATTTTGTACAAAACATAGAAAGAATCCCAGAGAGAATTCCACAAAACGAAAACCTTCATTAAAAGACTTCAATTTTTTATTGTAAGAGAACCAACTTGAATTATCTTCGGGAAACTACTCTTTTATGTTCTTGATCATTTTTCTGAATTCGATAAAGGATGGAGAATTGCGTGAGGAAAGCCAGCCAGATCACAGAAAAACCCCGCGCTCACTCTCGTTTTTTCTTGGAAGACAGTATAATTAATATCGACGATTTTATTAGCATTTTCCGCATCGCTGTACAATTTTACAGAAGAGTATTAGCCTATTAGGCATAAATTTTAATGTCATCAGGCAATTAATAAATTGCAAGGAGAATAGATCTAACGCGGAGATTAGTCCTGTAAGCCGGTGACGATACAATCAGATGGAAAATATAACACGATATCCAGGACAGCATTCAAAACGCAACATTAGTTCAACCATGGTGCAGGGACCGGGCCAGACAAATAACAGCTAATTTGTCATTCTAACGACAATCAATATGCAAAATGTTCATAGCGGATCTCCCGAGACATATCGTGGTATTTCCAAGGCAAAAAGAAAAATTAATAAAATACAAAGGAAGGAGTTATCTCCAAACCTCAAATATAGCACCCCAACCATCCCTAAAAATCACACCCTTATCATATGCAATGACACTATTTTTCTGCGTTTACTCATTTTAAGAGTAGCTGATATTGATTGATTGGTTAAAATTATTTCAGGCATATTTTGGATCATTCTATATCTTGACTTCAGGGGACACCTTATTAAAGGTACGCAACTTTTGTTTTTTTCACACAGAACAATATTTACAAGTTACCAACTAGAGGAACTAGAGAAAGCTTTCAAGGACGCCCACTACCCGGACGTGTATGCACGTGAGGTGCTGGCACTGAAAACAAGCTTACCAGAGGATAGGATACAGGTAAACTACATGTATTTCAAGATTTTTTTTTTATTTTGGGGACAAGTTTTATTAAGTATTTAAGAAACGTTGTACCAATAGAACGTAAAACATAGAATAATCCGTGGTACTTCCCCCAGAAACAGGAAACGTAAATACTGTTTCAGGATGTTTTAAAAATTTAATGGTCAAGATGAAACAGAAATCTCTCTCTCTCTCTCTCTCTCTCTCTCTCAGACATAGTCGTTACACCAAGAAGATTTACTCACACTCATGTCACTATGTACGCATGTCCTGGCGTCCACCTCTCAACAATCAAATCTCCCGAGAACATCGATCCATTTTGTATCATAATAGATTAGCAGTATTCTCAAGTGATTGCTGCCGCAGTTATGTGATTTCAATTAATAGATTTGTTATATTTAATGCAATTTTATCTGTCGTGACCATTTTCAATTAAAAGCTAATTGCTTAGAACTGTAGAGCGCGGGATCGTCTGCTCCTGGTTTTATTGGCGGGAAACCGGGCATCCGCATCTCTTCAAGTAACACGATTTCTATGGTTTGGTGTTAAGTCCAGAGACAACGGAGCAACGTATAGATCACTAGAATAATCTTCAGATCATAATGGCTTTATTTGGAGAACGATTCTAATGTCATCGAATTTCGCACTTGCAGATTCTGCACATTATTCTTTCACGGTCCAAACTACCGGAATAGAAAATCTAATTGCTGAACTTCACTATGTGGTCCGAGAATGATCCAGAAAAAAAGAAATGAATCGCAAGCCAGTTCCCATCTAACGGAATTACACATTTAAAAGGATATTAGCTATGAATTCATTCGTGTAAATAAACCAGAAACACAAATTGCTACTGTTAATAAAAAGGTCTTTAATTGCGGGTCTCGTAAAACATACGGATCCATCACCGCAAGATTTCAATTCTGTAGAGGATAAAATGAATAATTCCCGGTAAATTCATGAATGCGAGTTTCCAGAGCTCATTAAGTTGTGAAACGGATCATCCTGTAAATTCAAATTTGAAGAGGTGCAAGACATGCAATATACATACCCAATAAAATGTTTCCTTTTTAAGGTCTCGGTGACAAACCTTTTAGTTGTGTAACTCAAATAAGATTTGTATCCGTTGTATCTACTCACTCAAAATAAAATTAGGTTTTATGTAAAAAAAGAAATTTCAAATAGCTTTGTAACTTTAATTCAATTGCTTTATTGCGAAGGACATACGTCTTATAGCAGTAACGAAACAATGATGGATCGACGAGCGCCATATAAAATTAATATTTAAAAATGACAAAATGATGTTAGAATTTTTTTAATATTAAAAATACGTTGTAAATATAGCAGTGCCGTGTGTTTAAATCTGTTTTAAAAAAGATTCTGCAGGTTCTTGTGCCTCTAAATCGGAAAAATCCTTTCTTCCGTCGTATAATTGGTTTAAAACATCGTTTCTTTTAAACTCTAATTACTCCTTATTAAGAATCGGTATGTAGCTGTGCGGTATGAAGTTTATTTGTGAAATGCGAATTAATGGTTTGGTTTTAGAAATTGGGAACCCCCTACTGAGGAAACCGGAGTCCGTCGGCACGAGCTTTCCCGCAAAACCAAAAGCGTCTTGTGCGATGCATGTGCCAGGATATCAATTAATAAGTTTGTAATTTAGAACGGAAAATTTAAAAGACATTTTGTACGGAAGACACCAGCTAATGCAATTAAGATAATAATTAGGTTGTCAACTCGTTTTCTGTCGTATATGATTAATGGCTTTTAAGCACAAAACACAGGCATATTGAATATTAAGAGAGGTAACACTAATAATGGGATTAAGATGAAACAAAATTTTGTTTCTTCTTGCGATCCTTGTTGTAACTCAATTCTGAACACAATAACCAAGGGTTTATAACAGACAAACTCTTTAACCGTTTTCGATATGTATTGAAATCGAGTTATCCTTCCTTTGATGAACAGATTGATAGATGAATGAATCACCCTTACGTATAACCCGTTTACATGTATATGAAACCATGTAAAGAATAAATACAGCGGCAATAGGATATTCAAATGCTAGCAAATAAGCAAAATAATGATAATAAAAGGGGAATCAGGACCAAGAATGTGATTGAGTATCTTCTAATCCGTTTGGTCTGGTGTATAAGTCAAATTTAAAAGGTTTTCAATTTATCTACGTTAATATTGAGGTAGGATTTGAGAATTTCATAAGTTCACGAGTATGAAATGAATGCCTCCAAAGAGGCCCAAGTTGCTGTTCATTTCCATTAGAACCATTTTAACAAGAGCTTGGACTTTGGGTAAATGTGTCAAACAGCAATGTCAATTTCATTGCTAGCCACAGCTATAATGGCTCTTTGAAATCAACAAGATTTGTCTGGCTTTTGAGCTGAGACTACGCAATCGGTGTATATTTCGCTTGAAACCAGCGTCATTTTTAACCTGTTTTGACACAAAAAACAGATTGTTCCGTCTTCTGAAAGTCCAAGGCCTTGTTAAAATGGTTCTAATTACATACTTTTAAAATCAACAAATTGACTCTGGTGAACTAAAATGCGTATTGCATTTTAACGTAGAAATTAACTGCGACTTGTGAAAGCTATAGTTTAAATTTTAATATAGCATCATTTATTAATTAATCCGAATTAACACACTGAGTTTGATTTTTTTCATTAAAGGTTTGGTTTCAAAATCGCCGAGCAAAGTGGCGAAAGACCGAGAAGACATGGGGCCGCAGCAGCATTATGGCGGAGTATGGATTGTACGGGGCCATGGTACGACACTCACTTCCGCTTCCGGATACTATACTTAAAAGTGCTAAAGATGGCGTCACAAATTCATGTGCACCTTGGCTTTTGAGTATGTGTGGCTTTTTGCGGTTTTTTTTTAAATTAAACTCATTTAAGGTTGCTCGACACACCAATATAATATTTGATTGATACCATATCCTTTGCAGGAATAACTTTTTAAGTTTTTCTTAATAAATACAAAATGATTCCTATGAAATAATTGAAAGCTTATATCGGTCTTTTAAATGCAAATTCACATTTCAAAAATATACTTTAGTTAATCTATCAAATTATTGGTTTGTCAAACCACCTTAAGGCAAGATTTTCAACGAATATTTTTCATGCATACGACAATCAAATTGTACCTAACAATGTTTTTTATTGTGAATAGATTGAAACCTGCTATATTTATAATCTAGGCATGCATAAAAAATCCATCGAAGCGGCAGAAAAATTTAAGAGTGTTGATGAAACCAGATCAGATACGTCATCTCCGGACATGCGCAATAGAGATGAAAGAAGGTCTGAAAGCATTGCAACCTTGCGAGCTCGAGCACAGGAACATAACGCAAAATTTGGATCAGAACTTTGTGACAAGTCTGACACGGAAAGTGAGGACGGAAATTCAAGTTCATATAATAGCAGGTTCGAGGATCCAGAATCAGACAAAACACTTGGAAATGAAGAAATTGAAGTGGTTTAAATATCTGTGTCATTGTGTAATATTTTTATGAAATAGTCATTATATTCTTGATGATTTATAAAACGCATGAAGAAATATTGTAACCTTAATATTATTTGAGTGAATGATTATTTTTTGGAAAGTTGTTGTTGAAATTGCATGAACATCATTCATACACTACATTATAATCATTCTTATTGAGTTTATTGCAAGTAAATAAAACAAAGCAGATACTGATTGATTAATTCTATTTTCCAATAAAGTGTCATTGTTAGATCGCAAAATAAATAGGGTCATTTGTGAATGTTTTGCACGTTTTTACAAGTATTATGTAATCATATTTTTTAACAAAATATATGTAAGATGATTAAACAAAAATGCAGTACTCTATGTCATTAAAGTTTTCATTACGTTGACTTTTATCCCAATGTGACGATATTGGTTGTCACAGCAACAATAAATGCAAAGAAAAATATAGAGGTATTAAATAAATAATTGATTGTGGATCGGGTGATATAATCAAGTTTGCAGGATGAAATAATATACATAACATAGATGCGTACACAAATACCTGTTAGTATTACATGTAGTTCGTTCTAAGTAAAGGTGTTAAAGTTACAAGTCTAAGGCTAAAAAGATATTGTCGTTAATTAGTTGTACTATAAAACAGCATATCAAAGATGACCATACTCTTAAAAACTGCTTTGAAAAGTATGAGTGAGAGACAGACAGAAAGACAGAGAGAGAGAGAGACAGACAGACACAAATACAAAGGAGAAAGAAAGAGAGACGTTTACGAAAGTTTACCAGTTAACTCTTTTGAACATAATGAAGTGGTTCATTCCAAACGTATTCAAAGGAAAAGAATTCGAACTTATAGAGCGTATAGAAATCTTTCATTAAAGGAAAATACATGGCGTCGTTAATTCATCAATTGTATGTTGCTCTTTTGTTGAAAGATAATTCACGTTGAATTGATTCTGAATGGGGAAATGTTGAAAAAAAAAACTGTGGGGAGGAGGTAAGTTGTAATTTAGCCGAATTTCAATTTAATATGTTGCATTTTTACATTAAAAAGGGTGCGTATTGGATGTAAATGTGTCATCTTTAACTTTGCTGGTCGAGAAAATCAACGTGTTCTCGCGAAGAGCACAAACACATTAAAGGCCTATAGTGAGAAGAGCGTGCGCAAGATCCTCAGTAAAAATGTTCACAGATAAATTAAGAAGAGAAATGAGAAAAAGAAAAGACACAGAAAAATAGTTAACGATTGGCTATTGATCTCATTTTAAGTAAAATCAATTCACTTCAAATTCAGGCATCAAATTTGACATTTATATACAAAAATCTTCATGACGAAAATGTTTTATTTATTTTACTTGGATTTCTAGTAACGTCACTTTAGAGGCTAAATACAAAGATACGTGAAAAAAGGCAGGTTGGTAATACACTTAGATTTTAAGGCCACAACTCTTCAACGAATGACCTGTAATCAAGCAGTATATTCTATCGCGATCGCCTTATTATGTATGTACTTCAAGAGCAGCAATTATAGGTAGAAAATTGTACTTTGTGCAGAATGTTAAAATCAATGTGCTGCAAAAATAAATAAACTCGCCAAAATGCAACTGATGTCTAATAAAGTATATGCATGTTATAAATGTTAACTGCTTCATATGACACCCTTAAATACTTGCAAAGTTATTCTATGAACATCAAAATCCTTTGGTAGTTCATGTACAAAAAAAGCAAAACAGACGATGATAAGTCTTATTAGACTATGTGGATGAAACTATAGAAAATAACACTTTGACCGATTCAAAATTTGCAATGGTTGACCATTAAAATGCATCAGCAAACTGTCAATTAAGAAAAAAAAATGCTCAAACCCGGACCAGTTTCAATTTGGAAATTAAAAATTTGAGATTAAAATGAATTCGAAGCGATGTTTTCACTATTAAACAACGAGATCATGGACAGTGATAAGATGGTTGTTTTTTCGTTTGCTCTGTGTATTATTGGTTAAAATAAAAATATACGTACAAACATAAACAAGCAAAAACAGGCATCAGGATAAAATAAGGAACAAATATAGTAGTCTTTTTTTAGTTTTTTTTTAGAGGCTGCTAGTGTATAACCACAACAAATGTACGGATATAAATGTCGTATAGAGAGTAAAGGTGGGCCGGGTTTGTAGACTGTGGTGGTGATGATATTTTTGTTGTTGTTGTTCGTATCAAAATAAAACACGTTGAATTACAATGTATAGTTAAATTGGTTTTTTTTTTCTAAGTCAATGAATTTAATTATTATCTATTATTAGCCACATATAGCCTGCTCTCAGTATTCTGATTTCATCATTTATAATATCTATATCTTCTTAGAGCTGCTTCTTTCTGTCACCGTTTCCTTTCGTCGTCCCTGGCTATAAAGAACAACTATTACGTACGTGAGTTACTGAGCTCGGCAGCCATTGGTGCTGTCCCCGCCCATTTTCCTATTCAAGAAATCAATAGGCCTATCAAAGAACTGTACATGTGTCTGTCTTGGACCGAGGTGCTTGGTTATTTGATAAGTCAATGGGAGGGCTTTACAACATGTCATATTTATAAATAGACCATCAATAAGTCTGCCTTTCAAAGCGGAACATCAAATTAATTTTATTGGAATAATGATCTTTAATACTAGTATGTAGCTATGTATAGCTGTATATGCATATTATTTGTTTCATTTAATAAATCAATGTTCATGCAGAGTAATGCAACATTTTGCAGGAAGATTTATCTCTGTAGTTAATTGAAGGCTTTAAATAAAACCCAGATATTTGTTAGACGGGGATAAAAATACACGTGTAAACCCAAACATCGATTTAATCATTGAACATGGGACATTAAAACGCCCTGTGTTCTATAAACATACTATTCCAGACAGTCGCGAATGCGTACGCACGAACATTCATACAGTACCAGAGCGCATAGCTCCACATGTGTTTTTGTTTACTTTGCATTTTAAGAGCCTTGTAACGTGAATAGCGATCGGATATCAAAACAAAATGAATCACTTCTTATCTCTTTCGCGTTAATCCGTTTATAGATAATTAGGATCAAATACCCAGTCTGGTTTTTAAGGTCATCGTAATACCGTCCTGATTCATAAGGAAATTTCTGTATAACTGAGGTTCCTCTATAAATATAGTACATGTATTCGTATTTTTTAAAAACTTACATTTATTTGGGTTTTTTAAATAAATTAATTCTTTGCATATAAACTGAACTTTAAAAAAATAAATAACTCTTGTCGTTTCATGTAGCAACAAATTCCATTCAAATTAAAACTTGCAGATTTTTTTTCAAATAATAATTCAATACAATACTATGTTGTATATTTTGTAGTTTTCATTCAAATTCTTATTCTTTTATCCTCTTATCTTTTTTTCAAGAGAAAACACACTACATGTATTATAATAAATTGAATTGTTGACAAAAAACAAACATTACAAAACAAAAACCAAAGCAAACAAAAAAAAAAAACAAATCAAGACAAAAACAAAACGAAAGACCTCCTAAAAAGAGTTTGTGTAAGAAACACTTTAGTGTCATTTTATTTATAAAATTAGAGCACCACATCAGTTAGGATACCAGCACACGCGCGCGGGAATTCAAACTTTACACATTTATAATAGTAGGAAAAGTTCACCATTTATTGGACATTTAGATTATATATCCGCAAATGTCCGAATACAAACCTGTTTGAGATGTCACATATTTTCCCTTAGCTAAATTAATCTTCAAATAAAAATTGTAAAAATATATAGTAAAAAAAACCCAAAAGATAAAATAACCAACTGCAAGCATCGCGGCAACCATACAATTGAAGTTCAGAATAAAAAAAAATTTATTTTCTGAAAAAAAGTCACAGCTCGAAGGAACTGACCATTTCCAATTGAATCTGAAACTCCGTATTCAGGAATGACCCGGGTTCTTTATCGTGCCAGCGCCTACCGTGTTACTTTTAAGACTCTAAAAGATAACAACTAAATTATCTTTAGCAAAAGCCGTCGAGGAACGGTTGCTTCATTTCTTTTTCTCCAATAATATTTATTTATTTGTGTATATATTGTCTGATCAAAAGTACATGTACGTACATGTATGTGTCCGATGAAATCCCTCTATGATAATTATCGACTACTCATTTTAAGCTTCTTCTGGAATTGAATTGAAGAAAATTTGGTCCCATTGATTTTAAAACAATCATTACCTCCTTATTGACATGTATACTTTGAATCAATTTTCTAACGACATATTCAGCAATAACATATATATTCATATTACATAACTATAATATATTGTTACTTCAATCTCTCAGACCCGTCAAGTATCATTACCACATCTTGTATATATCTGAAATTTTCTCATATTTACCTGCGCTATTACAGTCATTGAATTTGTTGTCTTCTTACAGTACATCTAAGTTATTATCATATTAGAAAAATAAGTTGGGAAAACTGCACCTCTCCTAATCAAATTAGAAATGAGACCCTTTTGCAATTCATTCTCTTTGATGATGACATTACTTCCGTTGTTTCAATGATTTTGAAATATTTGTTTTTTAAAGTTTTTGAGTCATGGGCCTTGCTCTGAATTTTGAAATAGATACCTATTATTGTGCTTTCAATATATAACAGTCAGCATTGTCTTGATTCTTTAATGAACTTACTTTACGTTGTGCCCTCATTAATCTAATGAGGGCATGCATGAACTCCACCTTTACAGCGACCGATTGCACAGAGGATTCGATTTTTAGATAAAATCACAGAAATAAAAGTGTGTTTTAATTAACAATAGTTACTGTTGCTGTTAAGATAAATGCAATTATAGTTTACGAACGTCATCTCACATGTGCAGTATTTCTAGGTCTAGGTTATTGGCTAATTTTATTATTTCATAAGTATAGATATACCCGCAACTCCAAAAAATGAATAAATAAATTCGGGTTAGATTTATTTCATAAGCTTTTCAGACAAAAGGACTTGATGTGTTGAAACCGCCATGCTAGATAATACTACGATACAATAAGTAAAGATACATGTAAGGTATTAGCTTGATAAGCGCGTACATAGTACTATCGTTTACTTAGAAGAGTATTAATAGTTTTTAATGTTTCAAAACAACAGATACAGAGCTGTTTGTTTGACTGGGGGATCATCTGCTAGAAGTAGGCACAACTCCAAAGGAATAGCGGTTTGTCCTGTGAATCCTATTAACGGAAAGAAAAGGAACAGACTCAATCAGATAGCTAACCAATCAAACAGCATTTCCTTCTTCTCTTGTACCTAATTCTTAAATGGAGATATACCGGTATATATGTAGCATTGGAAGCCCGATCAAATGATCAACTGACTTTAAACTTTGATACTTTTATATACAATTTATGAATAAACTTGTCACATCAATTTTTCTAAGAACTGAGTCAAAATTATTTTTTAAAATTACAACTAATTTTCATAAAATACTTGACAACAGAATGTTAGATACATGTCCGTTGTAGTCTATACAAACGTCACCAAAAAAAAGAGATGATAAGCAAATCTTGATTTAAGATCTTGATTGTAAATTAAAAAAAAAAAATATCTAGAAGCAATATTCAAACATCTTCATATATGTTCTAACGATTGCGTCTTAGGTACAATTGATAGAAAATGACAAAAAAAAATATTCTTGTCTCTACAATATTAGAAGCAAAATATTTCTAAAGTTAGATATACGGTTATATTATAAAAACTAAATTCAGTTTATCTAATAAAAAGAAGAATTCGACTTTAATTTTTGATAAATTTATATAAAACCAATATCAAAAGTTGATTTGATAAAATAAAATTCAGTAATCAAAAAATACTATACAACAAAACGTTTACTGGGTACGTTGTAAAACGTTTTGAAAGAGGTGCGACAATCTATACGAAAATCGCCAATGGAACAATGGATAAACGTAGATGTGAAAGTTTGCATTATTCTAAATAAAAAAATAACATTTACCTAAAAGCAATTTATAATAGATCTTCATATATATTTCAATTGATATTGCTTTTTCGTGGACTGTTGGTAGAAAATCAGAAAAAATGCGTCTAATATAATAACAGCAAGAACATTTCGAATGAGAATGTATGATTATACATGCATTATACACCTTTCGTGTTCCGAATATTTCATCGTGTCGAAAAATGTATTCGATAAACTTTATAAATTGTTATCAAAAGCTGAAATGATAAAAATGAAATTTAATAATAAAAAAAGCCACATATATTAGACGAAGAACAACCACACACTTGGAGAGATTTCAAGCAAAGACAAAAATATTTTAAAGTGCCAGAAGTTAGAAAATTGACCACATAGTTTGATGGCTTAAATGTTTGAAGTGTCATATTTAGAGAAAAGGAGCGCGAACTTATCACCTTAGTCACATGGACTTTTGGTGGCAAATTCTGATGACTGGCAACACGTCACAGACATTTTTTCAGTTGTCAAGACGTTAGTCGATACCCGTTTCCGCGCCGCTTGGCGGGAAGCCATGTCCCTTCATTGTCGTCTGCTGATAATTGGACCTCTTCCCTCTCCAGGAATCGGACAGAAGGGACAATTACCACATTTCATTCCCCTCGTCAAAACAGAATCTACAGGTTCGCAACGAGTGCCAATTGCATTGCATCATAACCGGCTCTTGAATTCACTCCTTCACATAAAAACAAAAGCTTAAAACATATATATTTTTTTAAATAATTCAATTATCCATATAATTTTTCAAAATCATTTTTGACTCGGATAAATTCCGTAGGTAAAACGTATTTTTAAAATGCCAACTGGTCTGTATCCAACACCATTGAACAAACCGTAAAAATCAGCGCAGCGGGATGTTCTTAGAAGTGAGAATACGTGTTTATTTCTTTCATTTGACCCGGTAAATCGTTATAAAGCCGTCAAAAGTTTATATGATTGACAAACACTTGGCCGTCTCTATTTGGTTAGGGATTTGAAATTCAAACAGGTGGGAGGGACATACTACAAAACAATCGCCAATTACACGTCTTTAGCAGTCAATCAAAATCCCGTGAAATCTCGCGCATTTGCAAACATCTTTGAACTGATAACATATGTATAAAAAGTTGAAGACTTTCCGACTGATTATTAAATTACCGAGATTTTTATGAATTGGTAGTGTCTTCTTAAAAAATTTCAATAAGAAGTTGTGATAACTCGTAGCGGGATTCTCCAATTAGTTAGTGCAGTTTAAGGCACTCATTGGGTGTAAAACTGGCCGTTTGAAGGCACAGATGAACATCGTTTCGTGTACACCTTGTTAAACAAATTATTTGCACCGCCTGCATTCATAGACTTTCCTTTGAAGACTGCAAGGAGGACCTCAGATTTTTGTAATGACAATGAATCCCCTTCTGGGCAATAATTCCCAGGCAATGATGGGGTTCCAGCACCATTATGGAAATATGAACACCGGCAACTACTCGCAAATGAACGTTCTTCCGAACTCAGCACAAAGATCGTCGTTTGCAATACATGAAATTCTTGGACTTAACACAACTCCTTGCCGACAGAATCCGAGCCCCGACATCTTGGACAATTTGGGGATATGCCCCTCTAATTCTATGTACCCTGCGGGTGTTAACGGTGGGGGAATGAACCCGGCATACGGTGCAGAGCCCCAGCATCCGAACTATTACCGGGAAATTCCACAGTCCCAGAATAACTCTTTTTGTCCATGGAGATTTGACTCTCTCAATCAGACAGCACCTAACTGTGTCCCTCAACCCATCACCAATAATGTCAACAGGTGCCAGGAAACTCCGGCATACGGACTCAAAGCTTCGCCAGAGGAAAGTAAGTGTTAAATAATGATTTACATTGTAATACTATATATGCATCCCCAAAACCATATGAAATGTCCTTTTCACATTTTTGAGCATATGGAATCAATTTGCATGTCAACTTTCAGTAGATCTCAGGTATGCCAAAATACTTTAAATGAAATGTGAATATTCATATCTTACATTGTACAAGGTAGATACCTTTTTTTGAACGATTTTACTGTTTTATGCAACAAATTAGACAATAATTGATAATTGATCATTTTAAAAAAAAAGTTAAAATATGGTTCCAAATTTCTGCTTTCAGATAAAAAAAATAAAACCATTTTATTGAATTGTGGAAAAGTACAAAATAATTGTCATATTGTAGATCTATATGTAACTCTGACAAATTGTCAACAGTATTCACACCGGCAGCAAACCATCCTAACACAGCAGTCGTTAAAACACAACCTTGACATAAACCAATAAAGCTATGATTTTAAAATATTACATTGATACAAAATTGATGGTTTTGATTATAATTGTTCTTCCTAAAATTATTTACATGTTACTCAATTCAATTGTTTTATATATATATATATAATCCCATGTTTGACATAGAAAAGAACGATATACCAATGCATGTAAGATGTATATCAAAATTTTGTTTCCCAGTAATTATTATAAAAATGAAGGAAATTATAATTTCCGTTTTTCTTTTGATTTTCTGTAACTAATTAAGTTAAATTCAATTTGTTTTATTTGCATTTCTGTGTTACAGATGAACATTTCGCATTTGCTCATAAATATAAACAAAAATAAGACCTCCGATGTTATCAGCTGAGAAGCGAAGGTACATGTCTGAGCACCATGTTAATCTAGACGACATTTCTTGAAAAACACACCGAATCAAAACTTGGGAAACAAATATTGGGATGTCAAAAATAATCTAATAAATTTGTAAGTCGCTGTATTCTCAGGATCCCCGGAGTTTCACAGACTACTTTCATTAGCTGCGATAATACAACCACTGGTACACAGTTTTCGTGTGCCTTAAGTAAATAAGTTTTCTTAATTTTCAGGGTCACAGAGTTCTATTAAACTGTTTACTTTGTAATAGTAGAAATTTTTAGACACCTGAATTCAAATATTTCCCAGGAATTAAATTGGAACACATTTTAAAATATAATTTTGCTAATTGCTTTGCCTTTTGATCGTATGAAAACGACGATTTTAACTAAAATCGGAGAAAATATAATTGGGTTTTTTAGAAGACTGTTTAAAAATTGAATTCATCAATACTGAACAGTGCACATACGTTATGATGATATCAATTAAAAATACAATATTCTAGCTATATTTATCTTCTTTACACAAAACAATTATTTTTGAAATTATATAAAGGAAATCATTAAAACTATTATCATGGGCATCGTAGAAAGTATCTAGTTATTAATAATCAAATGTTGATTGTTAAGATAATTGTCTTTTATGTTTAAATTTGAAATGAAATAAATTGATAATACCAAAATAAAATTAAAATAAATTTTTTTTAACACGGATTTCAATTTCCGTTTTCGCAAATACAATGTATATTCCCATGAATGCATTTAACTATAAGTTAACGTGTTTATCATGTACGCATAGAATTAATTTTCAAAAAAAGGAATTACCACATTATTAACTTTTTTTGTAAAAGTATGACTTACAAATGTAGATAATGATGATACAAAGATAATAAAACTATTCAAAACTTTTTCATACTATATGATGTAGTTTATGCAATTTATGAGATTATTTTTGTTTGCTTGATATCACCCAACAAATATATCTTCCAAAGACAGCAAAGTATTAAAGTTTGTATAAAGGACCAACATTTCTAAAACCAAATTTTTGAGTGTAGAATGCTTTTTAATATTTTGATAACGATATTTGCATGCTGTTGATAACATACCAAGTAGTTTCAAGAAACGAGTCTGAACACTTTTTTGAAATAGTTTAACGATTGCATTAAGCATATAGCACACCTCATCCTATGGATGAATCACCTCCGCACACATGGAGTGTCTCCTGGAAATTGAGTTCGGGGGGATTAAACCAAATATCTCACCCCTCATACTCATTTGACCCAACACCGCGGCCGATAAGGTCCCCCCATCCGTCTGCATAGCAATAGGACGGGTGAGTCGTCCCAAAAATGCATGTCAACATTCTGCTAATTTACAACAAGCTTTGTCCGTACTATTTGTATTGTCTCACAAATCTGATTAAAGTTGAAGAGGGATTTTTGGACTGTTACATTCTCCCGTGTTTATCATAAGCACCCTTGCTCAATCAATGCTTTGCAAACTTCTCGAGCTAATTTTCCGGCGGAATATAACGTACATATATCGCACGCGACAGATATGGGGATAGAGAATTTCATATTGTTTCTAGATAAATTATCAATCATTGTTCTCACCAGGACTTGTATATTTGTGAACGTTGAGAAAACAAGATAAGACTCAGCTTTACTGATCAAGTCTGATACTTTATAGTAATCCCGATCAGCTTAGTCTTTTGTCGGCCCAAGTGGCCGCATCGTTTGGAAAGCCAATTAGCCGGACATATATTGACATTAGTTGTCTATTGTTAAACTGTTTCTTTTCAATTCCAAATAGGCTCAATTGACCATATAAAGTGTTTTGTTAGCGATTTTGATCCGCACAGCGGGGGCATCGGTTAAGGTGAGAGTGGTTCCACCTACCAAGTTCGACAACTGCTGTTCTGGTCAATTCGTCATTGGTAATTAGCACACCGATAAAAAGGTGTTAGCAGAGAGTCAAACAATGTTGTGCCGGGGATCTGTTCTAATTTTCTCCTCGGCAGTTGGCGGTTTTTTTTATAAACCAAAATATTTCAACCGATTTGGTACTGATCTATATTAATATTATTAGAAAATGCCCGTTTGCTCTTGGGTGTGGGTGTATTCCCCACCACTTAGAACGAGACTCACCCAGGAAATGGGGTATCTTAGTATTTCTCATTTTCTTTCTCAACAAATACTAGACACTTAATGAACGTTGTTCATTATCAAACATTCAAAACATAACTAGCTCTTCAAATCAAATTATGTTCATTTTGTCAAAGCATTAACATTACAGCGCTGCTAACGACGTGACCACGAATTGACTATTTGAAGAGCAACTTTCTGTCAAATAAAGAGCACTCATCGTTTTGCCTTATCCACTTGAAAACCGCTTGTCTTCACTCTAATTCAATACACTCAATGACTCAAATGGCGGGTAAAGCTAGGAAATAAGTGTCTTTTAGAGAATGACAATTAAGAAAACAAACAGGTAGAAAGTCGCTTTACAGAGGAGTTGGAGAATTTTTAGCGGATGACTGGAGGGGCTCCTAGCCTTGCACTGACCACTGGGCGCCAGATCTCGTGTTCTGCGCCACTTACTGCGCCGGGAAACTAGCGGGAAATGGGGTAGACAGGCGTGGTGACACAATAATGGACATACAGTGTAGTCCATGAGTGGTGGATTTGATAAAACTTTTCACATAAAAGGTGAAAAGTGACATTTCTAATAACAACTTGTTCGGAAGAAAAAGCTAACAGGAGAAAGTGTATGGTTCCTAGGATCGTCTTAAAGACACTCCAAATAAACAGCCGGGCATGTACACGAGGGAGGCTTTAGTCTGAGTGCAGGTTTCTTGTTTAAACATCCTGTTTCTCTTTTTAACAAAATTTCTTTTTCATACGATTAATTTACAAATAATAACTGAAGGAGCTGCTTATCTCAATCAAATTAGCAATCAAAAGTGCAGACTACATGTGTGTGGGTGAGAGGGGTGGGGTGGGGTTGGGTTTGGGGGTATCCTTTTTAAAAAATCTTGATTCGGTTTCAAGCTGATCTGATCATGTGAGAACCAAAATAGAAGTTTCTATTTGTATTTTTCGGAAAATTAATTAATTTTCTTTTTAATGTTTGAACATGACCTTAATTTTTTTTTCTTACTTATGAACGTATGTTACGAAGTAAAAAAAAATATTGGCCCAAGTTGTACAGAGTTTAGAACAACTTTCAGAAAAAGAAGTTAGATTTTTCTTAGTTCATGATTATGTTTTCTATTAAATTGTACACACAGTCAAGAAAACAAATTCAAGAAAACCAAAGAGATTGTTTCTAATTATATGTACATTAAGATTGTGTGAACTTTCTCGCATGAAATTTAATGGTTTTAAAATTAAAATTGACCTTTACCATCACAATTTCCATGGAAATTTCATCAGTTGCTAACAATCTTTACTTTTGTATTCTATGTGTATTTAGGAAATACGCCAATTTTCTTTTACATTTTCCCTCAAACCTCAGTACTTCTGTCTACTGGATTTTTCTCTCTCTCACGTATATAAGAAGTTTTTAAGAAAGGTCACTAAAATATGAAATTCTAAAAAAAAAAAAAAAGAGAAAAAAAAATCCCCATCTGGTTTGTTCCATTGCATATATCAAAGTTCTTCATACCCCATGCCCCCAAAATAGGCAGAGTGTAATGAATTAGTGGCATGGAGAACAATTGTTTCGGACTTTATATTTTTTCTGCTTGTAACGTTGACAGAAATGTGACACTTTTAATTATATAGTTGAGCAGTTTAAGCGTTATGCACAATACATATCTTTGCTTTGGTATCAGTTTTCTTTTACGAATTAACGTAATTGTAATGTTAAGTTTTGGTATAAGTAAAATAATATAAACTTAAGTTATGTAGAATATTACATTTAAAAATAATCTGCACAAAAGCATGCACACTTGAGGTAAAATTGAATCAGCTACACGTAATTAATATAAGGTGATGTGAACGGTTCAATATAATCAGTGATAAACCTTTTTAAAGTATCGTGTATATCATTTTGTGAATTTTTATTCTATTTTCTAGAGGAGCTAACAAACTCTTAATTTACCATCCATCCATCTCATTTATTCGCACTTATTAACACGTCTCTTTAGAGCAAGAGAAAAAATCTCTCATCTGCAATTGTTATAACTTCATATAGTCACGATTTCTTTCATAATTATTTGTTTTACTAACCTTCATTAACTTAATTGTTATCAAGGGCGTTTGAACAGAATTTTGAATCATGATATAAATAAACTGTGCACTTTGCTAAGTAAACCTTTATATAAAGTTAAGAGGCACATGCATGTATATTTCAAGGGGCCATTCATTAACATCCCTACCACATGCTATATTCTTTCACTTATGTAAAATGCTTGATTTGTATATTTGTCTGCTTGATACCATTGCATTATGTATATGCTTAGGGTTTCATGCCGTACGGGAGTTAATCATAAAAGATTTAAAGAATTTGATGAATAATATATAAACATTCAAATGAATAAGGAAAAATTAAAGAATTAGAATTTCCCATTTCAACATAAAATGTCAACAATTGCACAAGATGCTTTTAGTTTTAATTTGGTCATGTACATGTACTTTTAAAAGAAATCTTTCTTTGAGTATTATGAGTTGATCTAATTCGGTCGGGGATGATTAAATCTGATAAGCCCGAAGGGCATTATGATAAATTTGATCAAGCCCGACCGTGTTTGATCCAGGCACGAAGCATCGTTTTAGAAAGTGGGGGGGGGGGGGGGGGCAGACTCATCAAAAAAATCTTGACAAGCCAAAAAAAAAAAAAAAAAAACCGAAACGAAAAAGGTCACTTTCCAAAATCCTGAAAATCCTAATCCTTTGGGGGGGGGGGGGGGGGGGTTAAACTTTTAACTTCAATTTAACCGTTTATTTCCTTCTTTTCAATTAAATTTTTACATGGTCAAAGAAAAGTGGGTGGGGGTGGCAACTCCATGCTAATTCAATTTTTTGTATGTAAATTTAAGAAAATTCTTTGCTCCGCAAAAAAGTGGGGGGCCTGCCCCCCCCCCTTCCGATGCTACGTGCCTGTGATCACTTCATAATACATGTATTCAAAGAATGATTCATTGTTACTTATATTTATTTAATTTTCTGCGGTTGTACAATTAAATATAATAATGGTCATTGACGAAAAGTATTAAATATAAATAAATGTAATAATGTGATCCATTTTCAGCTCATCTCCGCCCAGAGTGTGCTCACCAGGACAAGATAACAGACAACACAGCGATCTGCAAGAAGCAGAAAAAACGCCGGAGACACAGGTAGGTCGTCACCACTCACCACCCGCCCCCTTCATCCGAGCCCCATGACCACAAACCAGGATTAGAATGAAATCAAATTTTATGATCTATTTCACTTCTGAAATAATTTGAATAGTTGTATGAAAAGTTCTGTTGTGAGTGTGTATGGATTTATTTTATATGAATGGGTGACTATTTTAATGTTTAAGATCCACGGAAATAGTAAACAAAACAGTTTTATAATTCTTTAACTTTAAATCTTTTCTTATACGAAGATGTCAACTCCAGTGTGTTCGATAAGGACACTCATTAGTTTGGATATCACTATCCAATTTTAACCCGAATTCATCATCTATAAATCGATATAGAAATATGCATCATTTAGAAAAGGACAATTACATTGTACATTTGTATAAGAAAGTGAATTTAACTGGTATTTTGCAATTAATATAGAAAGATTTATATTCGTATCAAAAAAAAAATTTCTCAAAATTTGATGATAGATATTTTAGATTGATTAGACCATTCATTGCATAACATTGTCTCGTAAAATACATTTTGAACGATAGAATCAATGCCCATTTGATTCTTATACAAAATGCTGACTTGCAACCTTAATGGTTATAATGAAACAAAAAAACTCTTATTAAACCAATCAGTTTTCATTCCAATTCCTTGTCGAGTTGAATGGAATCTCTATCCGGGGTCGGTCTTGTATTTTCTATTTAATTTGATTACATTAATCTACTAACTAATAAGTGTCAACAGAAAACAAGTCCTTGTCAATTAGTTCGTTAACAAGAATCCCCAAGATAGGTAGGGGCGCGTTCGATTTGGTGAAAACGTCACACGGCACCTAAGGACTATTTGTTATGTCAACTCAGACAACGTCATTGCACGTGGCCAAATTCCTCCTTCCGATTAACAATTACTCCATCTCATTACACGAAGTACCATGATAAAAGCCCGCGCGGCGTCTACCATCGATTTCCTTTCCTATTAAGAGATAAACATCCCCAATAAGAAAAGAAAGCAAACTATTAGTCTTTTTAATTTCCAATTAGTTGGCCCAATCACTCACTACGCGTACTCTGTGCGGTTACAGAGTCCATGTTTACAAATTGGATCGTTATTATATATTTAATGATGCAAGTTCCTTCCAATTAAATAAAAAGAATTGGAAGGGGGCTTCCATCTCGTTAGAATGATAAAAAAGGATCTACATCAAATCTGTTCTCCAGTATTAGGAACAGAGGTTGTCCAATTCAGGACATTGTACTGTTATTCTTCATAGTTTTGATATATTTGACTCTAGTATAGATAGTATATACATGAAACATTTCCCTCATTCAAATCATTCACGATATGTAAATTATTTTATTCTCAATTTATAGAACAATTTTTACGAGCTACCAAGTAGAAGAATTGGAGAAAACGTTTAAAGAAGCACATTATCCTGATTTGTATGCCAGAGAAGTCCTAGCTCTGAAGATTGATCTACCAGAAGACAGAATCCAGGTGAGTGGAATAAAACAAGACTATAGGCGGTACTCGTTGAATGGGAGAGAGAGAGAGAGAGAGAGAGAGAGAGAGAGAGAGAGAGAGAGAGAGAGAGAGAGAGAGAGAGAGAGAGAGAGATTGTACTCAGTAAATAGAATTAAAAGATCTTATGTAAATAAGAAAGAACCCAGTCAACCCGAATTTTATATGAACATTTTGTTGATTTTTATAAAAGTAGTAAACTGTCTTGGAGCTAACCGCAAAGAAACTTTGATATATTGCAATAGAAAACCAATTATCAGCGTAAGGAATTTGCTGTTCCCGCGGGAGACGGTACATGATTTCTAATTGGCCTCCGTATCTAAACAGACGCGGGGCTGGACACATTCACGCAAGATTTCTATCTCGCATGTAAATATTTTTTAGCTCTCGAAGTCTTCCGTAAGTCGCTGTATCATGGCGAGAGTTCCCCGCGATTTGGCAAGCGATGTACCGAAAAGTTCCGTCTTAAGTTTATCCAAGATGTCGATAACGGAAAACGGAACATGCTTCTACAAATTGATATTCAAATTAATTAAGAAAGCATACATATGTTTTTGTTGACGCAGGAACTAGATACTGTTTTTATCTGCGATTTCAAAAACATCTTACAGATTCGACTGAAAAATTCTTACTTCAAAAGAAATTTTCTCCGTAGGTCTAAATGTAGACATGGAGATTGAGGAAATGTCTCAAAAAGATGAGGTTAAAATAATACCTTTTTAATTATCGCTATTTTCTGAGAAAACTTGGTAACTTTACAGGCCTTGTACTACAAAGTCCAACGCTCGACTGAACGTTCAATGCTGGATATACAAAGCACCGACAGGAAGATCCCGTGATAGCAAATTCCTTCTTGATCCAGAATCAGTCGATGTTTTAAAATATAAAAAAAAAAAAATGAAAAAATCACGTTCATGCCGAGAGTTAAATATTCATTTAAAAGCTTTGCTTATCAAAGTAATATTTAAAAACCCAAAGCAGTTAAAGTTGTTTTCCCCATTTCATAATTTCCAAATTATCTGAGGTTTTTTTCAAATTAAGACTTTATATGGTATATTCAAAATTTTAAATTGAATAGTAGTTAATCATAAAAAGTATTTTTAAATTCATTAAGGTAAAAGATCAATCTACATCAGATATCGAACTCGGGCGCTTACATATGTTGCACTTCGCTGTTAAACATAAAAATCGTGAAAGGAAAAATATATAAAGTTATGATTAGTTTTGTTGTTTATTTTGAACCAAATTAAATCAGAGTATGGAGGTGTCGTATACATGCATCTCCTAAATCGAACCGAATTTCGTTTTAATTAATCGTTCATTTAATAATAAATATCTTTGTTGCCGAGGGTGCTTTTTCCAAACTGACATTCATATCTGATGAAGAATCTAAAAGTGATGAAAAAGCTCTTTTTTAAATTAAATTCAAATTAACGGTGTGCTTTTGTTCAATCTAATTAGTATGCATCACACGTAACATTTCATTTACAGGTGTGGTTTCAAAATCGTCGAGCCAAATGGAGGAAGACAGAGAAGACGTGGGGCAAGAGCAGCATCATGGCGGAATACGGACTGTATGGGGCCATGGTGCGACATGCACTTCCGCTTCCGGACTGCATCGTAAAAAGTGCTGACAAAGGCATAGACAAATCGTCAGCGCCTTGGCTTCTAGGTACGCATGAAACAGTATTTATATATAGACAGCAACAAACAAATGAGAGAGAAAACGAAAAAGAAGAGGATAAAAACAGTGAATGAAATTCAAAAGATTTTTTCTTCCTTTCAGGAATGCATAAAAAATCAATAGAGGCGTCCAAGAAAATGCGTGAAGAGGAAGGAAGCGTTGACGGAAGTGACACCAATAACCGGGTCAAGGAGGAAATTCGTTCGGAAAGCATCGCGGCTCTACGTGCCAAAGCTCAACAGCATAGCGCAAAACTGTTGGAATGTATAGAAAAAGACCCCAAGAGGTTCGACGAGTCTAGCAATAACTCTTTTGACAGTTCATTTTTCTCGGATGCTGGAGATGGTAGTTCAGAGATGTCCAGAAATTGAGGATAGCCTATTTTGTTGATTCTGATTCGTCGTTAGAATTACCAATTTGATATTAAATGGCACTGTCCGCGTGTCAGGTTCTATTTATAGTAGTTTCCTATGCCACGTGCATTGTATTAATGTATTTGTACATGATAATATGTAAAAATTAAAACATATTAAAGAATGAATTAAATTTATTTATTCATTTATTAATTGACACATACACATACTCATACGGAGTTCAAATATCAATGTCTTTATGGAGAAGGCTAACATATGCAATGGCTGCTGTCTCATCCATGTATGTAATTTATTTACATAATAAAACATCTTCAAATCAAATGAAATAACAATGTACAATTAATCCCAAATATATGTATGATTTCAACACTAAAATAATTTAAAGAAAAAAATAATGATAAACTAAAGACAAAATAAAACACACAGCACTGATAATTCTGCTATGATTTTGTTAAATCAATAGCGTTAAAGATTTCTCTTCTTGTAAAATCAGTATCAATTTCATATTTAATTCACTCCAAAATATTAATAAGATAAAGGTATATTCGCGCTTAATTAATACATTTTTTTTAATGTATAAGGTCTTGAGTACTAGAAGTATAGAAGGTAGAATTTCCTGGATTCATAGTATCTTCGAATTTATATTCAACAGTGACCACTTTGCGCTTTTTGGAGAACCTCGAGTATTGCTTTTAACCATATTGTCACTGCCACGGCCCCAGGGTCGGGGTTCTTTAACCTTTCTGCGCTAACATAACTGGCTCTGCCGGCATGGGCTTTCATGGAAGCTGTGGCCTTAGCCGCGGAGTCTGCAGACTAATGGAGTCACAAATCAATTAAACATCGAGAAATATTTGATGCATGTGCTTCGAAACCAATAAATTAACTGCCCCCCCCCCCCTCCCCGCCCCCCGAGATCACAGAATAATTCATGGACAATATAAGAAAAAAGAAATAAATCATTTTTTCGAGCCCTGATATTTGCTATCTAATGATATATCGAAAAAGACCAACCTGAACTGCCGACTCAATGATAGTGAAGGGACAAGAGGAATCCCGGGTACTACTAATTGCCGAAGACGCGGCAAACAGCGCATCTACCTGAGGTAACAAAAAGTCATATATCTATAGCAACCAAATATATCAGATAAATTTCTCACATTTAATCATTATAAATCCTTGTTTACAGATAACTTTTCAATGCTCGTAAAGCGTAAAAGCTTCGTTTCACCGAATGCATGATAGAAATATTCAAAGTTAGTAAAGAAAAAAATCCAGACAGACTTGATATAACGAATAACACTTGTATCAGTTGTACGTGTTGAATAAACTTGTACAGATACTGGCCATTATCCTTATCTTATATGATATCAAATTCTGTTTTGATTCAGATAGCAATTTTATTTGAAAATATTTCAGGGCTTGTACAAATAAATACGCGCCGAATGCGAGTTACCTGAAAATTCAACAAACACATACCATGGTTCTGTCTCCAGGCTGAGCTCCGCCATATCTAACATTAAAAAATATTATAAAAACATCTCAGTGCTGGCATAAAAAAGTCTACACTAATGAGACTAGATAGTTTTTGTGTAAAAGAGGTTCGAACATGACTGTATGCATGGTATGTGTACCTTATTACGGTGGACGTTCCCTCATTTAGTGCTCTCTCCCATCCCGACTTTGTAACGTCATTTTGCAAGGCACGTGAGGCGGAAGTTAAGAACAGACTATACAGCTGTGCAAGAAGATTCAGAACTTATTAAAAAAAACTAACATCTGCTACGAAAACCAACAACTAGCAACAACAACAACAACAACAGCAACAGATTCCTGTGCGTACATGTATAAGCTTTAAGTGTCACCTAGACATCGCTTTCTTATAATTAATGAAAAACTATTTTGGTGTTCATACGGTAATGAAGGTTTACGTACACATGTAGCAACCATTGCAGAAAAATGTAACCCAGAATATCGAGAAATGTACTTTATTCTGAAATGATTGCTACTTTTATAGCTCCAAGAACCATATATGACAACAATGTATTGGTTCTCCTTGGAACAATAAAAGTCCTTCTCTCATCAAAACAAATCTAAGACAAGGCATAATTTAACAATATCATCATTATATTTTAAGAATATTTCAATAACAAATGAACAACAAACAAGGAAACATGTTTTAAAAACAATTATTAACAAATATCTTACCGCTCCCGAGGATCCTCCCATTGATTGCTCCACTATCTTAGCTATAGATAAAACTAGATCTGCTGGGGTGTGTACGGGTATATTTGGTTTATCCTTTTTCCCAAGTTCCTTCAGTATTTCTTAAATTACAGATTTTTTCAAATTCAGAATTTAAGATTTACATAGTATAATAAGCTTATTCATAATCTTTGGATACATGATATGGTACAATTTATTAAAATCAGCTGGAAAGTTTAACTGTTTTAAAGAAAAAACAGTGTGAAGCACCTTTGGCCCTGTGGTTTATTTAACTGATTCACTTTTTTCCTGTTCTTTAACCCCTAGGTTTCATTAATTGATTGACGTCTCTGACCTTTGGCCCCCCTGGCCAGGGTTGACCCACAGTCCCCGTCCCCACTCTCCTTGTCCAGGGTGTTGAGTTCAGTCTCTGCTGCTATCAGTCTCTCCATGGACAGCTTTATCATCTCATACAACATGTCTGCAGTCTCTATGAAGTAGTGTAACCAACATTTATCTACCCGTATTTATGTTTCAACAAAGAACAGGTGGGTAAAAAGTCGATCATAATATGATATTACGTTAAAAGATGTGCATTTATGTATATTTAGACAATTTTAGTAATTTATTTAAAATTCAAAAGGAATACAAAAGTTGAAAAAAGAACACTGTTTCCGTTTACCTGGAGATGTTCTTGTGAAATCGCCAGATTTATGAATGTTGTCTTTTTCCTTTACGGGAATGTATACCGGGGTTTCTCTGTCAGATTTCCCTCGACACAGTACCGGGCCGGACCAAGCAGGAACGGTCACCTTGGCATCTAACAACAGCAATTAATCCAGATGACTAGCATCAATACACGTATCGAAATTCAAAAAATGCAATTTTAAAAGCGTATGACATACCTAGACACCGTTTGATGGTGTCATCAAGAGGGAGAATTGTTACTGAGAGACCAGCCATTTCCAGTGACGTCATAAAGGAACCACAATAGGCCCTCTCCACAGCTACACCCCTCTGCTCTGTATGGAATCAACCGATACATGATCGAACTCAATGGACGAAAACAGAACATTCAGTATTACATGATCAAACATACAGTTGATAGATATACCTAATTGTGAGATAACCTCCCCAGCTACAATGTTCATCTCCAGCAGGGACAACCCTCCCAAGTTATTCACCAAACAAGCAACTTTGTCTCCTGGAAAAGCAGCAATTTAATGTATATAAACTATATAAACAAAATGCAAGCTTGGAGCAACTGATGACTAAAACGATGGTTCGTGTCAGTACGGTTTCTGCATTTACTAGTTAGTGCAGATCTTAATGTTTGAATCAAAACTGTCATTATGCCAATCTGTATGACCACTAATATTGTACCCTTTTCAATCTTAATGTGAGTCCCGTTGCCAGTATTTGTCATGTGGTCTAGCATCATCTTCACCACCTCATTCGCTGGTCTTATCTGTAAGACAACATGTATACCGGTATGGCACCAAATGGAGGACAATGAATAAAATGAGGAAACAGTTGAAAGTCCTGAGTAAACTCTGAAGTTAAATATCAAAATCGGTTACCAGTAGTTGATATTAAATTCATAATTCAAAATAAATACTTTGTAAATGTTTTACCTTTGTTCTTCCCACACCAGCTTCGCCATGTAAACCTAAGTTCAAAGAACGTATTTTTGTTTATCAGAAATACAATCGTATATGCTGCAGAACTACGGCGGCGTGGAAGGGCCAGATGAAAAAATAAAAAATTCTTTCGCCTTAACTTTCGCCTTAACTTTATACATATTCATGTATACGATCAAAGTTAACTGATATGCTTCGTGGAATTGTAATAATCGCACAATTACTTAAGTGACTTATAAAACAAACTAGTTTTTACTTATTCTAAACTGGTCCTTCCTCCACAGTTCTTTCCAGGTTAACTCCTGCTCTGACAAGTCCCACTTCATCCAGGCGGCCCCCTGCTTTCTAAGTTCCGTTGCTCTTGCTTTCCTTTGATCTTCCTCTTTGCGCCCTACTTTAGCCTGAATTATTGTGCCCCTTTCTGCTGTTGATGCTTTAGAGCACTGTTAGATGTATGTTATCAGTTAACTTTGATCGTATACATGTATATGTATAAAGTTTATGCGAAAGATAATTTCGTATGTCCACTGTCCCAAGTAAACAGGAGAATGACTACATTTTCAATACAAACATCGACAATCGAAATCCACCTGCGGAATCATATAATTATGACTAGTGGAATCATTTCTTCTGGCATTGCGCGAAATAAAACTTATAGTAAGCAAAGAAAAAACCTGCGCTGCCTACAGTTGGCATACATCTATACGCGGATCTAGAGCCGGGGTGGTCGGGGGGCCTTGCACCCCAACCCCGCAAACAAAACTATCTATTAGACCCCCCCCCCACCACCACCACCACTACCCCGGTAAATTTTTCTGGATCCGCGCATGATCATGTAAACTGATTAGACTTTTCACATTTATGTATCCATGATTATGACATCTCTCTCTCTCTCTCTCGTTCTCTCTCATACATGTACCACTATTAATAACTTATTCGTCCGAAAAATCCTAATTCGTCCGAACAAATCCTAATTCGTCCGAACAAATCCTAAATCGTCCGAACAAATAACTTATTTGTCCGAACAAATCCTAATTCGTCCGAACAAATCCTAATTCGTCCGAACAAATATCTAATTCGTCCGAACAAATCCTAATTCGTCCGAACAAATCCTAAATCGTCAGAACAAATAACTTATTTGTCCGAACAAATCCTAATTCGTCCGAACAAATCCTAATTCGTCCGAACAAATATCTAATTCGTCCGAACAAATCGTAATTCGTCCGAACAAATAACTTATTTGTCCGAACAAATCCTAATTCGTCCGAACAAATCCTAATTCATCGGAACAAATAACTTATTTGTCCGAACAAATCCTTATTCGTCCGAACAAATCCTAATTCGTCCGAACAAATATCTAATTCGTCCGAACAAATCGTAATTCGTCCGAACAAATAACTTATTTGTCCGAACAAATAACTTATTTGTCCGAACAAATCGTAATTCGTCCGAACAAATCCTAATTTGTCCGAACAAATATCTAATTCGTCCGAACAAATCGTAATTCGTCCGAACAAATCGTAGTTCGTCCGAACAAATCCTAATTCGTCCGAACAAATAACTTATTTGTCCGAACAAATATCTAATTTGTCCGAACAAATAACTTATTCGTCCGAACAAATAACTTATTCGTCCGAACAAATCGTAATTCGTCCGAACAAATCGTAATTCGTCCGAACAAATAACTTATTCGTCCGAACAAATCGTAATTCGTCCGAACAAATAACTTATTTGTCCGAACAAATAAGAATTTTTTATTTTTTCATCAGGCCCTTCCACGCCGCCGTACAGAACAACGTGTTACGGGATGATATATGTATGCAATACAACCCCCCCCCCCTCAAAAAACAAAAAACAAAAAAACAAACAAACAAAAAACGAATTTACCTAAACCAAGTTCCATTTCATCTTCCCCAAGACTGAACGTGGGTCCAGACCCAGGTACACTGCACGGAGTTAAGCTAACCCCCAATGTTCCTAAAAGTCAACATCAAAACATTGCAATTTAATGCTAGTAATCAAATACGCGCATTTAATACAACTAGCAACTCTTTTATGAAAAATGATTCAGATTGAATTCGTTTTCAAATGTGACAAAGCGATAGTAATGCACCCATTTTTTCTGTAACCCGTTTTCCAAACTCCACGATTTCTTCTAAACTGTTCCCTTCCTCTGCGAGCGCACCACATATCTGGAAAAGAGAATAAATAACACTGTGCCGGATAATTATGCCAGTGCCAAGGTGGCATTTTTGCACCCGCTTAAGATGCAGTTTAGGAAAAATCCATGTATACCAAATGATAGACCATTGTCTAGACAGTATATAACCACTTTTGTTTTAAGTGTGTTTCACCTGACAGGTGAGATATTTACCTTTAAAAATTAATATCCCATCGGAAAATGATAATTCCCATAGGAGAATTGATTCTCCTACAGGAAATATTGACAATCCTATAGGATTTTTAAAAAGTCCTGTAGGAATTATATTTCCTATAGGAGAATGGTAATTCCTGTAGGAATTTGATTCAGACATGTAGTTTTCCTATAGGATATTAAGTTTTCCTATCGGATTTTATCAAATCCTATCGGAATTGAAATTCCTGTAGGAAGTTCTTATATTCCGATAGGAAATTTCAATTTACCTATAGGAATAATGATTTTCCTATGGGAAAAATTATTTTCCTATAGGAATTTATTTTTGAAAGGTAAATATCTTACCTGACAGGTGAGATACACTGATAACAAAGGTGGTTGTTAACTCTTTAAGCAATGGTCTATCATATGGCATATTTGAATTTTTCTATATATGCAGCTTAAGCGGGTGCAAAAATGCCACCTTGGCACTGGCATAATTATCCGGCACAGTGTTTAATGTTCAAAACAACGTAATTTTTTAAAGTCAAACGTTCTACAATTAATCATAGAATCATGTCCTTGACCTTGTTAAGGAGGACGGTCCCAGCAAGTCCTCTTCTTCCCGCTGATCTGTCGGATGACGTCAGAGCACAATCTTCACCAATGGTTATGGAGTCCACCTTAAGGCCTTCCTGTCTTGCGCGTTCTATTGCTAATCCAAAGTTCAAGCGATCCCCGGTGTAGTTTGTAATGATGACTACACATCCAGCTAAATAATGATAATTAAATTATTATCACGGATTTCCTGACAAGTAGATATCTTTCTTTGAATAAGAATGAATTTCGTATCTAATTGGAAGGCAAAATTGTTTTTTAATGAATAACTCACCCGAGTCAGTTTTGGTGACGTGTCTCAAGGCCATCAGAATGTTGCTTGGGGGAGGAGAGGCAAACACAGCCCCAGCAACTGCTATTGAAAGCATGCCCGGGCCTACATAGCCTTAGAAAAACACGTGTAAAGTCGATAAAAATAACTTTTTTATGTATGAATAATGATATGGTATCTACTTTACTTAAAGAGTTTACACTTTATGGAACCTACAGTTGTATATTAAGAATAAGAGAAATACAATGTATTTTCGGGAACTACATATAGTCTGTACATTTATGTGACACATCTTTGCTAGCCAGGAGTCCCATCATGGGTCCGATTCTTATTCTCACGTTTTTATTTTATTCTAACGTAACGCGTTATGCTTGTTATCGGATAAGAACAAACGATTCAGACCACTGGCTAACGCAAATAAAATGTGAAGGGGTTATTTCAATTTCAGAACCATTTGCTAGTACCTACACTAAGACATCACAATCCTTGAACAACATCAAAGTAAGATTGTAATGATGTAAAACATGCCATGGATTGAGTACTATTATCAAAGTTTTAATCAATCCATAAAAGAATCACATACGTAATTCTAGCATCTACCTTTGCAAGCCTTAATATGTAACACGTTCTAAACTATTTAGTCCTTTATACAAATAGATCAACCTTTGCATGTACTATCATATATATACCTTGCCCGAATAAGATTAGATTCATAGCTATTGGTCTTCCATAACGTTACCTGCCTGAGCTGGCTCGTGGCCCGACCCCCCGCCACACAGCAGCGTCACCTTTCCCGCCTTTATCACCTCATCAATATCCTCCCTGACCACGATCTTCTGACCTTGCAAGATACGGAGGCCGGTGTTGATACTGACCAATCCAAAGAGAGCGTCGTCCACGCACCGGTCCACCGAGTTTATGAGCTTTTTAGTGGTCATGACTGCTTTATCCAGAATGTTTGGGAAGATACGATGGCCAATAAATGCATTAAATGTACTAGACGTTTAGAGGCTTTGATATCTTAAGTAACAGTGAATATTGCTGTTAAGGATCTATAAAAGCATAATACAGAAGTTTACTTGTACATGCATATCAACAAACAACCGTGGTGTCAACTCTTGTTATTTTAATTGGGGTCTTGTGGAAAGTACATGCATATGATTTCTTATATACCATTAACCGGTTAATTGGTCGGAATGGTATGCGGTTACTTATCTGCATAAGCAATTCTGTTACCGATTGTTATCCCTGATTTTAATGAACAATAGCTTTAGATCTAACTATAATTAAATTACCAATGTTGCCAAAAAATCTCTTTTTGATAACAAGAATGTCCTTTTTTAATATCTCAACCATCCCTTTCACGGTATAATGATTGAAATGGCATGGCACAGTGTGTCGTAGTTAAGGAAGATGGATAAATAATTAAGATGGCGCAGATGCCTATTGATTTAATCGTAAAATACATTTTTTTTTACATTTTAATTTAAATCTAGATATATTTTTAAATACTTTAATACAATTTTGCAAAAGCATAATTTCTTAGAATGGTCAGTTTGAATATTTTAGCCAACACGAAGAAAAACTAGGAATATTGAGTTGCCTCCAGTTTTGGTGGCTATGCATTTAACCCTCAACCTAAAAAGGTCATTCCTATAAGCTTATCAAAAGTCATCTTCCCAAGTTTTCCCAAGAGTTACTGAAGAGCGGAGCGGATCAGAAACTCTTGACTTGGGAAGATGATCAGAAGCCTGGTGCTTTGACAACTGAATCATTTCAATCATACAAAGTTTATTTAAATGATATAGTGTATGTGACTTAAACACGACTTTACAAACTCTATTATTTCCCAATTTAACGCCCAATATGATGCACTATATCTACTGTATATGGGCAGGAGCGGGTCCAGCCAATCTTATATATATAATAGAGAAATGAAATCCCATGAGTTTTGAACTTCAAATTGGATTTTGTTACGCATACATCATTTCAAATCAATATATTCCAAGTATTGAACCTTTTTAAAGGTTATATTTCAAGGATGGTATGTTAATATACCTTGTTTAAATCGAAGTTTTGAAAGAATTATCATATAAGTTGATTTTTTTTTATAATTTTTTCAGTATCGTATCCATCCTAAAAAAAATTAATCTTCATCCGATCTCTTATAAATCCATAAGGAGAAGACAAATTTTGATAACAGTTTTCAAATATCTACATGTACCTATGATACTGCAGATAATTCTGGACCAAAGCAAACCAACTTTTCAAAAAATAATTCACTATTATATTATTTTCCATTCTTTTTATTTTTAATTTTCATGCACTTATTTGCACCATTAAAAGTCGTCGGAAATGGTACACACATGTATAATGCTCTAAGAAAATTCTGACGAAGTTCGCCAAAATTTTCACAACATGCATTGAAAACACGTGCTTGGCTAATACCGCACTAACGACGCATGTTCTTCAAGACTTTATTCACTTTTTCTTCTTCCCAATTAGGACATACTAATCAAAGAGAACAAAGAAATGAGTTCGCATTTCGAAAAAAGGCCGACATTTGCATAATTAGAAGAAAAACAAGTAAACTTCGGCATCCCGATTTTACGGAGAATACATTAACACAAAGTGCTAACATATAATTAAGGTAGCCTTCAAAACCCCGACCGTTCAAAACTAAATAATTGTTGCGAAAACCATGCATAACCGTGTGATGGAATTCACGTGAAACAAATGTTGCTTTTTTAACAGACACGGTGTCCTTGCGCAAGGTGACTCCAAACCATATACATATACATGCATGTAGGACCAGGTGGTTAAAAGTTTTAAAAAATAGCTAACTACCGCAAACAGGAACCTTGGAGTTTACAATAACATGCTGTCCTTCTTTTCTGGAAGTAACTGTAGGTCAATAGCTCCCGGTCTATAAAAAAAAAATCGAATGGACGACCTGAAAGTTGTAATATCTACAGAATGTTAACTTGTATTATCGGTTAAATGGCAGTGTATTTTCTGAGAAAAAGCAATATAGACACACTGGATATCAAAAATTGCAGTCTGTTTCCCTGATGACTTTTAAAAAAGTGAAAATAGAGTGTCTTAATGCTAAGAAAGTCTAAACAAGAGGCCCATGGGCCACATCGCTCACCTGAGGAACAATAGGTATGATAAAGTCAGCTTAATGGAGTCATAATACAATCTGGACAATGTACATTAATACATGTAGATCCTGTATAAATAAAATCCATTTATCCCCCTTGGAACTCGGATAGCCCTGATTGCTGAAAATATTTACAAGAGCAGACTTTAATCACCGCTCCTGCACATACATAGGGACTCAACGTTATGCAGGCAGGGATGACCGCACACCTACGCAACTCAACATGTACCAACGTTAATGCAAGCAGAGATAACACAAGCAGGGATGACCTCACACTTGCGTCAACAGCTCAACCTAACGCAGGGAGTGCCGCACACTTGCGCTAGAAAGGCCAGAACACCAGCAGGGATGACTATACACTAGTGCTCCGCCGCAACCACCACCAATACAAGCAGGTATGACCGCACACTTGTATTAATGCGATAAATGGCAGAAATGACCGCACATTCTGTATCGTTGGTTAGAAAAACACGAAGATTAGAAAGAGCAGGGATGTCAACACCCTCAATCTCTCCGTACCTGTTTAACCCCAAACAGTCACTCATTGCAATGCAATAGACACTGTCCCTATATATGTGCCAGCCTAAAATAATTTATAGTATCTAAAAATTGGAAATCAAAAATAAACAAACTAATCCAGCCTAACCCAAAACTACTTATGCAGAACAAACTTATATACATTGAATATTTATTATTGTATAAAAATAATCATCACATTAATTGGTTAACAGTGGATGCATTAATTAAAATAATCAAGAATCAATAAATCAAGGGCAATAACCCAAAACAGTAATACAAAAAGATTCTAATGAAAAAATAGCTGCCTGCTTCAATTTTATAGTCATATCACATGTTGAGTATTGCAGTTCTCAAAAAGATCCTTTACAATTGTTTATATATGGGATATTTAGCTACATCAAACTCTGAACCTTCTTGTGAGGCCGAAGAATTGTCCTGGAGCCAAAGTCTTAACAATTATAAAGAATCATCTTGCTGATTAGTTTCTGAGAAGAAGATTTTTAAAGATTTACTCTTTATTCCTATGTAAAACTTTAACACCCCCCCCCCCCCATGTGGCCTCACCCTACCCCCGGGGGTCATGATTTTCACAACTTTGAATCTACACTACTTGAGGATGCTTCCACACAAGTTTCAGCTTTCCTGGCTGTTTAGTTTCTGAGAAGAAGATTTTTAAAGATTTACTCTATATATTCCTATGTAAAACTTCGACCCCCCATTGTGGCCCCAACCTAACCCCAGGGGTTATGATTTTCACAACTTTGAATCTACACTACCTGAGGATGCTTCCACACAAGTTTCAGCTTTCCTGGCCGATTAGTTTCTGAGAAGAAGATTTTTAAAGATTTATTCTATATATTCCTATGTAAAACTTCGACCCCCCATTGTGGCCCCACCCTACCCCCGGGGGTCATGATTTTCACAACTTTGAATCTACACTACCTGAGGATGCTTCCACACAAGTTTCAGCTTTCCTGGCTGTTTAGTTTCTGAGAAGAAGATTTTTAAAGATTTACTCTATATATTCCTATGTAAAACTTCGACCCCCCATTGTGGCCCCAACCTAACCCCAGGGGTTATGATTTTCACAACTTTGAATCTACACTACCTGAGGATGCTTCCACACAAGTTTCAGCTTTCCTGGCTGTTTAGTTTCTGAGAAAAAGATTTTTAAAGATTTATTCTATATATTCCTATGTAAAATTTCGACCCCCCATTGTGGCCCCACCCTACACCCGGGGTCATGATTTTCACAACTTTGAATCTACACTACCTGAGGATGCTTCCACACAAGTTTCAGCTTTCCTGGCTGTTTAGTTTCTGAGAAGAAGATTTTTAAAGATTTACTCTATATATTCCTATGTAAAACTTCGACCCCCCATTGTGGCCCCACCCTACCCCCGGGGGTCATGATTTTCACAACTTTGAATCTACACTACCTGAGGATGCTTCCACACAAGTTTCAGCTTTCCTGGTTTTCTGGTTCTTGAGAAGAAGATTTTTGAAAATTTCTCGAAATTTTTCATTAATTTCTAATTATCTCCCCTTGAAAACGGGTGTGGCCCTTAATTTTCACAACTTTGAATCATCTTTGCCTAAGGATGATTTGTGCCAAGTTTGGTTGAAATTGGCCCAGTAGTTCTTGAGAAGATGTTGAAAATGTGAAAAGTTTACGGACGGACGGACGGACAGACGGACAGACGGACAGACGGACGACAGACAAAATGTGATCAGAATAGCTCACTTGAGCTTTCAGCTCAGGTGAGCTAAAAAATATATAACAATCAGTGAATCTCGCACCAATAGCAAAAAATGTGATGTCACAATTACCCTTGTGAAATTCAAACCAGGTAACTATTAATAGATTATTAATTTTTGGTATTCTTGTGTAAAAAAAATGTAAGGTAACAATTTCTTCGTATTCTACAAAAAAATATCACTGTAAAACAGGGTCAACATTTCACTGAAAATATTCCTAGTTCTTGGTTTTTAATTATAAGATCAAAACCACAAACCCTCGGACACTCAAACTTTATGCAGCAGTACTTAACTGGTTTTATTTTGTCTCAGAATAGGAATTAACCCCAACAGCTTTTTATTTGATGAACAAACTATTATTCAAACTAATTTTAATTTCTTTTATTTATATTAAATCAACACATGCCCCACAAATATATGACACATATGTAGAATCAAACTAAAGAAATACATGTACTTAGTATCTGCCAAGCATAACAAAAATCAAAGTTAATCTATAATGTAACGTTATATTGTATCATCTTGTAAATCAAAGTCAATTTAATCAACATACACAAAGTTTACTTGTATCACAGTTTTCATTCAGGTAGGTAATTTTACTAGTACATACTGGCAAATTACAAGAATTACGTTGTATAAATATATATGTCTTGCAATGCATAGCAAAACTCAAAGAAATTGTACATTGATGATCTACAAAAAATCAATGTTAAACCCAAATGCCCTTATTTGTAGGTTTAAATGATTTTCTTCATAATTAAATTTTTTAATTATCATTAAAAAAATCATGTAGACATATCACAGTTTTCATCAAAATAGGCACCTTTTATATACATGTTAATAGAAATATTTTGTATATTTGCCTGGCAATGCATAACAAAAATCATTTGATAAGTATACATATATAACGTACATATAACCAACATGTAAATCAATACATGTAAATCAAAGATAATTAAAGAAAATCACAATGCCCTAATATCTATGTGACAAACAAAGAACATCATGCAGTCTGTGCCATTTACTACAGTTAAAAAACAATAACATAAAAACATGTGTCAAAAAATGAGACATAATTTGGATACAATATAGTAATCACATGGTTGAAGATCTTGATTTGAAGAACTCATTATGAAAATAAGATGATACAAGGAAATGCTAATACATGATCTATAAAGCCCTGCTTTTAATACATCTGACATGGGGATTTAAGCCATAGCTGCATGTAGTCCTTTTGACACTTGTAATACCCTGTACAATGTAATTCTAAAAATATAATTAAGTACCTTAAAATCAACCTCAAATCATATCTCCATTTTAATCATATCCATTTTATTTTTCTTAATGAAATAACATAAAAATGATATACCGGGGTATGCAATAAGTCAAGTCCTCAAATATTTTTGGGGGTATATTAAAAATTTTAGCACCTTTGAGGAACCCCTGCATGGGATCCAGGGACTTCTACCCCAGCCTTTGGAGGACCTCTATCCTTGCTTTTGAAGGACCTCTAATACGGCCCTCATCCAATAGGTGACGGACACTGCCCCTGGGTCCGGGCTCTTTAACCTATCCGCACTCACATAACTGGCGCGACCAGCCTTGGCCTTCATGCTGGCAGTGGCCTGAGCAGCTGATTCTGCTGCCTAAAAGGCGTAAAAGGAAGAGTGCATCTTACTCCGTAATATCTGATTACTATTACAGTAAATTACATAAATATTAACAGATACACACAACTATACTCTATCATTCTGTAGCTATTATTATTTAATCACCATACACTAGTTGTGGTCTTTATTTAATTTAATTTTAAAAACACTTTTTTTTTGTTTTTGGTATTTTGTTTAATTTACCTTTACTGATGCTTCTAAAGCTTGCACAGGTGTACAGGATGATATTTTCTCAGACAGTGTTGTACCTGCTGCCACGAGGGAATCAATCTGGAATAGCAAGAGAGGTAACCCTGAAATCTCCAAATTATGTACCAAAAGGACATTGTATTATAAAGTTTAAAACCTAGTAATCTTATTGGTAATTTTTCAGATTTGATGTTAATCATTTATCCTTCAGTGAATAAATAATTACCATTGTCCTGTCACCTGGCTCAGCTCTTCCATATCTATTAAACAAAATAATATTATATTTTATTATACTTTCATGTTAAATACTGAAATCTGATTGGTTTAGACGCAGTTGATAATCCGTTCTAATACCCTCAGCGTTAGCAACACACTTGGCAACGGGTAACACAACAAATTGTTACATGCGCATAGTTCGCCATAGAATTCACGTCATTTCTATACAAAAGCAGTAAAAATTTCTCTAAAATTAAGACATTTAGTAGAATAAAATAAATAGTGCCTATTTGGAAGGATAACAGTTGAAATTGACACCCCTTGAAAACCATTGTCAACCTCCGCTCTCGGGGTGTTATTTTCAACTGTTACCCTCCCAAACAGGCACTTTCTATATAATGTACAAAATGAAAAAATTAAAAGATTTGTTGCACTGATTGATAATTTGTAAATCTGGTTTAAACATGTTTGAATTGCAAAACAAATTCATTCATATTGTATACAATAACATGCCTTCAACAAAATATGATATGCCAGCAAAACATATGGTATTTATATGCTTGATATTACAATTAAATGTCATTTTTAAAAAATATTTTGACCTATCTTTAAATTTAAAGAAGTGAAGAAAAAATATGGGGCAATTAACAGCTTTTTTATAAATGGCTTTGCAGTTACAAAAAGATTTAAAAACTACTTCAAATGGTATAGAAATAAAATTAATTTCTTATTACAATGTTATGACCATCTACAGATTAAAATGTGAAAATACTGAATAGCATTTTTTCCAGACAAATATATCTTGTATACATTTGTTTCAATTCATTAATTTTTATTTACCTCATGACTGTGCTGTTTCCATTCAATAAAGCCCTCACCCAGTCGTTAGGAGTCACAGAGGACTGCAGACATTGGGATGCAGATGTAAGAAACAAACTGTAGAGCTGCATAAAAAAGAATTAATAATCACATCTATGTTTTTCATAAAGCTTTGTTCTGCAAACAAATTTCCACAAATCACTTTTTAAAAATATCGCCTACTTACTCAAAAAATTTTCTTTTTTTTTTTATTTTGCAGAGAGTGGACTATTAGCCAAACAAAACTTTGCACAACTACCGGTAACGTTTGTATTTGGTAAAGGGCATTCATATCAAAAGAGTAATATACAATATATTTACATTCATGAAGTATGATTCCCTCTATTTCTTATGATAAGAACAAGTGCACTTAACAAAGGCACAGGTAGGAACAAAATATTTGTAAACAGGGGGTTTGGAAGGCAGCGTTATGTACTTTTTCTGCAATGTCGCCACCTTCATATCCCACATGCATTAACAAAGAAAGCATTTTATTGTTTAAATAAACAATAAAATGCTTTCCATTGGGCTATGATGCAACATACTGCTCCTGATGATCCTCCCATGGAATCCTCTACGATCCTCGCCAGGGACAGAGCCAGATTGGCCGGGACTCCTACAGGCAGACTAGGGTTGTCTTTTGAACCCAGACTTTGTAAAATTGCTGTGTATAGCAAAATGCACTATATGTACATATAGCTCATTAAACCATGATGAATTTTCAAACATTTCAGTAAGGTTTTGCTCATTATATGAAATTTTTTGGCATATCTAATTACATGTAAATCCATTCTGTAGATGAATACAGGTTTTAAACTATATGTAACAACGTTTCTAATTTGATTCTGGATTCTTACATTATAAACATAGCTCAAACCTAAATTGATCCATCGATAGAAATTTTTTTTATAAAAATAATTGCAAACCAACAGACGCAGGGTAAAATTGCATTGTATATCTTCAACTTACCCGGTAATTCATTCTTTTATTTCAATAACGATCCAGGTATATATTTCCATAGTTAATTTTTGTACTACAATTTTTTTGATTGACGTTTCTGACCTTTGGCCCCCCGGGCCAAGGTAGACCCACAGTCCCCGTCCCCACTCTCCTTGTCCAGGGTGTTGAGCTCAGTCTCTGCTGCCATCAGTCTCTCCATGGACAGCTTTATCATCTCATACAACATGTCTGCAGTCTCTGGAAGTAAAATCAAATTTCAATCAAATTAGATATAAAAAGACACTAAAAAATTAATGTAAAGATCCATTTGACTATCTACAAGGCAACTTTGGAAGTGAGGAGGTGCATTTACCCATTTAAAGCGGCTGTTTTAGAATTATTTTCAAGTGTTAATTGTGTTAATTACGAAATTTGAAGCAATGAGTTCTGATTACTGAAATGGGATAAATCACCTCCAGTGGCCATGCATTCATTAAATAAAAGCCCTACTGTCTTGTACATGTATATGTGCTCACAACTCTTTTCTTTCTGAAAACTTTTTACTGTCAAACACTAATTAGTCAATAGAGTCTGGGTACTTACCCTTTGGTACTTGGACGGCATCGGTAGATTTGGCCACCACATCCTCTTGGCTGTAGGGCATAACTCCTGGAGTTTCCCGAGTTGATATTCCTACAGGTAACAGGGGCACTGACCAGCCTGGAGCAGTGGTGCCAGCATCTGTCAGGGTAAATCTAAACATTGCATTCATGTATAAAATGAAATTATTTGTAAATGATACTTTAAACTGCAAAGCAATATGTTATTCTCATACCGGTAGATAAATGTCTTTATAGTGATCCAAAACACTGTACTTTATGACATGTATCAAATTTTTGTTTCTTCTGTATTAGTGCTGTAACATTATCTGACTGTTAGTGAGAATATAAGAATTTAATTACAATTACACCTTGATATTACCTAAGCATCGTTTGATTGTTTCATCGAGATGTAGAAGAGTTATAGAGACACCAGCCATCTCTAGTGATGTCATAAAGGATCCACTGTAGGCTCTCTCCACTACCACTCCTCGACTCTCTTTAAAATATACCAGTCTATACTATATAACATTAAATGATGAATTTCTTAACTTTACAAACGAACTTACTTAAACTAATAAAATGTTGTATATACATTGTATATTTAAAAGTATTGAAAGGTTTCACTCTTTTCATCACATTGTTCCTTACCTAACTGTTGGATTGCCTCTTTAGCGATGATGCTCATTTCCAAAACAGAAGTTCCACCAAGGTTGTTAATCATGCACACCACTCTGTCACCTTTAAATCAACATGTAAGATGCATCAAATTGGTGTACTTAAATTTGTTATTCATCATGATTTGAAATTGAGCGAGACTTAAAAATATCATCTTTACCCTTTTTGAGGTCAAGGTGTGTGGATGTTTGTGGATTGGTCATGTGATCCAACATCATCTTCACCACTTCTTTGGCTGACAAGAGCTTTAATATTAATTTAATTAATTAATTCAATATTAATTTGTTATTGGTACATTGTATGTAACTTGCAAACCAACAGGGAATTCAGTAAACAAATCAACTAATTAATTTGTTACCCACATTTGAATATCAAATATTTTAAATCCAGGGATGTGGAAAAAAATAATGTCGGCATAAGAATATTAAAAATTACTGCTTTTAGTGCAAAATTAAAACAATTTAACTACATTGGTTTTTAGGATAACATATATACATGTACTATATTTATCTTATCATCTATAAAAAAAAAATCCAAAAAAATTAGGAAAGCATTAAATAAAAAGGGTATTTGAAAGTCTACAGAGTGCAATGACTGTGTATGAAAATAGCTAGTTCAATAAACATGAACGTGATCTGTACATGTCCAGGTACATAAAGGGATATACCAATACTTGTTCATAACTAGTACCCAATGGTATAGAAAAAGAACGTCATGTATGATTGTCAAAATGGTGAATTGAAAGGAGTTTTTTCTATACTATATCACTGTGTGAGCTTAAACATTTTTGTCAAAATTAAATTACTTTGGTCTATGCATAGGTACAAAAATTAATTCACTTCATTTACTAGAATTTCTTTGAATAGGTTTACCTTTGTCCTTTTGACACCTGCCTCTCCATGTATACCTGTAAAAGTGTCAATCATGAATGGTCAATAAATGAAACAATCATTTACATGTAATTAGAAGAGTATACTTTCATAATTTTTAATTAAATCTTTTAAAATATACTTGTATATTTCATTGTACCCAAGTATATACACTGTATAAACCAAAAGTTACTTACCAAGACCCAGCTCCATTTCATCACTTTTCAGTTCAAATGATGGTCCTGCCCCAGGTAAGCTGCAGGGAGTTAAACTGACACCAATTGTTCCTAAATAAAAGAAATCAAAATATTTATTTACTTGAAGTCTACATAAAATCATCTTCTTTTTGTTACAACAAGCTAGACAAACAAATGTATCGTACTTGGCATATTCTAGTACATGTGTAATGTATGAACACAAATAGGGTCAATATTGTTCAAACTGCTTTCTCATGCAATCATGGATGCACTGATATTGCAAAAGGATGTATTTATTCTTACATTTATCTCTTCCAACAAAAATACATCATTCAAGAAACATTTTAAATTCAGCATACATATACTATACAATTATTGCTGTTTTTGAGGTCAATACAATGATTATTAATCTCAAAAGTACAATATTCACCATGCCAAGGATAGCTATGTGTAAATCAATAAAATCATCCTATTGATAAAAAACCCAGTAATAATTGTTTTATTAAATGATTTAGTGAGGAATTGATACAGACATACCAAATTCTGTGTTATAAAGCAAAGATTTTAGTTTGAGGCCATAACTGAACAAACTGAGAAACGAAATGTTTCATTGGACAACATGGATAATGATAATCTGTTTAATCATAGCAGTTTGGAAATTCCCAACAAATTCTTAGTCCAATGTAGGAAAAATCAAATGTTACATTGACCCTGAGGTCTTTTGCAGGTGAATATAACGTTTTCTTTTTCTAGATTGTTGGATATCTGCCAGTCAGAGGGCTGGGAATTAATCAGTCATATAATCACTCATTTTGTAAACAATGTACAGGTAAAGCATTTGACCTACCCATATTTTTGGCAGCATTGCTGGCAACTTGATGAATCTCCTCCAAACTCTTCCCTTCTTCTGCCAAAGCACCACAAATCTATTGAGAAAAGTATATTAAAATTTGGATTTGAAACAATAGGAAAAAGTGTACCATTTCAGGTCTTTGCTCTCTCATTTTTGTCTGCCTCTATATAGAATCATGTCTGTATCAAAAATTAAAACCAAGCCTATGTACCTTGTGAATAAGAACAGTGCCACACAAGCCTCTTCTTCCAGCTGTTTTATCTGATGATGTCAGAGCACAATCTTCTCCTACGACAACCATGTTAACCTTGAGTCCATCAGCTTTCGCCCTTTCTGCTGCCAGGCCAAAGTTAAGTCTGTCCCCAGTGTAGTTTTTAACAATGATCAGCGAACCAGCTGTTTAATACAAATGGAATCATTGTACCGGTTAAGTTTTATTGTAAGAATGCTATTTCTATAATGGTTGAAATCAAAGTTGAGCACCCACTTGGTACATGTATAACATGTAACAATGCTTCATGTAAACTTGGATAACAAACCTGCCCCTGGTTTACTGATGGTCCTCAGAGCAGCCAGTATACTACTTGGGGGAGGGGATGTAAACACTGCACCAGCTACAGCTGCTGACAACATTCCTGATCCAATGTAACCTGTAAAATTACATGTGAACAAGATATTATAATGTTACATTGTAAATTAAATTAAATGGTCATCAAACGTGAAAATTCCAAGTACCAGGGTACGACTTTAAATGGATTTAACAGTTATCTATTGTACTTCCTGTACTTCTTTATTGTTGTGAAATATGGGGAGTGGATCTCTCATTGAAAGATATTTCAGTTATCGAAAAATTTCATGTAAAATTTCTTAAAGATATACTTGGATTACATTGCAAAGCATCTAATGCTGGTTGTTTGGCAGAATTAAACAGGTTACCACTTTGGTCTAAAATCTCATTCTCAAGCATTAAATATTGGAATCACTTGATCACATCTAATTCTTTGGCATTTAAATTATATCAGGGAACGATCAATTCCAATTCCTGGACTAAGAAAAAATTTATGGCATCCTAGACAATTTGGGATTCTCAAACATTAGTAATTATAAAAGCACAATCCAACACTTTTTACCAAACATAAAGCAAAGAATCATTGACCAATGTATCCAAGAGCAATCATCAAAAATTTTTAGTTCAGAAAAACTTTCATTTTTTCAAAAATTATATATGAGAAAAAGAAGTCCTTATGTTGATATACTCAGGAAAAGATCTGAGAGATCCTCTATTAGTAGAATAAGATTAAGTGCACATAAACTTGCAATAGAAAGTGGTAGATATAATAATGCCACAATTAGGAATGAAAGATATTGTAATGCTTGTAAAACTGGTGCAATTGAAGATGAAACTCATTTTCTTTTTCAATGTAAAGCCTATTCTCATCTAAGGACCAGCTATTTTAGTAATTTTTATAAGATAAGTAAAATAAATATTGCCAATAACTTGGACAAAGAAAGATACATTTTACATGTATGTTTAAATAGTGAAATACATACTATTTTAAATATTACTGTTAAATTCATTAATGACTGCTTTGAACACAGATGTCAATTAGACTAAGGAAATGTTAAACTGATCTATATAGATCAGTAAAAATATATATACTGTACATGCAACTATTGTAAACATACAATGATGTTCTTATATATTCATTGGGCCTTTGCCAATTATTGTAATTGTGTTTGTGCCAATAAAATATTTATATTTGTATTTGTATGAATGTCATCACTCCCTGTAGAATACAGAATGTTTATTTTCTATTTCAAAATATCATAAAGTGTATAATCTGATGTTATGTAACGTAGAACTACTTTCTGTTTACAACCTGCATGTGCAGGCTCATGTCCAGACCCTCCCCCACACAGCAGAGTCACTTTTCCTTCTTTGATCACATCCTCTATGTCATGGCGGACCACCACCCGATGTCCTTGTAGCACTCGGAGACCCGGGTTCACAATCACCAAACCCTCCAGCGCCTCGTCTACGCAGCTGTCCACTGAGTTGATTAGTTTCTTGGAAGACATGACTTCTGTGACAATTTACTGAGGAAACGCTGGATGAAAATATACCCTGCTTCCCTTGTATGTTTTTATCATGGAAATGTGTACGTTATTTTCTTAAGCGTTTAAACGACACAATCTATGTAATCTAAAAGTAAGACTACTACACTGGCACAATCCGGATAGTATGGATAGTTTTTAAAATACACAAAAAGTTATGTCATTTTGAAATTTACCTAGTACAAAATAAAGTACAATCCTTCAATAATGTTCAAAGCAAACCAAATTTTTACAGAAACATAACATTTTCTTTAAAAAAAAAAGGGGGGGGGGGGGGGGCAAATCCTAATTGGGGGGGGGGGGGGGGGGGCGCATAGATAATACATTCAGGTAAAAGCTTGTTTATTTCACGACAATTCTTTATATGCTCCCCAAAAAAGAAGGGGACCAACTCCAACTCCTTCTTCTTCAAATTCTGGTTTTCTGTGATATATATAATAATCATGTACAGTGTATTTTAATAAAAATATGGACGTGTTTGTTGCGAGAAAGTTATTCTCGTAATTTACTTTCATTGACTTTACAATTTTCATTTAGGAACCGTAGAGGCTTATAAATCACAAAAAAGTATCGGACCACACTGGGTAATTTTCATAAATATAAGTATTTACTTTTTTGGGGTAAGCGACGGAAGGGGCGAGGTGAGACGATAGATTTTTCGGACTCGGTCGTGACGTCACAATGAGCCATTCATAAAAGCCAATAATAGATGACGTCACAATGACCATTATTTCATTCCACTTCGAAAACATCGGAGGTAGGACGTTTATTTTTTACCAAACACTGTATAATAAGATCAATATCTTCTTTCTTTTATACAGAATGTGAATTACAGTTGAATGCTTTTCTTTATTGTCAGGATAAAAAGAGTACGGTTCTGATAGTAACTGCTATTTTTGATGGAGAATTACCCTGCACACACAACGCAACCAAATCGTTGGATAATAACTGAAACTATGAAAACTATTCAATGCATCGAGGTAAATCATATAATTTTTTTTGTCGTTTTCATCAAAATTTTGATAAATGCAATGGCAGTTTAAGTTATTTAATGAGAAGAACTGAAAAAACGATATACATTTAGATTATTTTGCCAAACAAAGTATAATTACAACATGTTAAAATTTCAATTTTCACCAGGTTTTAGGTTGGATGTCGCCCGTAAACAAACAGTATCAAACTCAGCTGATGAACACCAACAATAGTTCATCCCAAGTGGAGCCAGATCTAAAGGAAGTCCAGGTAAAAATGAGACAATAACAATGTGTGTAGTAGCGTTTTCTTTATATATGTATAAATGAAAACTCCACGTCTCAGGTTCGATGGATTTATTATAATTTCATTATGAACCCTGTAAAAGGTCAACAATAGCGTATAAGCATTCATTATAACAATAAACATATTATATTAATACAATGACATTTTCATATAATTATACATGAATTAATTTCTTTAAAAGTTGACAATATATACTGAGTAAATTATGCAAAAGAATCATAAGAGTTATACAGCTCTTATGCATAATAAATATAATACATATTTCTATACATGTATACCTGATTATGGATCAGGGTTCCAATTAGGTGTATGGCCCGATTAATGGGTGAAAATACTGAATGGCCAATAGCCCTATTAATAAACATATAAAACCGATATACAAACTTCATATACATGTACTTTGATTCAAACAAAGTTTAATTTGATCACTACTAAGTGAAACTCAGTATATTGCATTTAAATTACATTAAAGGTAAAAAACAGATTAATTAATGGAAAATAAAGAATTAGTATGAAAAAGAAGTCAACTTACAGTCAATGTCCTGGAATCTGTCGTAATTAATTAATGTAAATATATATAAAGTCAAATAACCCAGGAACCAAGATTGACCTCACAACTGGCTGAAAATATTTCTAGTTCTGACTGACCAGTACCAAGAACTTGGCGGGAATCTCCCTCAACCAATGAAAATCAAGGATTTCAATAACTAGCCTCAGGACTTATATGAATAAGGAAAATAAAAACCAAAACTATTGTATGCTTTTATTAATTACGGAAAGTCATCGCGGATATTCAAAACGCGAATTGTAGAAATTATTGGTTGCATTTGATATTTAATCATTTAAATAAAAACAAATTAAAAATAACACTCTACCACATATGCCCCCTCCTCACAAAATGACGTCCTCGTCATTACACATGGAGCAAATATGTAATAGAAACTGAAATATCAAACGGAATAAAAAATATTATGATACACCTTTACTCTTTGTCTAAAACAGCATTTAACATGGCCCTGCACACCATATTTATAGCAAACTCTCCATCTCGCATCCACTGGGGAGGCTTTGTTGTTCTATGGGATCTGCGAGGGAGAGGTAATGGTGGTCTGGTCTTGGTACCTGAAATATCATTATCTGTGATATTGGTATTTGTATCTTCCACTGAAGATTTACTTACCTCATCATGATCAGCTCCTTCTGTAACATCATCAGTAGATGTGTTTACACTATTTTCAGATGTGGAAGCATTTTCCTCCATGACGGAATGAGAAGCGTCCTCCTCGGCTTCCATACTCTGACTTCTCTTGTCTTCATAGTCGTCACCACTCCGATCAAGAGGGATATCTGATGTTTGCGCTGTATGCCTAGGCACTGATTTCACTTTCTTTGTGGTAACAAAGAAAATCTCTGATTCATCATCTGAATCATCATCTGCATCGTCATCTGTATCATCAGTCCTTTCTATTTCAACAGGCTGTCTGTTGACATCACGGACTTTTCTCTTCCTTCTGGGAGCTGGTATAGGTCTATTGTCTGATTTATCCTGATCATCAAAGTTGGTTTCTATTGGAAGGAGAAGGTTCCTGTGAAGGGTGCGCTGTCTCCCTTCACCATTCTCTTTCTTCACAACAAATACAGGGATTTCCGGGTTTGGTTGTGATAGTACAACATAAGGGTCTTCTTCCCATCTGTTGGAAAGCTTATGTTTCCCATCAAATGCTACAATCTTAACTAGTACCCGGTCTCCAACTTTGATGTTGTTTCCTCTTATTTTCTGGTCATAAAATCTCTTTTGTCTCTCTTGTGCTAGCTTTGTTGCTTTCATGGCTATCTCGTGTGCCTTCTCTAGTCTGATCTTTAAGTCTGCAACATAGCTACTCATTGGCTGCTTCTTTGTACCATCACTCAAGCCAAAAGCTATGTCAACGGGTAACAAGGGCTGTCTCCCATACATCAGTAAGTATGGAGTTTGACCAGTGGTCTCTTGCCTTAAAGAGTTGTAGGCATGCACCATAGGACCAACATACTTCTTCCAGTTCTGCTTCTGTTCAACGGTTAATGTCCCTAACATCTGAAGTAATGTTCGGTTGAACCTTTCCGTGAGACCATTACCCATTGGATGGTATGGGGTAGTTCTTGATCGCTCAATGCCTGTAAGTTCACAAAGTTCCTTAATGAGTTTCGATTCAAAATTGGCACCTTGGTCAGAATGAAGACGTTTTGGAAGTCCGTAGTGAATGACAAAATTGTTATAAAAGGCTTCAGCAGTCGTTTTAGCGGTTTGATTCTTGGTTGGTATAGCAACGGCATATTTGGTGAAGTGATCAGTTATTACTAAAATGTGCTGATATCCTCCTTTTGAAGATTCTAATGAAAGATAATCCAAACAAACTAATTCTAATGGTTGTGAAGTCTGAATGTTCACTAATGGAGCTCTGATGTTGGTTGGTGATTTCCTTAGCAGACATCTTTTACAGCCTTTAATCCATTGCTCAATGTCACCAGTCATCCCAGGCCAAAAGAATCTCTCTCTAATAAAAGCTGTTGTCTTGTCTCTGCCTGGATGACCAAGATTGTCGTGCGACATTCCTAGTACCTCAGAAACTAGCTCTGGCGGTATTACAAGCTGTTGATGAGTTTCAAACTCTGTCATTCTCTCTCTGTACAGTTTGTTGTCAATGATCTTAAATCTCTTGAAATTTTTCCTGAAGATTGTCGACTCTTGTATTGGAGGTAAATCATGTTTCTGGCAGACACAACGTGTCCTACATACTTCACTCTTCTCCTAAATAATGCGCACTTCTTCGGTGACAACTTGATGCCACTATCCATAAGGCGTTGAAACACTAGCTTCAGTCTATCCAAGTGCTCATCAAAATTATCTCCAGAGAACACAATAGCATCATCCAGGTATATGAAGCAAATGTGATGGTGAAGGTCACCTAAGCATTCCTCCATAAGGCGCTGGTATGTTGCAGGAGCATTAACCAATCCCATTGCCATCCGGTTATGCTCAAAGAATCCAAGGGGGCCCACCGTAAAGGCAGTCCGCTCCTTGTGCTCCTCTGCAATAGGGATCTGATAGTACCCTGACTTCATATCCAGGACTGAAAAATAAGTATTCCCAGCAAGTGAGTCAAGTATCTCATCGATACGAGGAAGAGCATAGTTGTCCTTCTTTGTTCTGCTGTTAAGGTGGCGATAGTCTATACAGATCCTTAACTGTCCATCCTTCTTCCGGACTAGTACAACGTTGGACGAGAAAGGTGAGTGAGACCTTCTAATGATTCCAGCTGATAGTTGCTGTTCTAGATGTTCTCGTACTTCATCTAGCATAGATGGTGGAATGCGTCGGAAACGTTGTTTAAACGGAGACTCATCATTGAGCTCAATCTTGTGCTCAACATATGGGCAATATCCGATATCTGTGTCTCCTTTGGAGAACAATGAGTCAAACTTGCTGAGTAATCCTTGAACTTTCTGCAGTTGATCCTCAGAAAGCTCATCTCGAGGTAAATTAACTTGACTGAATACATCAGATGCCTCTGATAACTGTTCCTTTCTCTGAAAGTTCTGAATGCTAACTTGCTGTACCTCACAAAGTAAAGCACGAGGATTTATTGTCACAGTATTTGTGGTGATGTTGCTAACATGCACTGGGATTGGGGCATTCTCAGCTGTGTCATACGTTATCACGCTGGGCTCTATATCAAGATCAGTTGGAATACGAGACCTTGCAGTAGGTGACAGCATCCCACAGACAGGATAATACCTGTAAGGGAGCTTATCAAACAAGTAGCCTTGGATGGTCACACTACTGTTGGGCGCTATAGTGACAGGTCGTTCCTCAGCTGATCTCACACGAGCCAATACATATGCACGCCGAGACAATCCCCTCTCGCGCAGCGTCATGCAGCGAAATGCAATAAACCAAGGTGTATGTACTTTGACTTTTTGTAAAAATTGAACACCATACTTATCTTTTGTTTCAGATAAAAGTACTGAAAGAATGTTTGTGCCAATTAGAACTGGTACCGACTCATGGTATTTGGTATCATTTACTATGAGAAACAGACATTGGATTGTTTGCGGTGAATCAGCAATGCCATCTACTTGTAACTCACATGATATGACCCCATGATATGGCAACTCAGTACCATCAGCACATTCAAGTGTTAATAAGCACTCAACTGGCTGCAGTGGAATATCGTGAAGATATGTATCATAAAAACTACGACTTAAAGTCGACACTGATGAGCCAGTATCAATGAGTGCCCTTGTCAACACACCTTGTACATGTACTTCTAATTCATTAGATGACCCAACAAGAGTCACATTGTGTTTTGAAATGGATCTTGTACATTTTAAATCATTACTTGTTTCAATGGGACAATTTTTTATTCTGAAGCCCCCAATTTGTCCCTCATTAGTGGCTTCTATTGGTTTAAATCCCTGCGGCGATTGTCTCTGTATCCACCATATCCTCCTCTGTTGGGATAGGACTGGCCATAAGTGTCACCGCCTCTGTATCCTCCTCTATATCCTCCTCTGTATTGACCTTGACCTCTACCATAATGGTGATAACCTCTACCAGCTTGTCCACGGTCTCCAGTACCATTGTAGTTCCTAGTATTGTTCTGGTCACACCTTGTAGGTATTTGGTCTTTTGGGTTTGTTCGTTTAACTTCCTTCTCTACATCTCCAAGTCTCTTATCCATAGCTTCTAATTTCTGCAGAATCATTTCCAAAGATGAATCATCATCTCCTTTTCCAATCTTGGATACTTGTGATTTCTTCTTGTCGGTTGATGTAGAAGAAGAGACTGATGACAGCTCTAAGTCCAGTTCAATAGTGCGTAACTCTCTTCTCAATGTCTCAAAGTCATTGATGATGTCGTACTTGTAACGACTGGCATTACGGAGATTGCTATCCCTTAGTCCAGACCATAGTTTAGTCCTAAGCATCTCATTCTTAGCATCATTACTGATTGCTTTTCTCTCAATGCATCTCTGTAGTATGCTCTCTAATCTCATGCCATAATCAACAACACTTTCTCCATCCTCCTGTTTTGAAGCATAAAACTGTTGAATCAGCTTCTCAGTTGGGTAAATGTTACCATATACACCATCCAATTTAGTCACTATCTGCTCAGGAGTTGCATCTGTTGGTAAAGTCAACAAAAGACTCCTAGCTTTTCCTTTTAATGAAGACCTGATTGCTTGCATAACAATGTTTGCTGAACAAGCACCATCTTTAAGAGCACACTGTACATCATTCTTCCACACATCAAATGATGTCTCACATTTTTCTTCTCCAGAAAAGATAGAGAAACGGGGACGGACAGTAGATGAGTCGAATACAAAGCCCGAACATGTATCTGATTGGGATGTGTGTGTTGGTGGTTCTTCAAATTTGACAGTGTTTGTAGTCTTAGGCCGAGCTCCACCCCATGCAGTGGGTGTGCTATGTGCCATTGGTCTATTAAGTAACTGAAATTCATCATCTGTAATTATTTTGTAATCAGTATGTTCTGATATGTAATCAATCATACGCTGAATTTGTTGTTGAGAGAGTTCACTCTCTTGATCACCCTTTTTCAAATGTACACTTTGATCAGCTGATTCAGTCATATCTAATTAATATCACTAGCCAGTAAGTAATACTAAGTATTGTGCCTATGATTCTAATCTTAGCTAATTAACTAAAGTATAATAAATTCCTTAATTAACTTGCTAATTCAAGACAAGAAAATTAATAGCAATTAGTTATCTGGATTTGTTTCATTTGTTGTTGAAATGTCACAGATCAGCTGTAATAGATGAGGGCTATAAAAAAAAATGAATAATCATATACTGAAATAAATTCTTCTTCTAAATTAAGCTCTGAAAAAAAAAATTGTTTGATTACAAATTATCAATGCATTTCAAATAAAGTTGCAGCTGAAAAATAAAAAAAAATTGTTCACAAAGAATTAAATTCAATTTGGAATCACAATACACCAGGTAAACTGAAAACTGATATTTCAAGAAAGATAACTCTTAAATGTATATTGAACTAAGAAAAAGATAACTCTGGTTAGTAACACGGGTGTAATCAAGCGTGACGAATTTCCGCACAACACTCCTGGGCTGAAAGTTCAAATCTATTTATAGCACTATACTAAACTAGAGATATCCCACAACTAAGTATATAATCTAGATCTCTAAACTAAATACATATGGCTGTAACACAACTGCTATAATCACTAAATATCGCAATCAATTTCAAGCCGCTGATAAAACGCGATCCGCGCTTGATCTAGATCACGAAAGATCACTTACGTACAGCTACTACTGTTTTAAGATCAAAGGGGATTTTCTATAACAAAATACCCTTGTCAAGCAGATTTTGTATCAATCAAACACACTCCATCTATCTATGCACCTTATCGACAGACTTTCAATGACGAACTGACCAAAACAAACACACCGGCACCTGACAGTCAATATACCACATATGCCCCCTCCTCACATATATGTCCCAACGTGGGCGCCATTTCTGTAGTAGCGTTTTCTTTATATATGTATAAATGAAAACTCCACGTCTCAGGTTCGATGGATTTATTATAATTTCATTATGAACCCTGTAAAAGGTCAACAATAGCGTATAAGCATTCATTATAACAATAAACATATTATATTAATACAATGACATTTTCATATAATTATACATGAATTAATTTCTTTAAAAGTTGACAATATATACTGAGTAAATTATGCAAAAGAATCATAAGAGTTATACAGCTCTTATGCATAATAAATATAATACATATTTCTATACATGTATACCTGATTATGGATCAGGGTTCCAATTAGGTGTATGGCCCGATTAATGGGTGAAAATACTGAATGGCCAATAGCCCTATTAATAAACATATAAAACCGATATACAAACTTCATATACATGTACTTTGATTCAAACAAAGTTTAATTTGATCACTACTAAGTGAAACTCAGTATATTGCATTTAAATTACATTAAAGGTAAAAAACAGATTAATTAATGGAAAATAAAGAATTAGTATGAAAAAGAAGTCAACTTACAGTCAATGTCCTGGAATCTGTCGTAATTAATTAATGTAAATATATATAAAGTCAAATAACCCAGGAACCAAGATTGACCTCACAACTGGCTGAAAATATTTCTAGTTCTGACTGACCAGTACCAAGAACTTGGCGGGAATCTCCCTCAACCAATGAAAATCAAGGATTTCAATAACTAGCCTCAGGACTTATATGAATAAGGAAAATAAAAACCAAAACTATTGTATGCTTTTATTAATTACGGAAAGTCATCGCGGATATTCAAAACGCGAATTGTAGAAATTATTGGTTGCATTTGATATTTAATCATTTAAATAAAAACAAATTAAAAATAACACTCTACCACATGTGTAACACTTATAGGAAATATAAAATTAACTTTTTTTGTTCCATAAATAAATTCCTTTTTCCCTTATTTTTATAGAAGTATGTTGACAGCATAATCAAAGGCGCCATCGAAAAAGTTAAAGAAGAGAAGAGTTCAAAACCTTTCAAAGTAAGTTTATACACATAGATTAAATTCCTTTCGTCCATTTTTTTAAACTACTCACACAGTCACTAAGGCTTCGTCTATCCAGGGCTGGTAATCAGATTGTGGCTATATGGATTTCAAAGTATTTCATTTTATAAAATTATCTTATAGGATGCTTTTCAATTTTGATATTGAAGGAAAAAAAACGTTGCTTCGTAACTAGAAGCTGCCGAGACAAGTTTTCTTTGTTCAGAATTGTACCTTCTACGGAAAATATGCATGGAATCAGATGATTTTCATCGGAACTCTCGAAAGTCTGAATATAATTTGGACTGATATAAAAATTTCATTCATGAATTGTAAAAGAAGTGTAAACAATTGAAGCCTACAAATATTATGCGCAAATTTTCATGCATATATTTTACGAGTTCTGACTCGTTACTTTAGCTTTTAGTTACTTAAACACACATATCTTGTTTAGTCATCAGATTATCAATTATCAGATTTATTTGATTTTTTTTTTTTAAATCTAGAACAAAGTTGGCCCAACAATGCCTGATGATCTGGAAAATCGGGATAAAGAGGTACAATTATTTAATGACCATATTTGGCTATTCTATTTTTTATATAAATTTTTTAAGAAATGTATTCTGTCTTTTAAGTTATGCGATTTAAACACAAAACAATTCTTATTTTTAAAAAAATTCAATTTACGAATGATGGCCTATTCAATTTAAAGAGTAGATGTATTTATATTCGTTTGATTCATTGTAGCAAAAAAGAAGATCTTTCAAAGCAAGAATGCTTTCCTTATTCACATGCTGCTTCAGAAAACCAGAGGAATAAGGAAACACGTTATCTTTGAACACTGAAGACACTTATCTGTTAATGTGTAGTTTATTAATGCACAAATTTCTCTAATTTATTTAAAAATTGGGAATTTTAAACAATAGTTAAACAGTTGTGCAAAAATTGTTGTGTATTTCAATAAAAGTTTTTTTTATCAATGTCCAGGACAATCACATATTATTTCTTCTATAACTACTCGATCTCCCGTAAATGTAAAATCTGCACAGCCCAGAGACGTCCGTCCTTCCGATAGCGAACTACTTTTACCCTGCCCCTTAAATTTGACGTAAGCGCGATGCTTTTTTCCGTCTGTGACGCTGAGAGCGGTGTAACGACAGGCCTTGGTGTGCTTGGATTTGTAGAAACATTCGCCGGCCAACTCAATGGTAGCACTACAGTTTTTGACGTTCTCTGTTATACTGCATGATGTAGCCGCTGTAAAGAATAAACAGGATACACAATTACTACTCTGAAACATAAATTTAACAAAACATTTTTGTAATTTTATTTTTCAGTATAATTAAGAACGCATATGAAGAAGAGATCATCTAAACACGTTTCCGTTTTTATCTTACAAAAAGTAAATATGTGCACAGAAAAGCAGTACACATGTATTTTAAAATTTGCTTACAATAGAAATAGGATGTACCAATTTTCGCCAATAGAAAATGCTTATAACCTACGTTTACAGTTCTTCACACCGTCGCCAGTAAATCCTATATTACATGTGCATTCGGGCACACCGTGTGTGACATCACAGCTGGCTTCTGCGTGACATCTCTGCTTTTTACCCTTTACCATCTTGGGCTGTTTCTGTTTCGGCAACTTTCGACATGTTTCAGTTCCAGAACAATCAGGTTTAGCGTATGATGACTCAAGCTGAAAGAAAAGGACATCTTGGTTGATTAATGTTTAAACTGACATGGATTTTATGGATTTTAATCATACATGTTTTATGCAATATTCGCCAAATTATTGCTATACTATATAATACATTTATTAGCTCATATTAAAGAATACCGGATAATAATTTGGTCCTCGAGAACAACCACAATCGTTTTGCTTAACACATTTATCTCCACTCAGAACGAATCCATGCTTGCAGCGACAGCTTTCTGTCTTTGGAAGGCCGCATGTTTTTTCTGCATTTGGATCCGTGCACATGTTGGGACAGGCGGGTGCTGACCACCAATAAAACTTATTCTTTCCGCATTTAAGACCTTCAAAACAAGAACAAAATATAGCGATAAACTTTTTATTATTTACAGTATTAATGGACCATAATTGAAATACATGAATGGTCTCGGTATCTGTAGTTTACAGTGGAATACCTTTTGTACAAAAGAATAACATTTGTTCAACTGAGTTAATTAAATGTGATGTTTCTAGAAAATAACCTCTAATAGCAAGGAAAGCCCCCCCCCCCCCAATAAAAAATAACTTTAAGATTTGAATATACAATTTACAAAGAAACCCCCTTTACGTGATGTTGTAAAAAAAGTAAAAATTGACCATAAACATATACCATATTAACTTTTCTAATTGCGAGGAAAAAAATAAACCTTTTTCAGACAAAGATTTCCTTTTTTTGTTACATGGATCTGTTTCATATAACATTTTGAACAATTGTATATCTCTTATTGTTTGAAATCAGAAGTTTAATCAGTTTATGAGCGAATAGAAAATTACAAAGATATATGAATATATTGCTTGACATACAAAAGACTTACTCTTTTTGCACGATGGTACACGGTATCTCCAATACAATATTTTACCCCTCTTTGCGCATAAATCGGCGAAACCCTCCAGATGCCTGCAGAGAGTTGCCTCAGAGTCTATGGGCGTAGAACAATAATCCTTTCTACAAGCTTCATACGCTCTGTCTGCAAGTTCAGGGAACGCCTCCATACATGTCTTGAAAGGTGAATATCTGTACTTTTTATTCAATAAACCACATTTTCTAAAGGAGTACGAGTTCTGTAGGTTCCAGCATGAACTCGGAGATTCCAGAGATTCACATCTGCAACGAAATCATTTGCAAAATCCTTTAATAGTTTCCCCCAAAACATAATGGAAGTTATCTAACTTTTTTCAATATGAAAGGAAGTATATGTATAGGCGCATGTATTAAATGATAAGAAAATGTATAACTTACGTTTGGTTATTGTTAGATTCAACAACAAGATGGCTCTTTCCTACAAACGCCCCAGCCTTCTTTCCGTAGTTGGATACATCTTTACCTTCGCTGGTTTTCAGGTCATCTCTCTTAGCGTTGCAATTACCACATATACCAGTCAAGGAGCTTCCAAAGTCCAGAGGAACGGAGAGAGTAACCAACCCTCTCCCATTCCAGAACAACCTAATGCTACATTGGTTGAAGAGCACCATCACGCCAAGACCGCTGTAGTGGATTATGATGGAGGTGGATGTATAGGGGAGGTAGATCTGTAGGTCATCAACCTGTAAACGTAGTTTGGACAGACTGTTATTGTTTGGAAGTCGGTATCATTCAGTATCGTGTTATTAGTAAATAGTTAAATATCATGATATTCATAAATTCATTTTTTTAAACAAGACACTTGCATGTAAGTACACGTTAAGGAAAATAAAATTGAAGTAAAATCAGAAGACTGATAATCCTGATAGTATTTCGTTAATGTATACTGACGTGCAAATATATTCTGGGTAGTTTTATTTTTCGTTCTACATAAAAATATTTTTTAATGAACTACCCCATACCATTACTTCCAAATTTCTACCCAAGTGTATCTTTTTGCCAAAAGCTGTTATTTCCATGAACTCTAACGCTGAGCCTCTTTTAGGCGAGTCTGTCTTCTTGTACTTGATTTCCGCGTTGTACTGACAATCTGACTTCGGGTTGATGTGTCGTGACAAGGTATATTTACAAGTTCCGGCAAATCTTAAAAAGTTACCGTCATACAAGTTGTACCAATTGTGACTTGTGATAGAACAGGTACAGAGTTCTGAAAACAAAAAACCAAGTGTGTTCTGCGAGATAATGTTTAAAGTATATTCTTGCAAGTGTGTATTGTTTTTGCTATCGTGATCATAGTTAAATTGAACGGCATTCGTCTTGGATACCGAGTCCATCATTCTGACATACATGCATTGACGTACTTTTACAAACGATGCCGTCTCCTTCAAACCCGCCGTCACACTTGCACTTTCCACGGTAACAACTGGCATTGTCACCACATCGAAGCCGTTTCCACCCACAGAGTACTGAAGTTGTATTTTACAGAATTTGTTAACGAAATAATATTTTCTAATTAAAAACTTAAACTTCATATGATAAAGTTCACGGCTGGATATTTGTATTTTTTTAAAAGTTATTTATTATATTTTATTATTATTATTTTATTATTTTGGATACTAGTATTAATGAGAATACATGGTAACTTGTGTCATAGAAATGTTAAAAATTTAATATAATTGTATAATAGGTGAAGAATTATTTTCGGAATGTCATTCAAAATCATTACATACATTTACAAGTTTCTCCTGATCCGTATGTTCCCATACTGCAAACACATTTATTGTTTTTACATCTGGCATACATATGACATTTCTTTCCACCACATGTATCTGCAATAAAATTATTTCTATGTATTTATCTAAGATTAACGAGGTCAAGGCTTATGATGATTTCATATTTAGCGATAATAATCGGCGATTATGAATATTGTATTATTATAATTTTATTACCGGTACAGGTAATGCCATCTCCGTAGAATCCACTTATACATTTACATTTCTTTCTTCTACCGTAATTCGTGCATCTTGCATTCTTTCCGCACACCTTTCCGCCACAACTCTCTGACAATTGAAAAACAATACATTAAATAAGACAAGAGTAGCAATCTTCCTCAAATGGTTTATTGCAACATTCTTAATATACGAAAGGCTGAGATTAATGTTTAAAACAACAATAATGACGATTACAAATAGCAAGATTTTCATTGTATAAAGTTTAATTTGTAAAAAGATATTTAGTACCCTGACACTTCGTGACGCCGTTTCCGATGTAGCCACTCTTACACTGACATTTGTTATTTCGACATATCGCATTTCGCGCGCATTTGGATACGTCACATTTCACTGAAATAAATTAAAAAAAAAATGATAATTCCAAATAAATTCAAAGGGAAGGCAATACAATATGATAAAACCCCTATAAATATCTCTTCAATTTGTTCAAATCTTACGTAAGTTTGTTTTTGAAATACATATGAATATGTTGTTACCAGTCATTTTTAAGACTTTATCGATAAAACTTGAGATAAGTAAAAAAAATCAACGTTCAGAATACAAGTAAACCAAAATAAAGAATATTGCTTTACAATCTTTAAGGTGTCCATACCTTCACATCTTTCACCAATCATGACGTATCCTCTATTACATGCGCATTTATTATTGACACACGATGCAAATCGTGGGCAGTTGAAGGAGTGACATTTTTCTGAAATAAAAATGTAATAAAAATTATGAAAGCTTTATCCATTTTTAAAATAAAATTTACGCCAAAGTTATAAGTTATCTCTGATCTGTTTTTCTTGGTTAAACAAAGACCTGACTAATAAATTCAAAATATATATATATCTCACTTTCACAACTGCCATCTATTTCAACAAAGCCAATTTTACAGGTACATTTGTTATGACGACATACGGCGTTGGCTTGGCATTCACTGTCCACACATTTCACTGGAAAGACATATTTTTTTAATGTCCTTATTCAATCTATTTATGTTATAATTTAGCAATTTAAAAAAGCACATTTAAAAAGAAAAGTTTACCTTCACAAATGCCATTTACGTCTACAAATCCTTCCATGCATTTGCATTTGTTATCAACACAAGCAGAATGTAAAGGACATTCGCTATCTGTACATTTAACTAAGAGAAAAAAAGTAAAAATTATAAAATATTATATCACTCATTTGAAAACTTTTATGTTCAAGTATAAGCTTCCAAAAAGGAACAACCTTATTTTTGAATATGAGAACAAACTGATCAGGCTGCACAAAACACTATGCCTCATCTGGTTTATTCAAATACTACATAGGTATAAGATTGACCATTCAGTTTTTACTAACACTTACTCTATGAGCGAAGCATTTCACACCACAAAAATGGACAACGACGCCTTTCACAACATGAATGTACGTGTATATTTATCGAAAATTTAATATATGATCATGATACATGTTCATCTTGATTATTTTAAATAGAATTAATCACAAACGTCCAAACACAATAGAAAAACTAACGGCATTTAAGGAATTACTAACTATTGTTAACATTTAACATTTTACCTTCACAAATGCCTTTGTTTTCTATGTATCCATTTGCACAAACACATTTATTTCCCTTACAAAGAGCATTTGATTGGCATTTTCTATCCTCACATTTAACTGAAAAAAACCCCAAAGAATACTGACATTACGGTATTTATTTGAATAAATATACGTATCAAAACGGTGGAAATTATATTTACGTGAATGATTCAGGACTAAAACGAATATGTATGAGATTAAGTCCTACCTTCGCATACTCCAGAAACGTTCACAAATCCAGACATACACGTACATTTGTTGTTGACACAATGTGCATTCGATGAACAGTTGCCGTCGTTACATTTTACTAAAACAGGTTAAATCTTATGGTTATACTCTTTTACGATTAGCAAGTCAATGTAGAAAATAACAGAAACACGACTTATTTTGAAACTGACGAGCAGTTAACAAAATTTAAAAATATCATATGTAATAATTTTTAATTAAAATACTGTTTGCAATAGAAGTCTTTATTAACACCTCTTGTGTCTCAAAATGTTCAAATTTCATATTTCAATTAATTTTCTAAAATTTTGGCAAGAAAAAAACTTATTGTTTTCGTATTTCTAAATGATCAAAATGTATGATATGCGATTATAGATATTAACGATTTTGTACACGATTTGCATCACGATTTTTCCTACCTTCACAAAATCCAGATAAGTCCACAAATCCAAATTTACAAGCACATTTATTGCTGACACATCTAGCATTTGTCTGACAATTTCTATCAAGACATTTCACTGAAAAAATCATATCTCATGGAATTTAAGAAATAAATAGTACGTGTTCATTTGCGGTTTTTTTTTTTTACAGGAAAACAAATCATTTAACAAAGAAATATCACTGATCAAGAAATGAATAGTTTTTCTTGGACGTATCGGAAACATAAAAAAAATTATCAAGCTATTTTCCACTTGTGTATAACTTATAAAGATTTGGTAACTGATTAAATGAATATCGTACCTATGCAGGTCCCGGAAACGTTCACAAAGCCTGTCTTACATGTGCATTTATTTTCAACGCAGTGAGAATTCAAGGGACAGTCTTTACATTTTTCTAAAATATTGGCCAAGTGAAAAAAAAATATTCAAAAGTACAATAAAAATTGATCAACAAAAATAAATAAATAAATAAATAAATAAATAAATAAATAAATAATAAATTTTTCCATTTTCCTATTTGTAGCTGAGATCGCATCAGTATCAAACTTAAACAGTAAGATAAAGCCTTAATAATCATTCAATAAGTACGCAATTACCTTTTTAATACTTTTATAAAAAAAATTCTCACCTTTACATTCACCAGAAATGTTGACAAAGCCTGGATTGCAAGTACATACATTTTCTAAACAACTAGCAAATGTTGGGCATTTGCTATCGATGCATTTGCCTGAAACAATTTTTCATTTCACTTTATTGCAACAACAGGCAAAATAGTATCTTAGTTTAATTCATTGATGAAATATTGACATATCTTAAACATTTGTCACAATTTTTTTAAATATCAGAATTTTTTAGCAAACAGGTTTTAATACAGTCCGTTATTAAGAGGCATTGTTTTCTATTAAAAAATCTTAAAATGATACAAAACGTTTCATATTTTTTTTATTTACAGGACAGCGTAATGTACTAATTCTTTTGGTTAGAAATACAGCGAAACTTCTCAATACCGGCACCCCTTAAAACAAGCACCCCCTCAATATCGACCCATTTAAAAAGTCCCGGCTAGCTCCCTCTTTATATAAATCCTTAGAAAACCGCCCTCCCCCCCCCCCCCCCCACACTGAAAACCGGACACCGGCCGATCTTAAATAAACATGTGAAATGTACCTTCACAAAACGGACATATAGCCAGAAGGACAGAGACACCCCAAAAATTGAAGGAAGGTGTGAAAACAGGGTACACCTACTCGACACTGATGTTAATCACCATGATTACGAGTGTTTGTTTATGGCTTTATAAAGGGTGGGTAATTAATCTTCGTTGTTGTGTTGTAATGATGAATGATCAAGAGTTTGTGTGTGTGTGTGTGTGTGTGTGTGTGTGTGTGTGTGTGTATTCTTGTGTTAATTTTTACTTCATTAATTCATATTTATTAATTGTATTTTATTTTAATCAGATTAAGCAAACGTCAACATTAGCATTTTTATTATAATGATTACCTTTTAATACTTGATGTTGTTTTAAAAAATTTTGCTTTAATATGTAAGCTGTAAAATATTTTCTACTTTGAAAAATAGCAATACATTTAATTTACATCTTAAAACGAAGGCAATCTTACTCTAATTTTGTAAAAAAAACAATTTATTTATAAACAGACTCAGAAAGATTTACCTTCGATTGTTGATGTCTCATCTCTTTCATGGGTTGTGGTTTTATCGTACAGTGTTGTTGTTGCTGTCAATAAAAATCAAAGTACTGAAGTACTGACTGGAGTTGATTTTATCGATTATTTTTTATTTTAGAATCAACAATACGTTATTTTGCCTGGCAAGTGGTTTCTTATACATGTTTATATGTATTTGAATTACGCACATTTTTTATAATATGAATACTCGGACTTTTCCGAAAAGAATTTCGATAAAACCCATATGAATCATGCCGTGTAATATTCAAAGATACTATTAATTCCATCAAGGTACGTATCAATAATCGAAATATTTCTGAAAAATTGTATGGATCCAAGCAATATTGGACTCTAGTTTCGTTCAACTAGACGCTCGGCTGTCTCCGTTAATCTCCGACAAGCAAGAGAGATTCTCTGCTTGTCGAAAATTTACGGAAACCACCGATCGTCTGGTTGAACGAGACTATAGTAATCTCTAGCGTAGGAATACATACCACTACAAAAAATATCTAAATTGTTCCTACCATTCAAAATCTGACTATTTTCATGGTATTTATAAATAAGTTTCCTTGAAATACAGTGCTTTAGAATTCATTACAGCGAATTTATCAATTATTTTCGAGAACTAAGTCTTGTCAGCGGTGATGATTTGTGCATAGGTCCAAACATTGTTTCATTTTCGGTTTGCCAGAGTAACTACATAGGAGATTGCACAAATTGCAAGCTATTCCAAGTTTTCTTTAACAGTTCTTTAAAGTAACATTTCTGAGCTTTATCTTTATAAACCGAGTTTATATACCGAGTTTTCCGTAATAATGAGAAGAAAAAAAATATTTTTTTAATATTTTTATTTATATTGATAGTAATATATAATATGATATCATAAAATATTTTCACACACGAAATGTATTGCTAGAATGTCAAAAATTAAAAAAAGAATATTAGAATATATCGGTCTCGTTAGCTGAAAAGTTTTTCCTCCAAAGACTTGGTTTCATTTAATGAATGAATAGTATAACAATATTAACCATTTGGTAGTGTCCATTAGGTGTACAACAGAGGACTGGGAACGATAGTATTGTCTAGCCGCCTAACTAAAAGTCATTTTTTGAAAATTGTCTAATTAAAGTAATTTTCTCATAATAATGTAAACGTTTATGCATATTTTCATTTAATATGAATGATTTGGTCAAACAAAGGGTTAAATAGCTTATTTCATAATAGAAAAAAAACGGAACACGGAAATGTTTTTTAAAACGTCTTTCCCCTCGTGAAACAAAAATTCCTTTTGAGCGGTTTTATATATTGTTATTTAGCATATCTACACCAAAGGATTTGTTGTTTCATGGGGGTGGGGGGGGGGGCATATGTCTACAGACCGAAAGAATTCCCCCCCCCCCCAAAAAAAATTTGATTTGTAAAATTTCGAAAAATAATTAACAGATATAAATTAACATAAAATTTTACTATATTATCTAACGTAAACATATGATTATAAAGTTTTTATGCAAATATCGGCCGCTATTTAATATTTTCCTCACCTACAGAGACCGATTTCAATGAATTTTTTTAGTCCCCCCGTAAGCACAACTTTTGACTACAAATTTGATTTTGATACAAATTAATTAGGATTTGTTAAGTTTTGATCATTATTTTTAGTAGATAAATTTGTTTTTGAATATCTGACAGAGATTCCGAAATATTTGGATGTAAAATGTAGGCGGGAAACGGGCGTTAGCGCTCGCAGTTCTTAACCATCAGATTTGCCTTCAACTTTGACATATGATGATTTTAGCCATTAATTTCAATAAATATTTAGTAGAAACATTTAGTAAAGAAAACTCCAAATACTTTAACTTTAAAATCTAAGCATTTTCCTATATTCTTATACAGAATTCTTCATACTGAGTTAAATATCCCTCTTCAAAATTGAATTAACCTTTCTGCATAGACAAACTTGATGTGTTCGTATGAAATGAATACCTCAACAGTAAGTAAGCTAAAACATTACATTCCCATGCTATTCATAAGAAAAAACACGTACTTGTACATTTTCCTAGAAAGGTGATAACTTTATCAATACATTTCACTAGTTTTTCACTTCATATACATGTATTTTCTAACCATAGTTCATTGATTACCTTCCGTTGATGTTTTGGTTTCCGATGCAATGGGCAACGTTGTAACTAAAGCATAAATTAAAAACTTTGAAGAACTCCCTAAATAAATTTTTATTCATTCATTTATAATCAATTCAATAACTTTTTTTTATATAATAATATATATTAAAATTGTTTGCACATTGTTTTTTTAGCAATAGTTTTTCTAAATAAATTTAATTTGCGCTACATTCTGTCGATGCACATGTACACCTTTAGGGTGATAACATCTCGTTCTAATTTTTGGGACAGATATAAACCAAATGAAACTACATGTATGATTAGAATTCGGCGTTCGATTCGCGATTTTTTATACTCGTTATTTGATACAAAACGGTTGATTCGCGGAATCAAGTACTCGCACACTGGAAGGAATCTACAGCTTTCATGTATTTAGCTTATTGTTAAAGGATTTTGCAAAGAAAGTTTCAATTTCAACAGTTTTAAAAAACAAACGCAATTTTACTTAAGCTAATTGAATTACTAAAATCATGTTTCGTTTTACCTTTCATGGTAAAAGTCATCATTCTTTCAGGAGTTGTGACTTGTTCGGGTCCTTTTGTTGTCACTGTCCAAGAAATAGTTTGAATTTTATAAAATGAAAATTCAAAGGATTTCAGTATTGTTTTGCCTATATGTTGCAGTATGATTCACGAAACTACATACACGTACCTTGTGGTGGAGCATATCCTTGGGTCTGGATTTCCGGTAAACTAGGAAGAGGACTAGCTACTAAAATAAAAATAATGTCATAGACTAAAGCAATATTAGTTTTGACACCCTGTGTAAATATCTAATTAGTAAAAAAAAATGTTGTAATATGTTATTTTTCAGTATTTTGAGACAAAACTATTCTCTTTAGTCTTTCTTTTTAAATTCTTAGTTACTACATAAATTTTTTATAAATCCAATCTTTCACAAACCACATATTGGTAATTGAAGATGGATTCTTATCATTTTCTTTTTTCTGCTTGATGATTTTATGATTTAAGAGTAAAATAAAGATCAGTATCAGGCTCAAATGTTATATTCACCATTGATACAAATGTTGAATAAGAACATGCGTATATATTTTTATAATTTTTTCTGTACGAAAGTTGTAAATGTACAATGAGACACAGAAACGAAATTTTACCCTCTATTGTCGATGTTTCGAGCCTTTCACGTGGTGTGGTTCTCTCGTACTGTTTTGTTGTTACTTTCAAAAACACGTTAATACACATTAAAGGTAGTGCTTATCATTCGGGTATAGGTTCTATATCGACTTAAAGACGACATGACATTCTTAAATTTACTTTACATAAGCTTTATATACATGTTTACATTTGTACATGAATGTGTAGAAGTTAATGCATAACTATATTCATCATTCAGGTAATTTTTCTCATAAAAATATCAATTTTATATTGTATTATATCTTTGAAACAACAGACCTAATGGTTTCAAAAGAAACATGACTTTAAAAAAAAAACAATGTTTTGGATCAATCAAATAGAAGTAACATTTGTTAATTAAAATGTGATATCACGGAAGAATTGAAAAACAATCTGAAGAATTGTTTTGGTGATCAAACAATTCATAATGTGATAGTAGAGTTATGTTACGGTTATGTTATCTGCATAGCTTTTAAAGGTTTGATATCATTCAAATACTCAAAACGGAAATTATAAACCACATGATGCGGTCCATTGCATATTGAACTGGGCATTTCACATAGAAAGACTAGAAAATGTAATGGAAAGTAAGAATATGCATTTTCACAGGAAGAAATTAATTAAAACCCTGTACGTATTGGTGCTTCCTTTCAAATATTTACTTTCGGTTACTATTGGTTACCTTCCGTTGATGTTGTATGAGTTACTGGTGTACTGGGTAACGTGGTAACTAGAATAAAAACCATAGAGTTCAAAGTAAGACAAAAATTGTTGAAACATTTCATATTTTTTTGATTCATCAAATAAGTAAGAAGATAATATTTATGAGAACTTTTTGGAATTCTCTCTACTAAAAACGCATATATATGTGGTTTCATCACTATTGGCGAGATTAATTTTGCGATAACTTTATGCGATGTTTTGTTTGAAGATCAACATGAGGAATAACAATCTATCGTTTAGACAAAAATATTTGTAACAAAGACAAGCCTAAAATAGCTTCGTGAATTGAAACAAGAGGCCCATGGGGCCACATCGCTCACCTGAGCAACAATGGGCGTTCAAAAGATATTGTGCCATATGGCCCTCGGTAGAATAACAATGAAATAAATATTGTAAAGTATTCGAATTTTACACTTATTTTTGCATACAAGTAATCTTTGACATTGTACCTTCATGAAATACTGTTTTTACACAGAATAAGAAAATCCCACGCAAGATATAGAACTAAATATTTGTTTGGGGTTACACTGTTATATAACTGCTAATTCCCTGTATTTTCGTTCTGCTCCCCTCCCCCACTTAATAAAGCGATCAAAATATATGAGAGCATGTAGGTACATTTTCTTCCTCAACTACTTACTAGTTATTGTATCTTTTTTTAAATATAATAGTTATTGTATTTTATCAAAAAAATCCTACATGTATATATGTGAAGAAAAAAATTGCACCTCAATGCGCTCAATTTCTCAAATTAAAAATATTCAACAATTTTATTTGTCTTCTCCATTATAATTAAATGACTGTTGTTTACCTCGCGTAAACTCGTGACTTTTATAACTTTACTCACACTTGATTGATGAATACACTGGAATGAAAAATGTTGTCATGTGACATGTTAAAGAGCTATAAAAATCAATGTTACCGTATTGACAGGCACATCACTCTTATTTACTATGGCTCACCCATTATTTTCATTTTTATTCAAAAATAACAAATGGCTACAAACCAGGATAATTTTCTGCTGTAATATTTTCTTAGGAATAGCGATAATTCTTTTATCCCCGCAACAGAAATGTGTCAGAACTATGGAAACTGTTTTAACGATGTCGTTTTTACTTACTCACATTTCACATTATTCATTGTACATGTATAAAGAGGGGGCCCCAGAGAGTAGTTATATACAGCATATCATTCTTTAATTTTTTTGTGTACAAGTATTTAACATACTCTAATTCATATAGAATTTCTAATGATCAACCAAAATTTCAGCGTCAATCGTAGAATTATAAGCAAGATGAGCTCAAAATTTTGCTAGGTTTGAGTCATATTTTGTTTACATGAGTTTATTACATTCAGCTTAAGATTTTTAACCTGGTATTTCCTTTTCGGCATTTAAAATGGAAAAAAATGAATGGCCTCAGATCTGTGTACAAACATAGAATTGTGAGCAAATCTCTGTATCTTGCTTATAATTCGAAGCTTAACACTCAAATATGGTAAGTAAATAGAAATTGTAAACAATTAAACACAAGAAACATGCACTATAACAAATAAAGAACACAATTTATTTTTCAAAATGAATCATATACATGTATATACCTATATATTTCCATCAGCGATATTAAACTCTATTTAAACTGAATAAACTCGAGAAAATGTCGAACATCTCAACAAAACATATTGCATTATTCTACCATTACGCAAAAGATATGATATCGAATTACCGATAGCCTGATTGAATTGCATTTTAGTTCTTTCTTAATACATCAGTTGTTGCTTAGTTTGCGCAGGTAGACAGTAAACTGTTTGATTTACCGAAGTCTCTGTTTGATTTGATACGTAAAAATCAGGAAATACAAGCGACAGTTCCCAGGTTAACGCAAAGCATAAATGAAAACGAAACGAAAATCACAACAAGCTAATACCACCGTCATATGTGAGAACTGTCAACGCATTGAAATATTTAGCCTCAATTTACTTCACAAAATCGGCACCAATGTATTTTGCATGTTTCAAAGATTCCCACCGTACACGAACTGTTGCACAACAAACAAATTCATCATTGTCAGATCGACCCGTTTATCATATAGTGTCATGGCTGCTTTAAACAAAGAACCTCGTTTTAGAATTATGGAATACGAGTCTTGGTAAAATGGGTAAGCATACCCGGGCCGGGGCAAAATAAATGCCGGGGCAGATCGGCAATCGTCAATTCCAATTACGCATTATTTTGCAGCAATATTTACACCAAATACAAATATACTATATCTTGAAATTTTAATGAGATTGGCAGATTAATAACTGTCAATCTTTTGTTTTGCCCTGGCCCGTTCATGTCTACCCATTTTACCAAGACTCATGGATGCTCTAAATTGCTTGAAACACGCCTTTTCTTTCTTATTATTTTCGTAATAACTCAGATTTGAAACAGAATTAACCCATAATTTTTTGCAATTTATCTTTTCCTTCCCATAAGAATTATTCATGCTAAATTACGTTGAATTTGCCTCAGTAGTTCTTGAGAAGAAGATTTTTTAAAATGCACCCCCCCTTTTTTTTTTTTTTTTTTTTTTTTTTTTTTTTTTTTTTACAGTTTTGAGGTCTCCTCCGTTTTCAATGAAAATTTTTCTTTCATTTCTGCAATATATATTTATCTTTCCATAAGAATGCTTTGAGCCAAATTTGGTTGAATTTGGTTAAGTGGTTTTAGAGAAGTTCAAAATGTGAAAAGTTTACAGGCGGGCAGACGGACAGAAAGACGGACAGACGGACGGACAGAAGGACGACGAACAAAATGTGATCAGAATAGCTCACTTGAGCTTTCAGCTCAGGTGAGCTAAAAATCAGATAATTTTACCTTCCATGGTAAAGGTCATTGGTCTCTCGGGAGTGGTGATTTTCACGGGTCCTTTTGTGGTCACTGCTAAAAAGTATGGATTTAAATAAAGTTACAAACATCTGTAAATATCTGTATTTATTAGTGTACATTTTGGATTTATAACGTAAACATTCATGAAATAGCATACCTTCTGGTGAAGCAAATAATTGCGTCTGGGTTGCAGGTGAACTTGGAAGCGGGGTAGCTACTAATTGAAAAAGAAGTAGTTTCATAGAATATAGCAAAATCATAAATACTTTCTTCTATTTTCATATCTTATATAAACAATGAAATGCTTTTCTAGCTTAATTCATTTGGAATATGAATCTGGCGACATTGCAGAAAAAATACATAACCCTCGTTGGCTGGTTATGAATTTTTTCTGCAATGATGGCCTTCTTCATAACCCGCATGAATCACTTAAAGAAAACATTTAATTGATTATATTTACATCTTTCTTTTAAAAGATTAATAAATTGATCGTAAAAATAAGAAAAAATCATTAAATTACACTTAATGTTTATCAGTAAGTTAGCTAACGTAGACAGCCAAATCGTCCCCTATGTAAATTTGAGTCTAAAGTAATCATGATGATTATTTCGAGCAGTCAGTGATTTTTCTTTCTTAGACCGCTTTAGGTTTGGCCGATCGGTAAAGATTGGTGGAGATTTCAGTCCGACTGTTCCTATAGAGCTATGAATCAACTACGTGTATAAGTTTCCATATGAAAAAGAGGGAATCATATATACTCGGTAGATGTAATTATAACCTTTTGACCATATTGACTTTGAAATGTACAATGTATTTAAAATCATATGTTTTCTGTGAATTTGACTATTTCAGTGAAGGTTTATACAAGAAAAAAAAAGATTGCTAATCCAAATGTGAGTGATGTATATGAATAAGGTGTTTTTTAAAAACAAAGTTTTTCTGTTTAGTATCTTTAAGAAAACCCTTTATTATTAATTTGTTTTCATCTTCGTCAATGTGAAAGCACATAAAACATAGATACGTGTACATATACACATATATTTGAACAATATAAGCATACACATGTAAACATCATTGTATCTACATGGAATGAGGCTGAGCTTTATAATAAGAGTAGAGAAAAAATGTTTTTAAAACTTCTTACTTCTCTAGTGATAACTCAACTCAATTTCTGTCTAATATTTTTCAAATAACACTAATTGTTGACATTACGATAATTCCTAATAATATCTATGTGAATGATTTAGTAACAATTTCTAGGAAGTGAAGTGTTTCAGCTAGTTGTTTACTCTCTGTAACGATAAAACACGGCTATCAACATACTTGGTATACATCCAGTTGACGTTTTCTTATAACCCTGCTTGCAATCTGTACACTTAGGTTGATCATTCCTAAAAATGCAATTAGTATTGACACAAGGACCTTGCTCGGATTGTAACGTTGCTTTTCCATTCACTTTCTCACACTTGTACACCATGGAGCAATCATTAGTTGTCAGTGTTTTTCCAATCTAAAAAACAATTGTTAAGAACTTAAAAACAATTGCATCATTATTTTGACTTTAACATGAATTGACTTTTTGAGAACTGCCAGTATATTACAATACTATTAATGGTTAATATATATATATATATATATATATATATATATATATATATATATATATATATATATATATATATATATATATATATTCACTTTTGTTTGAGCATGAAATTTTTAAGAATAATATTAATAGTTTATAATTTACTACAGTGTCAATCATTCAAAGCTTGTCAACTTACACTTATATAATCTCCTTCTGGAGTCGTACAACCACAATTACTCGGCTTCACGCATTTGTTTCCATCCCAGAGATATCCTGCCTTACATTTGCAGCCCTCGGCAAACGGTAGGGTGCAATTACCTTTAAAGGTGAAACCACAAGTGTGCGGGCAACCAGGAATTCCTTTACCAAAGTTAGTTTCCATATTTAAGTGGGAATTACACGTAGGTCCTGTTAAAAATGGACATTGCATCAGAAAAATTGTAACAATCAGAAGGTGGTCTGCATTTCATAAATTAGATATTTGAATTTCGGTTTTATTCGTAAAAATGATTAAAAAAGTATTATTAAATCACTAATTCTATGCGAAAATTGATATTTCGATGTATATCTTTGTAAGAAAAGTTAAAAGTATTACTCCTGCAATCATTTAGCGGGAAAATCCTCCAATTAACATTGTGACCTTTAGCTCTACACATGCTAGAAAATAAATCTAAGGTATTGCAGCCGGCTTTTATTCCTTCATTCTGATTTAATCCCATGAAGTTGCAACCACTATTTATACAAGCTTCTTTGAACGCTGCATTTTCTTTCGATGTCAGATTGCATCGAGATTTGATTGTCCCATCATAAAATTTGCAAACTTTCATTCTCATCAGGAGCTGCGATCGTCTGTTACACTTGGTCGTAGTGAATGTATTTTTGCATCTGTTTTAAATCAAATGTCTCAATGAATCAACTAGATAAACTTAAATTAAATACTAATTAGGCGTAAATGTTAAAGGTTAATGATTTTATGGAGACAATTTAAAATCTATTTTTTAACGATATCAATACTTCCATTTCTATTATTTTCTTCAATTATTAAAAATGAAATTAACACCGGTTTTTAATTAAGGTTAACTAAGGAACTACCTTGTATTTGAGCCCTTCATTGTTGCGTATTTTGAATACACATCAACATTTGTAGGATCATCTCGTCTGTCACCATTGCAGTTTCCACATATGCCATCAAGACCGCTACTGAAGAATGTTGGAACGGATATCACAACATTAGATGTTCCATCCCAGCCGATTAATATACCACAACTTGGAACATAAAGACGAATTTCAAACCCTGCATTGTAGATGATAAACTTAGAACCCCCTGCTGGAAGAGTGCGAGGTTGCCCATTGATCTGTATAATGAAAAGTATTTTTAAATACTATTTTTTTTCGAAAACAAACTTATTAAATCCCAATTTTCTTATACAGTCAAATTTCGTTATCTCATACTCGATGGGACTTTTAAAAACTTCGAGATATCAGAGTAATTGAGATATTGAGGGTAAAATACTAAAAAAATAAGTGATTGGGACAAAATCACTTCGACTGTATTCGAGATATCGATGTTCGACTGTAATAAGTTTAAATGTGTAAAGTATATTGATTAATGACAGTTGATTTAGAATGTTAATAATCGATAAGTACCTTGACAATCTTGTTTTTAAGGAATCTAATGTCCATGTCTAAAACATTTACAATGATATAAGTATCTCCTGTTCCTTTGTTCATGACATCTACAGAATACGAGCATGTTCCTCTAGGAGACGTGTCTGAGAATGAAGATAACAGATATCGACATTTTCCAGAAAAGTTGATTATTTTTCCGTCAAATGTTTTGAATATGTTTGGACTGCTTCTACCACAGGAACATATTTCTATAAAAAAAGAGAAAATAAAATATTTATTATTGTGGACCATATGCTTTTCTCATACTTGATCATAATCAGTAGACCAGAGTTTCTAAATAAATGAAAAAAAGAGGGATAGGGGAAAAAACTCCATTCTGAGTATGTATGTCACTAATTGTAAACTATTTAAAAATTGTCAATGAAATTAAACCAATAAACAAAAGGCTGGTTTTATCAGAGAAGTTTCAGTTATCTGAACAGTGTTTCTATGGCTTTGAATACCTACTTGTGCATTGTATATCCCCTATTCCGAAAAATCCATTTAGGCATGTGCATATCCTGTTATCAATACATTCTGCATTGGTCGCACAAAATTTATCTCCACATTTCTCTGAAGATGGAACAAATGAAAATGGAAAATATGACATAAGATTTAATAAAAAAATGAAACAAATTTTTTACTGAAATAACTTATAAAGCAAAATTTTCAAAACTTATTCGATCTTGTGTTTACTTAAGCAGTCATATGAAGTGCTGATCTGATATACTATTTTTCAACATTTTTAAAAATTTTACTTATAGCAAAATATGTTACCAAGATTGCAATAAAGTAATGTTATAAATGATGAAAAATGAATAGCATACGTCCTGGAGATGGCGTTGTCATGACACTTGATGTAGGAACCACGCTGCTTAAACCTATCATAATTCAAAATATATACAACCAATATCAAAATGTCATCATCAACATACTTCAAAATGATCCTTCATAAAGTATAACATAAACATAAGTTGATCTGAAGTTGTTGGAAAAAACGTGTTATATCGATAACACATCGATAAGATAAACTTTTGTACATGCAGAAATTATCACAGGTGTATAACAACACGATCGTCACCTGACAGAAATATTTAAGGGCAGCTGTACATGCATGCTAATTATATAATTGATAACAAGTGTTAATATCCTTGGAAATATATAGTTAATGGCCGATGAAAGGTTACTTTTCAGAGACAGATAGCCAGAAATTGATGAGCAAAAAACATCTGTTCAAATCACAACTGATTAGAAAAGAAGCCTGCAACCGTAATTTAAATTTGATCAGCTCCTTTGGTATAATTTTGGTTGGTATTAAAACAAGAAATCATTAGTACAGTTAGAAAATAAGCTATATATATATCATTTTAATGGTATTGAACATTTAACAAAAAACCTTGTACAAAAGAATATTAGAAATGATGGATGATGTCCATAATAATTTAACAAAAATTAATACATTCAACTAAAGAACATTTTTTTAAATACGGCTGCGCAATAATAGCGATATTCTGATGTATTGCGGTACATGGACAAAAACTATCGTATTGCGATACATATGCATTTTTTCAACACCATGTATACCAGGTTTATTGATCGTGCTTGGAATTTCGTTCCGGGCTCGGGATTCAAAAATTATGATTTGAATTAAAAATGGCTGATGCATTTGTAATCGTTCCAAGTAGTGAAGAACAAAAGACGGAAGTTTTGATATTGTGACTGCTCAAAGAGCTTCCTTAAAGCCAAACATCTTTATATGCTCATATTTTAAACAAAGAATTGATTGACTACTTAGGTCTAGTTTTGCTTGATGATAATCACCTTTTTTTTTAAACAGTTTATATATTTACACCAACAATATTTTATTCTTTTATCTTACATAGTAGTATAGTACTAATGAATTTTGTATATAAATCTATTAGTCGATTAACATTAAAAAAGATTCAAATTTCCATTAAAGGGGCATGGTCACGATGTTGGCCAAATTCAAGTTTACTGTTTTTATTATTTACAATGATTTAGAAATTTATTCCTAATGATCATTTGAAATTTAAGAGTCAGACGTAGAGTTTTGAGCCCGATCCAAGGCTCACAATTCTTTGTCATGTAAACAAGGTTTGTGTCCTGTTTTTGTTTACGTAGGTTCAATATACCAGTAAATAATCTTTTTCAAGCTGATTTGTCAATTTTCTTTTTCGCTTAAAGCATAAACAAACAGTTTCCAACGTTTAACACAGTCATTTCAGATCTAAAGCTGGAATTTTCACTTCAACATTCAAAATGTAAACAAAAGAATTTGTTTACATAGCTAAGAATTGTAAGCTCTGTAACTCGCTTATAACTAAACGGATGATACTCAAATTTTAGTTGTCTATTAAAAATATCTTACTGAAGCATGGTAAACATTAAAATCGGACAAATAATTTTGACCAAAATATTGCAATACATATCGCAATACATTTTAAACTATCACAATACAGAATTTACCCCCGATACTCAGCAATACTTTTAAATAAAAATACCTTCCTATAAATTCTAGAGTTATAAGTTAGAAATTAACACCATACATTCAACTTGACAACTCTTTCCAAAAAGCAAAACAGTTTTACTGGGTTTAATTTTTTTCACGCATTCGTTTCTATAATCCATGTTAACGGTATCTTAAAGCGTAATCTAATTCAATTTGAATGTTCTTTTAAAAAGTAATCCTTTTCACTCTATCTTGAGCACGCTGAAATAAAATATTCTTACACATTGTTTTCTGCTTTACTATATTTAAAGATCCATCTTTCCGCTAAGAAGTATCTTAACCTCAAGCCATGATTTAAGGGATATACGAGGGTTGTCCCAAAATAATGTATGCAAGACACATAATTTATAATCTGTTCACTGCAATTTCATTAGACTTCTATATTTTCTTCAATGACCCTTTGGCAAACAATGCCGAAAAGTTCAAATCTGTACTTTATTTATGTCTCGAGAAAATGAATAATTAGAAACAACAAGTTCTGTCAGGCGGCGCAATGTGCGACGTCGAAAATGTCCAGTTTTACGTTGTTTCTAAACCCTCCACATCGTTTACGATAACATTTACATTTTATTTCCGAAAATGTCTTAGAAAAAATAATATTATTTAAACATGTAACCAGCATGTACATTCAATATATATTTTTTTTAAAAATATGTTTTAAGTACAAACGATCTGTCGGCCCCAAACTTGTCCTGTATTACTTGTTGTCTAACGTCCGTCTTACCGAAATGTGTCGTTCAACATTTTGACGTTCATTGGTATCGTTCGGGGTTTCTTTTTTTTCACTTATTGTCATCATACTTGTTCAATTATTTTGAATGTTGTTTAACTACTTATTCATAAAACGCATTTCTCATCGATTTTGTTAATTTCATTTACTTCCAAAGCTGCTTAGGATTTATTTCATGGTCTTTACAAAATTGTATCTGTTAATGCTGCGCCGCCTTAAACGCTGACAACGTCATTTTATTACAAGTTAACTTTTCAACTTGTCACAAAACGCGCTATAAAATATTTAAAAGTTTTGTTATAGCCAAAACATTTTCTGAGTAAATAATAAAACGATTATCAAATATCAGTGTATGTTTTATTTAAATTTTTTTCATTCGAAAAGTACTTTTCCGCCCAATTTTCAATTCATTATGTTGATTTTAACTATTTGTATTTGACATTGCGCTGCATGTCGAATTTCTGATCTAACATGCTTTCATTTCACTAATTTAATCTCAAACAATATTCGATTTTAAAACATTATTTGAATGCAAATTTCTTGTACCCTTTGTGGCACAAATTTCATCTTCCTTTGTCTTCGATTAACTGAATAACGCCACTTGTCTACGCTATTTTGGGACACTCTCAGACGTATACTCTCAGACCCAGCCAACAAAAATTTAACCAACTTAAGATATCGCAGCTACATGTACAATGACTATTAAAAATGCATTGGCAAAGTGAAAAAGTGGCCTATTATTTAAGTTCAATCGACCAGCATACATGAAGGCTTAAGGAAGGAGTCTTTTCTGGTTTTCGACTTGTCAAACGTAAATTTGATTAATTGTTCATTAAATCAAGATGAAAGGAAATTAAAATAGTATATTTTTCTTTCTTTTTTACTATCATACAACTTGGCATAGAAAAATGTAATTAATGTTTAGAATGGAACAAGGACTATATTTTTGGCGTAATATTGGCGTAGGAAAATTTCACATCTTGCGCAATTCAGAATTGCTGCAGATTATATATATATAATGAGTCTGTTTTAGCATTTTAAAAACAATAACAATAATGTTGGATTTTTTTTACTTATGTGAACTAATAATATGATACTTGGGTTTCAGAGTATGTTTTTAAAATATGATTTGCCTATCAAATAACATTTTTATAAGCTTTTTAAAGCGCCCATTCTATACATTGATTTTTGTGAAAAAATCACTAAAATCAGTTTTTCTCTCTTATGAAACGGTCAATATATTAGCTTTTCTGTCAATTTATATCTTTTTATAAAGTCTTCATAATACATAAAAATTAGAAATATTTTTATTATTTGAAGCATAAAAAAAAAATCAAAATTTCTTCAAAATTTAAGAAAATTAGATGAAATGCGGGCTAAGCAATATCAATTTTAGTATAAATATTTATTCCAATTTAGTAGTATTAGCTGATAGACATTCTCATGGTCTATGATTTCATTGAAGATTTGAATCTTCAAATCTTAAACAAATGTCTACAGAACTATAAAGAGCTACACTTATTTTTATCACTCTTTACGTTGAGGAAAAAGGTAGTGACCTTGACCTGACCTTTATCCGAAAACAAAAAGGTCAAATTTAATTAAACTGATAGAATCATAAAGTAATATGATCCGTTTGACTGTGTCAAAATTTCATGCATTTCTTATTATAAGAAGTATGTTTGATAATGAAAAGACTCCTTCCTTAAGTTATATTTTTCTTAAAGATATTACCCTCTTTTACCTTTTGCTAGATTCGGTTTATTTAAACTTTATTATTTTTTAAATGCGAAAGAAATGGAAGATATCAGCGTTTTGAATTTATTTATTATTGTTGTCTATCACTTATGTTCCTCGTTATTAAGAATTTTGACAACGATATTCTCTTGCCGTAATAATCATTGTTTCGATGCAAGTTTAATTTTCAACATTTGTCGTGTAATTGAAGCCATTATTTATAGTATAAAAGTCTGTTATTCATGAACTGTTCAACACAGAAGGTTTGTTTATTCGATAGTTTTACTCTATACCCACACATCCCTTTACTGGTTTTTGAATCTCTCCTGGGACCCATTTTAAGTTTGGAGTGATAAGGGATCAGGTTTTTTTTTACCTATATTCCTTTATCAAACTTTGAATACTAGTATCTCCTTGAATAGAGTTCACATTTTGTTTCTACCGTTATTTCAAACAATGCAGTAAAATGCAGAAATGTTTAATTGTAGTAATTTAAACTTTTCAACCTGTAGATGAGCTAGATCCTTTTTTACTGATGATGGCTTATTTCAAACTGCATAAATCATTACAAACATAGTAAAAAAAAATATCGATGAATTGTACTCATAACGCGCATCACGAGCCAAAGAGTAGTTCGCTTTTAATAGTTGGAATCGTTTATCATGATGGTGTTATTTTTTCTAAAAAAAAAAAAAATTAGATAGTATCCACTAAAAGTTCAAAGAACAATTTGCAGCAGCATTAGGTAAGAATAAGATTCAAGAAACTTGTCAAAAAGTAGCAAAATATGTTATTCAAAACTGTCATGGTACTTTTTGAAATAAAAATGTATTCATCGGGTTATCTATAGCTATTTTTGGGAAGAGGGAATCAGTTGGATTATATATAATGTTGCAAGATGAATGTTTCTATCTGTTATATGCGAATATGAAATAACCAAACTAAAATGAGTCAGCTCGTAGAGCCATGTTGCAGGTCTCACAACACTATTTTTCCGAAGGTTCCATCAAAACATTGCTGAGGCAAAATAATTTCCGAATTCCCCTTCGTTTTTAGGGGTTTTCCGCAAGCAACAGGGACTGTACCTTTTATGAGATGAAAAACAACGTGTAAATTGCCTGATTTTCCCACCTTTGTAAAAATACGAGGTCACTTGAATTTTTGATGCCAGTTCTTTCGGCGGGGGGGGGGGGGGGTGAAAGGGCTCGAACATGATTTTCAAGCACATGTGTAACTTTGATGTAAACAAACTCTCGTGCCTTTGCAGTGTGTTTTTGCTACTTAATTGGTCAGGAACAATTGTTTTAAAAGTTGTAAAGAGAGATTTTCCCAGAAAGTTGTTTTCAACTCGCTACCCGTGTCTAAAGTTGCGTAATTTTGGTAAAAATATACTAGTATAGTTAAAATAAATAGTGGTGTGAAACCTTAAGAAATTGTTCATGGCCTATGATCAGCTGCAATAAACAGACTGAGACTTCCAGAGCACCTGGCTTTGCTACTTTCACTTTCAGATTCCATTGTTTGTTAAAGGTATCACACCGGTAATCGACCAATCAAAATGAACTTAGTCAATTGTAGTTCCATATATACTTCAGAATTATTTTTTTCCTTGACTGCATTTTTACATTTTCCTTTACTCAGTTTTAAAAATTTTTGTACCACTGAGTAGGATATTTCATTTATTTTGTTAGGTGATGATCTTTTTTCACAGGGACTACTTCTTTCAGGGCACATGCAGCAGCTTCCTGGGGAGTGTGCAGTCTGTTTACATACAAATGGAAAACACGTGGTTTTGAGGGTAGACCTGTTTGGAGCTAGATATTTTGAGAAAATGCAGTATCGCTTGCCCTTTTTATGGTGTTAGCTGATGAGATAGGTAACAAATAACATTTCCTCCGAATATTTTGTCATGAAAAATACAAAATTTATGATATTTAAGAATTTTTTCCCCTCTATAGTGTTATATAGTGAAAACAATTACCGGTGTGATACCTTGATGCAATTATTGATCTTGATCCCGACTTAAATTTGACTTTTTTAGCTTCTTTGTTACATCATGTCAATCATATCAATGTATTCATTTGAAATAGATAACAACATAAAAATCATTATTACAAACTAAATTTACAATCAAAAGTTTGGTTTCAATTGTAAATACATCATGGTATTTTTCTTCTAAAAGGCATGCATACACTATTTAAATTTTTGGAAAGTTATGGACAGTAATGTTTGTAAACTGCGCGACATTTATTTTATACTATTAGAACAACACCTATTCAAAACCCTAACTGTAAAGTATATCATGAAATAATTGTTTTTTCTCAATCTTTGAATGATATAAGGATTTTTTTTTTTATTTTAATGTTGTAAATATTAAGGAATTCGCAAATATTTCAAGAAAGAGTTCTTTCATTTTTTGGCACTTATAAAAAAACCAGCTTCCCATCCTTACATTAATTAGGACACTGTAGATATCTTTATATTTTAAAAAGCTTAACAAAAACGTAGGTTACTTAAATATTAAAAAAGATAACCAAACAAAAATGAAAATAAACAACAACAAAAGAAAACAATAAAACTATCGCTTCAGACAATATACGTTAATGACTTGAAAAAAGCCAAACTTTATCTCCGTGTTTTACACACGTCAGTTTAAAACGTAAAAATATGCATCGAATCCATAAAGAGAGGCAGTATTATATTCTTAAGTCATAACATTTTCTTTCAGTCAATTTAATGATATGGTGTTGTTCAAACTTTCATTGCTATATCATTATAACTAATGACTTTAACTTTGTCAAAATAATACATAAAAGACTGAAGAGTCTCTTTATATAAAATTACAAAATGTAAATTATCACACATGCACTTCAATCTGTGCCTTAAGATGTGATTTGAAAGATTTACCTTTCCTCCGACAACTGCCTATTCCTTTGGTGGATTTGCATGTCTCTCCTTTGCCACAACTGTTTCCGACCTTGACAGCTACAGGTGTCCCGCCCACCAACTTGCAGGACATTTTTACATTGCAGTTCTTGGAGAGAATGGAGGTTCCTTGCTGTAATCAGAAATATGATGCAGTCAAAACACAAGTGTCTTTGTGGAGAAAGATAGCAATACAGCCTGATTTTCTTGACAATCGGTGGACTTTGGGTTTACTCACTGGATAATAGCGACCTTGCATCATGCATCCACACTCGCTGTACGGCACACACTTATCTCCCTCTCTGACGTAACCTTTCTTGCATTGGCAACCGGCGATATCGACATCGGTGCAGGTATCTTCTGATTTCGGCGACTGACAAGTGTTAGGACATCCACTTCCATCTTCCACGTACTCCTCGTTTTCTTGGCACTTTTGAGACTCGGGTAACGCTGGAAACGAGAGGTGACGCAGTCACTGATAGCGATCTGAAATCCTTCTGAATGATTCAATAACAGCGCGTCACCTTCAATAATCAAATAAATGTATACTTACAGCATGAGGTGATATTTCTCCAATCATTCTTCTCTGGCGGCCCATATCCATTTTCTACACATTGCTCCTCAAATTCTTCGAGCGCTGAGCACACAATCTTCTTGAGTGCAGGTCCGTCATTGTTGCAGGCATCAATGAGACATGATGAGAACGGATTGATTCCGTCCGGCTCCTCTGACTTTTTCATCCATTCTACGCATTTCCCGAACGGGTTTTGATCCGAAGTGTCCGACATCAGACCACAAGCTTCAGGTTTGCTATATTTTGCAGTCTGCGTCTTTGTGCAGCTGGAAAACGCCGGTGTTGGACCGCACCTGTGCACGATACATGCAGAGAGATCTAGAACAATAGCAATCCAAACAACTGGTTAATGACGGTCAACTTGAGTTTAGCCATACTTACGCTGATAAAGGATTCTGGGCGTCAACCACACGATAGCTGTCCCCGATCTCTATGTATTTGTCCTTGGCTTTTAAACGAGAAACACTAGTTCCGTTGGCCAGTCGGAAATCGTCCCGCTTTCCGTTGCAGTCTCCACAGATTCCAGTCAACTTTCCGCCGTATTTGCTCCTATCAGCAGTTACCTCCACGGAGTGTTTGCCATCCCAAAGAACTGTCACTCCGCACGAAGCTGACTTAAGCTTAACAAAACGACGTCCAACTGTTGTCAGTAAAATACCACCTTTCTCGAAGCGTGATTTGCTCACATCTATCCCTGTACCATTCACCTTAAACGAAAATGGATTGTGTCGAGTAACGTATACCTCGGGAAGTGTGCGATGCTTCGATATAACTGTATTCATCCCCGTTCGCGGGAAAGTTCTTACCTCAGTTTTTCTGCCTTTGAACAACACCACGTAGCTTCCACCGATCTCGACGTCAACTTGCTTTGTATAGGACACTTTCTTTTTATTGTTTCGCCTTTCATTTGATACCATGATGTTGAAAGCACATGGAGTCTTCTCGGTCGTTTTGGTCAGCGTGTACTTGCAAACGCCCATGAAGTGAATTTTCGACCCGTCGTACGTTTTGTAATGTGGGTCTCCGGATGCACGACACACGCAGGCAGCTGAAGCAAAATGAACACTTTCATTGATTCACTGGCTTGATTTGCATTGTTTGTGGTCATTTTTCTGAGGAATACAATACATTCATAACAACATGAAAAGGAAAAAATAAGATATCATTCCCTCTTTCGGGTAAATTGACACAATCAATCCAAAAGGTATATTCGAAAATCTTCTATTCTGATATCCTCTTTGTGAAGTGCAAGCACAGGCTTTGCTAGTTTTAATGGACAAATAAATTTGGAAACAAATGAGATTACTGTATGAAGCATTCACCAATACCAGTTCAAATCAGTGATGGGGTATTCGTAATCAGCTGTAATCGATTACAGGTTGCTGAGTAATCAGGAGTAATCAGTAATCATCCGTTTTTAGGATTACAAGTAATCGTAATTTAATGGATTTCTCTTTTAAACGGTCCTGTAATCATGATTAATTTCTGATTACTCTAATGATTACAATAATAAAAAAAAAAATACGTCAATTCATTGTTATTACAAATATTAGTTGAATAAGGTTCAATTTTAGATATGGTTTATTTACTGTTATCAAAACACAATTCACATCTATTGCTATGTACCTAATTGTCAAATGTATGCAAAACGGGAACACACTCTATAAGATCATATCCTTAACACAGCAATGATATATACCACCGTGTTCCTAGTCAACCAGTTTATTAATTGTGGTAAAAACCTATTCCAATTTATAGTCTAAGTTCAACACATATCTATACAGTCAATTGTGTGTTTTGTATTTAATCTATATCGGTAAAACTGTGTCTTATTTGATGAATGAATTAATGTCCTTAGCTTTTTTTTTTTAGGAACATGGAGATAGTCAAAATGTTAAATGATGATAAAGTGTACTAAAGAAGCTTGTAAAAATTGATGACTTGATATCAGAATTGATACTTCTGTTCAAAATGCTTTTTTCTTTCCAAAATATTAAATATATAAACTAGGAATTAAAAAAAAACAGAGAAAAAACACACTAAATACATGTACTGGTAAAGTAATCGAAAGTAATCATAAGTAATTATGATAACAAGAAGGAAAAGTAATCTAATGTAATCGATTACTTCTAAAATTGGATGTAATCAGCTTGTAATAAATTACTTTTAAAACCCAAAGTAATTGTAATTTAATTGATTACTTTTAAAAATAATCAACCCCATCCCTGCTTCAAATAAAAATCCACGTTTACAATCCCCGTAGTTAATGTGACTTTCATTCGAAATGCAATAAGATATGAATATAAATACACACGTGTACATTTTAGTTTGTGTGAACATGGAACGATGATTCGACAAACCTGTGCAGCCTGTCTTTGGGTTTCCGCGATAGCCTTTCTTACACCGACATTTGCGGCCTCTCCTTTTCGGAAAGGCATTGGCACCGCATTTCAGGTTGCAGACTACAATGTCAACGATTGCAATCTCTGTCACAAAACCTTTGATGCACTTTAATATCTTAATATGAACAAAGTGTAGCACAAGCAGCGATTTGCTTTTAAGAGATCGAAACAAATCAAAACTTACACTTCTCTTGATAAGTGACTTTGAAAACTCCGCGACATCCCTTGCTTACTTCCACCTGCCACGCTCTCTGCTTCTTTATTAATTTGAAAGACTTGTTCTTCTTGCAAGAACTTGAGCCAGGATTTTGTTTGACAAGTCCAATTTGTACATTTTCTACATCCTGCGGAATATTCGGTTTGCAGGTGGAAGGAACAGCCTTCCCGTTTTTGATTCTGCTGGCACAGGATATTTGCCTTTGCTTTCTTTGGCATTTTTCTACAACTAAAATATAACGCTTTATTGTGAAACATAATTCAATAGTTTTTGCTGTGATCGACTATAAAAGAATCAAAGTGGACTAAACATTGGACACAATGATGTCTCTACAGATCTTAAGCAGTCCTACATGAACGCTGTGGCGTCAGATTCCAATTCGATTGAACTGATTTCAAAATGGTTCTTAATATATCCAAACACTCTTGAATCAAGAACATGCTTTACTTTGTGTTTTGCAGCATATTCGTAAAAGAACAGAATGTCTGCAATCGCATGAGTCGCTGACGACAAAGACTAATTTTTCACCTTTGCTACATTCAAAAATAATTCAGTGGTTTTAAAATATATATTCATGCATATGTATATTCACACATTTCTTTGGAAAAACATACATTTCTTGTTTAAAGAATTGTTCAAACATGTGAAACATTGGTAACATAATGCTGATTATGACACACAGCCATTTGAAAATTAAGGTTATGCAAAATGTGATGCTAAGGAATATGATCCCAAAAGGATGTCTCACCACGTGAATTGAGATTGAGAGGGTTACCTTTCCTCCGACAACTGCCTATTCCTTTGGTGGATTTGCATGTCTCTCCTCTGCCACAACTGTTTCCGACCTTGACAGCTACAGGTGTCCCGCCCACCAACTTGCAGGACATTTTTACATTGCAGTTCTTGGAGAGAATGGAGGTTCCTTGCTGTAATCAGAAATATGATGCAGTCAAAACACAAGTGTCTTTGTGGAGAAAGATAGCAATACAGCCTGATTTTCTTGACAATCGGTGGACTTTGGGTTTACTCACTGGATAATAGCGACCTTGCATCATGCATCCACACTCGCTGTACGGCACACACTTATCTCCCTCTCTGACGTAACCTTTCTTGCATTGGCAACCGGCGATATCGACATCGGTGCAGGTATCTTCTGATTTCGGCGACTGACAAGTGTTAGGACATCCACTTCCATCTTCCACGTACTCCTCGTTTTCTTGGCACTTTTGAGACTCGGGTAACGCTGGAAACGAGAGGTGACGCAGTCACTGATAGCGATCTGAAATCCTTCTGAATGATTCAATAACAGCGCGTCACCTTCAATAATCAAATAAATGTATACTTACAGCATGAGGTGATATTTCTCCAATCATTCTTCTCTGGCGGCGCATATCCATTTTCTACACATTGCTCCTCAAATTCTTCGAGCGCTGAGCACACAATCTTCTTGAGTGCAGGTCCGTCATTGTTGCAGGCATCAATGAGACATGATGAGAACGGATTGATTCCGTCCGGCTCCTCTGACTTTTTCATCCATTCTACGCATTTCCCGAACGGGTTTTGATCCGAAGTGTCCGACATCAGACCACAAGCTTCAGGTTTGCTATATTTTGCAGTCTGCGTCTTTGTGCAGCTGGAAAACGCCGGTGTTGGACCGCACCTGTGCACGATACATGCAGAGAGATCTAGAACAATAGCAATCCAAACAACTGGTTAATGACGGTCAACTTGAGTTTAGCCATACTTACGCTGATAAAGGATTCTGGGCGTCAACCACACGATAGCTGTCCCCGATCTCTCTGTATTTGTCCTTGGCTTTTAAACGAGAAACACTAGTTCCGTTGGCCAGTCGGAAATCGTCCCGCTTTCCGTTGCAGTCTCCACAGATTCCAGTCAACTTTCCGCCGTATTTGCTCCTATCAGCAGTTACCTCCACGGAGTGTTTGCCATCCCAAAGAACTGTCACTCCGCACGAAGCTGACTTAAGCTTAACAAAACGACGTCCAACTGTTGTCAGTAAAATACCACCTTTCTCGAAGCGTGATTTGCTCACATCTATCCCTGTACCATTCACCTTAAACGAAAATGGATTGTGTCGAGTAACGTATACCTCGGGAAGTGTGCGATGCTTCGATATAACTGTATTCATCCCCGTTCGCGGGAAAGTTCTTACCTCAGTTTTTCTGCCTTTGAACAACACCACGTAGCTTCCACTGATCTCGACGTCAACTTGCTTTGTATAGGACACTTTCTTTTTATTGTTTCGCCTTTCATTTGATACCATGATGTTGAAAGCACATGGAGTCTTCTCGGTCGTTTTGGTCAGCGTGTACTTGCAAACGCCCATGAAGTGAATTTTCGACCCGTCGTACGTTTTGTAATGTGGGTCTCCGGATGCACGACACACGCAGGCAGCTGAAGCAAAATGAACACTTTCATTGATTCACTGGCTTGATTTGCATTGTTTGTGGTCATTTTTCTGAGGAATACAATACATTCATAACAACATGAAAAGGAAAAAATAAGATATCATTCCCTCTTTCGGGTAAATTGACACAATCAATCCAAAAGGTATATTCGAAAATCTTCTATTCTGATATCCTCTTTGTGAAGTGCAAGCACAGGCTTTGCTAGTTTTAATGGACAAATAAATTTGGAAACAAATGAGATTACTGTATGAAGCATTCACCAATACCAGTTCAAATCAGTGATGGGGTATTCGTAATCAGCTGTAATCGATTACAGGTTGCTGAGTAATCAGGAGTAATCAGTAATCATCCGTTTTTAGGATTACAAGTAATCGTAATTTAATGGATTTCTCTTTTAAACGGTCCTGTAATCATGATTAATTTCTGATTACTCTAATGATTACAATAATAAAAAAAAAAATACGTCAATTCATTGTTATTACAAATATTAGTTGAATAAGGTTCAATTTTAGATATGGTTTATTTACTGTTATCAAAACACAATTCACATCTATTGCTATGTACCTAATTGTCAAATGTATGCAAAACGGGAACACACTCTATAAGATCATATCCTTAACACAGCAATGATATATACCACCGTGTTCCTAGTCAACCAGTTTATTAATTGTGGTAAAAACCTATTCCAATTTATAGTCTAAGTTCAACACATATCTATACAGTCAATTGTGTGTTTTGTATTTAATCTATATCGGTAAAACTGTGTCTTATTTGATGAATGAATTAATGTCCTTAGCTTTTTTTTTTTTTTAGGAACATGGAGATAGTCAAAATGTTTAATGATGATAAAGTGTACTAAAGAAGCTTGTAAAAATTGATGACTTGATATCAGAATTGATACTTCTGTTCAAAATGCTTTTTTCTTTCCAAAATATTAAATATATAAACTAGGAATTAAAAAAAAACAGAGAAAAAACACACTAAATACATGTACTGGTAAAGTAATCGAAAGTAATCATAAGTAATTATGATAACAAGAAGGAAAAGTAATCTAATGTAATTGATTACTTCTAAAATTGGATGTAATCAGCTTGTAATAAATTACTTTTAAAACCCAAAGTAATTGTAATTTAATTGATTACTTTTAAAAATAATCAACCCCATCCCTGCTTCAAATAAAAATCCACGTTTACAATCCCCGTAGTTAATGCGACTTTCATTCGAAATGCAATAAGATATGAATATAAATACACACGTGTACATTTTAGTTTGTGTGAACATGGAACGATGATTCGACAAACCTGTGCAGCCTGTCTTTGGGTTTCCGCGATAGCCTTTCTTACACCGACATTTGCGGCCTCTCCTTTTCGGAAAGGCATTGGCACCGCATTTCAGGTTGCAGACTACAATGTCAACGATTGCAATCTCTGTCACAAAACCTTTGATGCACTTTAATATCTTAATATGAACAAAGTGTAGCACAAGCAGCGATTTGCTTTTAAGAGATCGAAACAAATCAAAACTTACACTTCTCTTGATAAGTGACTTTGAAAACTCCGCGACATCCCTTGCTTACTTCCACCTGCCACGCTCTCTGCTTCTTTATTAATTTGAAAGACTTGTTCTTCTTGCAAGAACTTGAGCCAGGATTTTGTTTGACAAGTCCAATTTGTACATTTTCTACATCCTGCGGAATATTCGGTTTGCAGGTGGAAGGAACAGCCTTCCCGTTTTTGATTCTGCTGGCACAGGATATTTGCCTTTGCTTTCTTTGGCATTTTTCTACAACTAAAATATAACGCTTTATTGTGAAACATAATTCAATAGTTTTTGCTGTGATCGACTATAAAAGAATCAAAGTGGACTAAACATTGGACACAATGATGTCTCTACAGATCTTAAGCAGTCCTACATGAACGCTGTGGCGTCAGATTCCAATTCGATTGAACTGATTTCAAAATGGTTCTTAATATATCCAAACACTCTTGAATCAAGAACATGCTTTACTTTGTGTTTTGCAGCATATTCGTAAAAGAACAGAATGTCTGCAATCGCATGAGTCGCTGACGACAAAGACTAATTTTTCACCTTTGCTACATTCAAAAATAATTCAGTGGTTTGAAAATATATATTCAAGCATATGTATATTCACACATTTCTTTGGAAAAACATACATTTCTTGTTTAAAGAATTGTTCAAACATGTGAAACATTGGTAACATAATGCTGATTATGACACACAGCCATTTGAAAATTAAGGTTATGCAAAATGTGATGCTCAGGAATATGATCCCAAAAGGATGTCTCACCACGTGAATTGAGATTGAGAGGGTTACCTTTCCTCCGACAACTGCCTATTCCTTTGGTGGATTTGCATGTCTCTCCTTTGCCACAACTGTTTCCGACCTTGACAGCTACAGGTGTCCCGCCCACCAACTTGCAGGACATTTTTACATTGCAGTTCTTGGAGAGAATGGAGGTTCCTTGCTGTAATCAGAAATATGATGCAGTCAAAACACAAGTGTCTTTGTGGAGAAAGATAGCAATACAGCCTGATTTTCTTGACAATCGGTGGACTTTGGGTTTACTCACTGGATAATAGCGACCTTGCATCATGCATCCACACTCGCTGTACGGCACACACTTATCTCCCTCTCTGACGTAACCTTTCTTGCATTGGCAACCGGCGATATCGACATCGGTGCAGGTATCTTCTGATTTCGGCGACTGACAAGTGTTAGGACATCCACTTCCATCTTCCACGTACTCCTCGTTTTCTTGGCACTTTTGAGACTCGGGTAACGCTGGAAACGAGAGGTGACGCAGTCACTGATAGCGATCTGAAATCCTTCTGAATGATTCAATAACAGCGCGTCACCTTCAATAATCAAATAAATGTATACTTACAGCATGAGGTGATATTTCTCCAATCATTCTTCTCTGGCGGCGCATATCCATTTTCTACACATTGCTCCTCAAATTCTTCGAGCGCTGAGCACACAATCTTCTTGAGTGCAGGTCCGTCATTGTTGCAGGCATCAATGAGACATGATGAGAACGGATTGATTCCGTCCGGCTCCTCTGACTTTTTCATCCATTCTACGCATTTCCCGAACGGGTTTTGATCCGAAGTGTCCGACATCAGACCACAAGCTTCAGGTTTGCTATATTTTGCAGTCTGCGTCTTTGTGCAGCTGGAAAACGCCGGTGTTGGACCGCACCTGTGCACGATACATGCAGAGAGATCTAGAACAATAGCAATCCAAACAACTGGTTAATGACGGTCAACTTGAGTTTAGCCATACTTACGCTGATAAAGGATTCTGGGCGTCAACCACACGATAGCTGTCCCCGATCTCTCTGTATTTGTCCTTGGCTTTTAAACGAGAAACACTAGTTCCGTTGGCCAGTCGGAAATCGTCCCGCTTTCCGTTGCAGTCTCCACAGATTCCAGTCAACTTTCCGCCGTATTTGCTCCTATCAGCAGTTACCTCCACGGAGTGTTTGCCATCCCAAAGAACTGTCACTCCGCACGAAGCTGACTTAAGCTTAACAAAACGACGTCCAACTGTTGTCAGTAAAATACCACCTTTCTCGAAGCGTGATTTGCTCACATCTATCCCTGTACCATTCACCTTAAACGAAAATGGATTGTGTCGAGTAACGTATACCTCGGGAAGTGTGCGATGCTTCGATATAACTGTATTCATCCCCGTTCGCGGGAAAGTTCTTACCTCAGTTTTTCTGCCTTTGAACAACACCACGTAGCTTCCACCGATCTCGACGTCAACTTGCTTTGTATAGGACACTTTCTTTTTATTGTTTCGCCTTTCATTTGATACCATGATGTTGAAAGCACATGGAGTCTTCTCGGTCGTTTTGGTCAGCGTGTACTTGCAAACGCCCATGAAGTGAATTTTCGACCCGTCGTACGTTTTGTAATGTGGGTCTCCGGATGCACGACACACGCAGGCAGCTGAAGCAAAATGAACACTTTCATTGATTCACTGGCTTGATTTGCATTGTTTGTGGTCATTTTTCTGAGGAATACAATACATTCATAACAACATGAAAAGGAAAAAATAAGATATCATTCCCTCTTTCGGGTAAATTGACACAATCAATCCAAAAGGTATATTCGAAAATCTTCTATTCTGATATCCTCTTTGTGAAGTGCAAGCACAGGCTTTGCTAGTTTTAATGGACAAATAAATTTGGAAACAAATGAGATTACTGTATGAAGCATTCACCAATACCAGTTCAAATCAGTGATGGGGTATTCGTAATCAGCTGTAATCGATTACATGTTGCTGAGTAATCAGGAGTAATCAGTAATCATCCGTTTTTAGGATTACCAGTAATCGTAATTTAATGGATTTCTCTTTTAAACGGTCCTGTAATCATGATTAATTTCTGATTACTCTAATGATTACAATAATAAAAAAAAAATACGTCAATTCATTGTTATTACAAATATTAGTTGAATAAGGTTCAATTTTAGATATGGTTTATTTACTGTTATCAAAACACAATTCACATCTATTGCTATGTACCTAATTGTCAAATGTATGCAAAACGGGAACACACTCTATAAGATCATATCCTTAACACAGCAATGATATATACCACCGTGTTCCTAGTCAACCAGTTTATTAATTGTGGTAAAAACCTATTCCAATTTATAGTCTAAGTTCAACACATATCTATACAGTCAATTGTGTGTTTTGTATTTAATCTATATCGGTAAAACTGTGTCTTATTTGATGAATGAATTAATGTCCTTAGCTTTTTTTTTTTTTAGGAACATGGAGATAGTCAAAATGTTTAATGATGATAAAGTGTACTAAAGAAGCTTGTAAAAATTGATGACTTGATATCAGAATTGATACTTCTGTTCAAAATGCTTTTTTCTTTCCAAAATATTAAATATATAAACTAGGAATTAAAAAAAAACAGAGAAAAAACTCACTAAATACATGTACTGGTAAAGTAATCGAAAGTAATCATAAGTAATTATGATAACAAGAAGGAAAAGTAATCTAATGTAATTGATTACTTCTAAAATTGGATGTAATCAGCTTGTAATAAATTACTTTTAAAACCCAAAGTAATTGTAATTTAATTGATTACTTTTAAAAATAATCAACCCCATCCCTGCTTCAAATAAAAATCCACGTTTACAACCCCCTTAGTTAATGCGACTTTCATTCGAAATGCAATAAGATATGAATATAAATACACACGTGTACATTTTAGTTTGTGTGAACATGGAACGATGATTCGACAAACCTGTGCAGCCTGTCTTTGGGTTTCCGCGATAGCCTTTCTTACACCTACATTTGCGGCCTCTCCTTTTCGGAAAGGCATTGGCACCGCATTTCAGGTTGCAGACTACAATGTCAACGATTGCAATCTCTGTCACAAAACCTTTGTTGCACTTTAATATCTTAATATGAACAAAGTGTAGCACAAGCAGCGATTTGCTTTTAAGAGATCGAAACAAATCAAAACTTACACTTCTCTTGATAAGTGACTTTGAAAACTCCGCGACATCCCTTGCTTACTTCCACCTGCCACGCTCTCTGCTTCTTTATTAATTTGAAAGACTTGTTCTTCTTGCAAGAACTTGAGCCAGGATTTTGTTTGACAAGTCCAATTTGTACATTTTCTACATCCTGCGGAATATTCGGTTTGCAGGTGGAAGGAACAGCCTTCCCGTTTTTGATTCTGCTGGCACAGGATATTTGCCTTTGCTTTCTTTGGCATTTTTCTACAACTAAAATATAACGCTTTATTGTGAAACATAATTCAATAGTTTTTGCTGTGATCGACTATAAAAGAATCAAAGTGGACTAAACATTGGACACAATGATGTCTCTACAGATCTTAAGCAGTCCTACATGAACGCTGTGGCGTCAGATTCCAATTCGATTGAACTGATTTCAAAATGGTTCTTAATATATCCAAACACTCTTGAATCAAGAACATGCTTTACTTTGTGTTTTGCAGCATATTCGTAAAAGAACAGAATGTCTGCAATCGCATGAGTCGCTGACGACAAAGACTAATTTTTCACCTTTGCTACATTCAAAAATAATTCAGTGGTTTGAAAATATATATTCATGCATATGTATATTCACACATTTCTTTGGAAAAACATACATTTCTTGTTTAAAGAATTGTTCAAACATGTGAAACATTGGTAACATAATGCTGATTATGACACACAGCCATTTGAAAATTAAGGTTATGCAAAATGTGATGCTCAGGAATATGATCCCAAAAGGATGTCTCACCACGTGAATTGAGATTGAGAGGGTTACCTTTCCTCCGACAACTGCCTATTCCTTTGGTGGATTTGCATGTCTCTCCTCTGCCACAACTGTTTCCGACCTTGACAGCTACAGGTGTCCCGCCCACCAACTTGCAGGACATTTTTACATTGCAGTTCTTGGAGAGAATGGAGGTTCCTTGCTGTAATCAGAAATATGATGCAGTCAAAACACAAGTGTCTTTGTGGAGAAAGATAGCAATACAGCCTGATTTTCTTGACAATCGGTGGACTTTGGGTTTACTCACTGGATAATAGCGACCTTGCATCATGCATCCACACTCGCTGTACGGCACACACTTATCTCCCTCTCTGACGTAACCTTTCTTGCATTGGCAACCGGCGATATCGACATCGGTGCAGGTATCTTCTGATTTCGGCGACTGACAAGTGTTAGGACATCCACTTCCATCTTCCACGTACTCCTCGTTTTCTTGGCACTTTTGAGACTCGGGTAACGCTGGAAACGAGAGGTGACGCAGTCACTGATAGCGATCTGAAATCCTTCTGAATGATTCAATAACAGCGCGTCACCTTCAATAATCAAATAAATGTATACTTACAGCATGAGGTGATATTTCTCCAATCATTCTTCTCTGGCGGCGCATATCCATTTTCTACACATTGCTCCTCAAATTCTTCGAGCGCTGAGCACACAATCTTCTTGAGTGCAGGTCCGTCATTGTTGCAGGCATCAATGAGACATGATGAGAACGGATTGATTCCGTCCGGCTCCTCTGACTTTTTCATCCATTCTACGCATTTCCCGAACGGGTTTTGATCCGAAGTGTCCGACATCAGACCACAAGCTTCAGGTTTGCTATATTTTGCAGTCTGCGTCTTTGTGCAGCTGGAAAACGCCGGTGTTGGACCGCACCTGTGCACGATACATGCAGAGAGATCTAGAACAATAGCAATCCAAACAACTGGTTAATGACGGTCAACTTGAGTTTAGCCATACTTACGCTGATAAAGGATTCTGGGCGTCAACCACACGATAGCTGTCCCCGATCTCTCTGTATTTGTCCTTGGCTTTTAAACGAGAAACACTAGTTCCGTTGGCCAGTCGGAAATCGTCCCGCTTTCCGTTGCAGTCTCCACAGATTCCAGTCAACTTTCCGCCGTATTTGCTCCTATCAGCAGTTACCTCCACGGAGTGTTTGCCATCCCAAAGAACTGTCACTCCGCACGAAGCTGACTTAAGCTTAACAAAACGACGTCCAACTGTTGTCAGTAAAATACCACCTTTCTCGAAGCGTGATTTGCTCACATCTATCCCTGTACCATTCACCTTAAACGAAAATGGATTGTGTCGAGTAACGTATACCTCGGGAAGTGTGCGATGCTTCGATATAACTGTATTCATCCCCGTTCGCGGGAAAGTTCTTACCTCAGTTTTTCTGCCTTTGAACAACACCACGTAGCTTCCACCGATCTCGACGTCAACTTGCTTTGTATAGGACACTTTCTTTTTATTGTTTCGCCTTTCATTTGATACCATGATGTTGAAAGCACATGGAGTCTTCTCGGTCGTTTTGGTCAGCGTGTACTTGCAAACGCCCATGAAGTGAATTTTCGACCCGTCGTACGTTTTGTAATGTGGGTCTCCGGATGCACGACACACGCAGGCAGCTGAAGCAAAATGAACACTTTCATTGATTCACTGGCTTGATTTGCATTGTTTGTGGTCATTTTTCTGAGGAATACAATACATTCATAACAACATGAAAAGGAAAAAATAAGATATCATTCCCTCTTTCGGGTAAATTGACACAATCAATCCAAAAGGTATATTCGAAAATCTTCTATTCTGATATCCTCTTTGTGAAGTGCAAGCACAGGCTTTGCTAGTTTTAATGGACAAATAAATTTGGAAACAAATGAGATTACTGTATGAAGCATTCACCAATACCAGTTCAAATCAGTGATGGGGTATTCGTAATCAGCTGTAATCGATTACAGGTTGCTGAGTAATCAGGAGTAATCAGTAATCATCCGTTTTTAGGATTACAAGTAATCGTAATTTAATGGATTTCTCTTTTAAACGGTCCTGTAATCATGATTAATTTCTGATTACTCTAATGATTACAATAATAAAAAAAAAATACGTCAATTCATTGTTATTACAAATATTAGTTGAATAAGGTTCAATTTTAGATATGGTTTATTTACTGTTATCAAAACACAATTCACATCTATTGCTATGTACCTAATTGTCAAATGTATGCAAAACGGGAACACACTCTATAAGATCATATCCTTAACACAGCAATGATATATACCACCGTGTTCCTAGTCAACCAGTTTATTAATTGTGGTAAAAACCTATTCCAATTTATAGTCTAAGTTCAACACATATCTATACAGTCAATTGTGTGTTTTGTATTTAATCTATATCGGTAAAACTGTGTCTTATTTGATGAATGAATTAATGTCCTTAGCTTTTTTTTTTTTAGGAACATGGAGATAGTCAAAATGTTTAATGATGATAAAGTGTACTAAAGAAGCTTGTAAAAATTGATGACTTGATATCAGAATTGATACTTCTGTTCAAAATGCTTTTTTCTTTCCAAAATATTAAATATATAAACTAGGAATTAAAAAAAAACAGAGAAAAAACACACTAAATACATGTACTGGTAAAGTAATCGAAAGTAATCATAAGTAATTATGATAACAAGAAGGAAAAGTAATCTAATGTAATTGATTACTTCTAAAATTGGATGTAATCAGCTTGTAATAAATTACTTTTAAAACCCAAAGTAATTGTAATTTAATTGATTACTTTTAAAAATAATCAACCCCATCCCTGCTTCAAATAAAAATCCACGTTTACAATCCCCGTAGTTAATGCGACTTTCATTCGAAATGCAATAAGATATGAATATAAATACACACGTGTACATTTTAGTTTGTGTGAACATGGAACGATGATTCGACAAACCTGTGCAGCCTGTCTTTGGGTTTCCGCGATAGCCTTTCTTACACCTACATTTGCGGCCTCTCCTTTTCGGAAAGGCATTGGCACCGCATTTCAGGTTGCAGACTACAATGTCAACGATTGCAATCTCTGTCACAAAACCTTTGATGCACTTTAATATCTTAATATGAACAAAGTGTAGCACAAGCAGCGATTTGCTTTTAAGAGATCGAAACAAATCAAAACTTACACTTCTCTTGATAAGTGACTTTGAAAACTCCGCGACATCCCTTGCTTACTTCCACCTGCCACGCTCTCTGCTTCTTTATTAATTTGAAAGACTTGTTCTTCTTGCAAGAACTTGAGCCAGGATTTTGTTTGACAAGTCCAATTTGTACATTTTCTACATCCTGCGGAATATTCGGTTTGCAGGTGGAAGGAACAGCCTTCCCGTTTTTGATTCTGCTGGCACAGGATATTTGCCTTTGCTTTCTTTGGCATTTTTCTACAACTAAAATATAACGCTTTATTGTGAAACATAATTCAATAGTTTTTGCTGTGATCGACTATAAAAGAATCAAAGTGGACTAAACATTGGACACAATGATGTCTCTACAGATCTTAAGCAGTCCTACATGAACGCTGTGGCGTCAGATTCCAATTCGATTGAACTGATTTCAAAATGGTTCTTAATATATCCAAACACTCTTGAATCAAGAACATGCTTTACTTTGTGTTTTGCAGCATATTCGTAAAAGAACAGAATGTCTGCAATCGCATGAGTCGCTGACGACAAAGACTAATTTTTCACCTTTGCTACATTCAAAAATAATTCAGTGGTTTGAAAATATATATTCAAGCATATGTATATTCACACATTTCTTTGGAAAAACATACATTTCTTGTTTAAAGAATTGTTCAAACATGTGAAACATTGGTAACATAATGCTGATTATGACACACAGCCATTTGAAAATTAAGGTTATGCAAAATGTGATGCTCAGGAATATGATCCCAAAAGGATGTCTCACCACGTGAATTGAGATTGAGAGGGTTACCTTTCCTCCGACAACTGCCTATTCCTTTGGTGGATTTGCATGTCTCTCCTTTGCCACAACTGTTTCCGACCTTGACAGCTACAGGTGTCCCGCCCACCAACTTGCAGGACATTTTTACATTGCAGTTCTTGGAGAGAATGGAGGTTCCTTGCTGTAATCAGAAATATGATGCAGTCAAAACACAAGTGTCTTTGTGGAGAAAGATAGCAATACAGCCTGATTTTCTTGACAATCGGTGGACTTTGGGTTTACTCACTGGATAATAGCGACCTTGCATCATGCATCCACACTCGCTGTACGGCACACACTTATCTCCCTCTCTGACGTAACCTTTCTTGCATTGGCAACCGGCGATATCGACATCGGTGCAGGTATCTTCTGATTTCGGCGACTGACAAGTGTTAGGACATCCACTTCCATCTTCCACGTACTCCTCGTTTTCTTGGCACTTTTGAGACTCGGGTAACGCTGGAAACGAGAGGTGACGCAGTCACTGATAGCGATCTGAAATCCTTCTGAATGATTCAATAACAGCGCGTCACCTTCAATAATCAAATAAATGTATACTTACAGCATGAGGTGATATTTCTCCAATCATTCTTCTCTGGCGGCGCATATCCATTTTCTACACATTGCTCCTCAAATTCTTCGAGCGCTGAGCACACAATCTTCTTGAGTGCAGGTCCGTCATTGTTGCAGGCATCAATGAGACATGATGAGAACGGATTGATTCCGTCCGGCTCCTCTGACTTTTTCATCCATTCTACGCATTTCCCGAACGGGTTTTGATCCGAAGTGTCCGACATCAGACCACAAGCTTCAGGTTTGCTATATTTTGCAGTCTGCGTCTTTGTGCAGCTGGAAAACGCCGGTGTTGGACCGCACCTGTGCACGATACATGCAGAGAGATCTAGAACAATAGCAATCCAAACAACTGGTTAATGACGGTCAACTTGAGTTTAGCCATACTTACGCTGATAAAGGATTCTGGGCGTCAACCACACGATAGCTGTCCCCGATCTCTCTGTATTTGTCCTTGGCTTTTAAACGAGAAACACTAGTTCCGTTGGCCAGTCGGAAATCGTCCCGCTTTCCGTTGCAGTCTCCACAGATTCCAGTCAACTTTCCGCCGTATTTGCTCCTATCAGCAGTTACCTCCACGGAGTGTTTGCCATCCCAAAGAACTGTCACTCCGCACGAAGCTGACTTAAGCTTAACAAAACGACGTCCAACTGTTGTCAGTAAAATACCACCTTTCTCGAAGCGTGATTTGCTCACATCTATCCCTGTACCATTCACCTTAAACGAAAATGGATTGTGTCGAGTAACGTATACCTCGGGAAGTGTGCGATGCTTCGATATAACTGTATTCATCCCCGTTCGCGGGAAAGTTCTTACCTCAGTTTTTCTGCCTTTGAACAACACCACGTAGCTTCCACCGATCTCGACGTCAACTTGCTTTGTATAGGACACTTTCTTTTTATTGTTTCGCCTTTCATTTGATACCATGATGTTGAAAGCACATGGAGTCTTCTCGGTCGTTTTGGTCAGCGTGTACTTGCAAACGCCCATGAAGTGAATTTTCGACCCGTCGTACGTTTTGTAATGTGGGTCTCCGGATGCACGACACACGCAGGCAGCTGAAGCAAAATGAACACTTTCATTGATTCACTGGCTTGATTTGCATTGTTTGTGGTCATTTTTCTGAGGAATACAATACATTCATAACAACATGAAAAGGAAAAAATAAGATATCATTCCCTCTTTCGGGTAAATTGACACAATCAATCCAAAAGGTATATTCGAAAATCTTCTATTCTGATATCCTCTTTGTGAAGTGCAAGCACAGGCTTTGCTAGTTTTAATGGACAAATAAATTTGGAAACAAATGAGATTACTGTATGAAGCATTCACCAATACCAGTTCAAATCAGTGATGGGGTATTCGTAATCAGCTGTAATCGATTACATGTTGCTGAGTAATCAGGAGTAATCAGTAATCATCCGTTTTTAGGATTACCAGTAATCGTAATTTAATGGATTTCTCTTTTAAACGGTCCTGTAATCATGATTAATTTCTGATTACTCTAATGATTACAATAATAAAAAAAAAATACGTCAATTCATTGTTATTACAAATATTAGTTGAATAAGGTTCAATTTTAGATATGGTTTATTTACTGTTATCAAAACACAATTCACATCTATTGCTATGTACCTAATTGTCAAATGTATGCAAAACGGGAACACACTCTATAAGATCATATCCTTAACACAGCAATGATATATACCACCGTGTTCCTAGTCAACCAGTTTATTAATTGTGGTAAAAACCTATTCCAATTTATAGTCTAAGTTCAACACATATCTATACAGTCAATTGTGTGTTTTGTATTTAATCTATATCGGTAAAACTGTGTCTTATTTGATGAATGAATTAATGTCCTTAGCTTTTTTTTTTTTTAGGAACATGGAGATAGTCAAAATGTTTAATGATGATAAAGTGTACTAAAGAAGCTTGTAAAAATTGATGACTTGATATCAGAATTGATACTTCTGTTCAAAATGCTTTTTTCTTTCCAAAATATTAAATATATAAACTAGGAATTAAAAAAAAACAGAGAAAAAACTCACTAAATACATGTACTGGTAAAGTAATCGAAAGTAATCATAAGTAATTATGATAACAAGAAGGAAAAGTAATCTAATGTAATTGATTACTTCTAAAATTGGATGTAATCAGCTTGTAATAAATTACTTTTAAAACCCAAAGTAATTGTAATTTAATTGATTACTTTTAAAAATAATCAACCCCATCCCTGCTTCAAATAAAAATCCACGTTTACAACCCCCTTAGTTAATGCGACTTTCATTCGAAATGCAATAAGATATGAATATAAATACACACGTGTACATTTTAGTTTGTGTGAACATGGAACGATGATTCGACAAACCTGTGCAGCCTGTCTTTGGGTTTCCGCGATAGCCTTTCTTACACCTACATTTGCGGCCTCTCCTTTTCGGAAAGGCATTGGCACCGCATTTCAGGTTGCAGACTACAATGTCAACGATTGCAATCTCTGTCACAAAACCTTTGTTGCACTTTAATATCTTAATATGAACAAAGTGTAGCACAAGCAGCGATTTGCTTTTAAGAGATCGAAACAAATCAAAACTTACACTTCTCTTGATAAGTGACTTTGAAAACTCCGCGACATCCCTTGCTTACTTCCACCTGCCACGCTCTCTGCTTCTTTATTAATTTGAAAGACTTGTTCTTCTTGCAAGAACTTGAGCCAGGATTTTGTTTGACAAGTCCAATTTGTACATTTTCTACATCCTGCGGAATATTCGGTTTGCAGGTGGAAGGAACAGCCTTCCCGTTTTTGATTCTGCTGGCACAGGATATTTGCCTTTGCTTTCTTTGGCATTTTTCTACAACTAAAATATAACGCTTTATTGTGAAACATAATTCAATAGTTTTTGCTGTGATCGACTATAAAAGAATCAAAGTGGACTAAACATTGGACACAATGATGTCTCTACAGATCTTAAGCAGTCCTACATGAACGCTGTGGCGTCAGATTCCAATTCGATTGAACTGATTTCAAAATGGTTCTTAATATATCCAAACACTCTTGAATCAAGAACATGCTTTACTTTGTGTTTTGCAGCATATTCGTAAAAGAACAGAATGTCTGCAATCGCATGAGTCGCTGACGACAAAGACTAATTTTTCACCTTTGCTACATTCAAAAATAATTCAGTGGTTTGAAAATATATATTCATGCATATGTATATTCACACATTTCTTTGGAAAAACATACATTTCTTGTTTAAAGAATTGTTCAAACATGTGAAACATTGGTAACATAATGCTGATTATGACACACAGCCATTTGAAAATTAAGGTTATGCAAAATGTGATGCTCAGGAATATGATCCCAAAAGGATGTCTCACCACGTGAATTGAGATTGAGAGGGTTACCTTTCCTCCGACAACTGCCTATTCCTTTGGTGGATTTGCATGTCTCTCCTCTGCCACAACTGTTTCCGACCTTGACAGCTACAGGTGTCCCGCCCACCAACTTGCAGGACATTTTTACATTGCAGTTCTTGGAGAGAATGGAGGTTCCTTGCTGTAATCAGAAATATGATGCAGTCAAAACACAAGTGTCTTTGTGGAGAAAGATAGCAATACAGCCTGATTTTCTTGACAATCGGTGGACTTTGGGTTTACTCACTGGATAATAGCGACCTTGCATCATGCATCCACACTCGCTGTACGGCACACACTTATCTCCCTCTCTGACGTAACCTTTCTTGCATTGGCAACCGGCGATATCGACATCGGTGCAGGTATCTTCTGATTTCGGCGACTGACAAGTGTTAGGACATCCACTTCCATCTTCCACGTACTCCTCGTTTTCTTGGCACTTTTGAGACTCGGGTAACGCTGGAAACGAGAGGTGACGCAGTCACTGATAGCGATCTGAAATCCTTCTGAATGATTCAATAACAGCGCGTCACCTTCAATAATCAAATAAATGTATACTTACAGCATGAGGTGATATTTCTCCAATCATTCTTCTCTGGCGGCGCATATCCATTTTCTACACATTGCTCCTCAAATTCTTCGAGCGCTGAGCACACAATCTTCTTGAGTGCAGGTCCGTCATTGTTGCAGGCATCAATGAGACATGATGAGAACGGATTGATTCCGTCCGGCTCCTCTGACTTTTTCATCCATTCTACGCATTTCCCGAACGGGTTTTGATCCGAAGTGTCCGACATCAGACCACAAGCTTCAGGTTTGCTATATTTTGCAGTCTGCGTCTTTGTGCAGCTGGAAAACGCCGGTGTTGGACCGCACCTGTGCACGATACATGCAGAGAGATCTAGAACAATAGCAATCCAAACAACTGGTTAATGACGGTCAACTTGAGTTTAGCCATACTTACGCTGATAAAGGATTCTGGGCGTCAACCACACGATAGCTGTCCCCGATCTCTCTGTATTTGTCCTTGGCTTTTAAACGAGAAACACTAGTTCCGTTGGCCAGTCGGAAATCGTCCCGCTTTCCGTTGCAGTCTCCACAGATTCCAGTCAACTTTCCGCCGTATTTGCTCCTATCAGCAGTTACCTCCACGGAGTGTTTGCCATCCCAAAGAACTGTCACTCCGCACGAAGCTGACTTAAGCTTAACAAAACGACGTCCAACTGTTGTCAGTAAAATACCACCTTTCTCGAAGCGTGATTTGCTCACATCTATCCCTGTACCATTCACCTTAAACGAAAATGGATTGTGTCGAGTAACGTATACCTCGGGAAGTGTGCGATGCTTCGATATAACTGTATTCATCCCCGTTCGCGGGAAAGTTCTTACCTCAGTTTTTCTGCCTTTGAACAACACCACGTAGCTTCCACCGATCTCGACGTCAACTTGCTTTGTATAGGACACTTTCTTTTTATTGTTTCGCCTTTCATTTGATACCATGATGTTGAAAGCACATGGAGTCTTCTCGGTCGTTTTGGTCAGCGTGTACTTGCAAACGCCCATGAAGTGAATTTTCGACCCGTCGTACGTTTTGTAATGTGGGTCTCCGGATGCACGACACACGCAGGCAGCTGAAGCAAAATGAACACTTTCATTGATTCACTGGCTTGATTTGCATTGTTTGTGGTCATTTTTCTGAGGAATACAATACATTCATAACAACATGAAAAGGAAAAAATAAGATATCATTCCCTCTTTCGGGTAAATTGACACAATCAATCCAAAAGGTATATTCGAAAATCTTCTATTCTGATATCCTCTTTGTGAAGTGCAAGCACAGGCTTTGCTAGTTTTAATGGACAAATAAATTTGGAAACAAATGAGATTACTGTATGAAGCATTCACCAATACCAGTTCAAATCAGTGATGGGGTATTCGTAATCAGCTGTAATCGATTACAGGTTGCTGAGTAATCAGGAGTAATCAGTAATCATCCGTTTTTAGGATTACAAGTAATCGTAATTTAATGGATTTCTCTTTTAAACGGTCCTGTAATCATGATTAATTTCTGATTACTCTAATGATTACAATAATAAAAAAAAAATACGTCAATTCATTGTTATTACAAATATTAGTTGAATAAGGTTCAATTTTAGATATGGTTTATTTACTGTTATCAAAACACAATTCACATCTATTGCTATGTACCTAATTGTCAAATGTATGCAAAACGGGAACACACTCTATAAGATCATATCCTTAACACAGCAATGATATATACCACCGTGTTCCTAGTCAACCAGTTTATTAATTGTGGTAAAAACCTATTCCAATTTATAGTCTAAGTTCAACACATATCTATACAGTCAATTGTGTGTTTTGTATTTAATCTATATCGGTAAAACTGTGTCTTATTTGATGAATGAATTAATGTCCTTAGCTTTTTTTTTTTTAGGAACATGGAGATAGTCAAAATGTTTAATGATGATAAAGTGTACTAAAGAAGCTTGTAAAAATTGATGACTTGATATCAGAATTGATACTTCTGTTCAAAATGCTTTTTTCTTTCCAAAATATTAAATATATAAACTAGGAATTAAAAAAAAACAGAGAAAAAACACACTAAATACATGTACTGGTAAAGTAATCGAAAGTAATCATAAGTAATTATGATAACAAGAAGGAAAAGTAATCTAATGTAATTGATTACTTCTAAAATTGGATGTAATCAGCTTGTAATAAATTACTTTTAAAACCCAAAGTAATTGTAATTTAATTGATTACTTTTAAAAATAATCAACCCCATCCCTGCTTCAAATAAAAATCCACGTTTACAATCCCCGTAGTTAATGCGACTTTCATTCGAAATGCAATAAGATATGAATATAAATACACACGTGTACATTTTAGTGTGTGTGAACATGGAACGATGATTCGACAAACCTGTGCAGCCTGTCTTTGGGTTTCCGCGATAGCCTTTCTTACACCTACATTTGCGGCCTCTCCTTTTCGGAAAGGCATTGGCACCGCATTTCAGGTTGCAGACTACAATGTCAACGATTGCAATCTCTGTCACAAAACCTTTGATGCACTTTAATATCTTAATATGAACAAAGTGTAGCACAAGCAGCGATTTGCTTTTAAGAGATCGAAACAAATCAAAACTTACACTTCTCTTGATAAGTGACTTTGAAAACTCCGCGACATCCCTTGCTTACTTCCACCTGCCACGCTCTCTGCTTCTTTATTAATTTGAAAGACTTGTTCTTCTTGCAAGAACTTGAGCCAGGATTTTGTTTGACAAGTCCAATTTGTACATTTTCTACATCCTGCGGAATATTCGGTTTGCAGGTGGAAGGAACAGCCTTCCCGTTTTTGATTCTGCTGGCACAGGATATTTGCCTTTGCTTTCTTTGGCATTTTTCTACAACTAAAATATAACGCTTTATTGTGAAACATAATTCAATAGTTTTTGCTGTGATCGACTATAAAAGAATCAAAGTGGACTAAACATTGGACACAATGATGTCTCTACAGATCTTAAGCAGTCCTACATGAACGCTGTGGCGTCAGATTCCAATTCGATTGAACTGATTTCAAAATGGTTCTTAATATATCCAAACACTCTTGAATCAAGAACATGCTTTACTTTGTGTTTTGCAGCATATTCGTAAAAGAACAGAATGTCTGCAATCGCATGAGTCGCTGACGACAAAGACTAATTTTTCACCTTTGCTACATTCAAAAATAATTCAGTGGTTTGAAAATATATATTCATGCATATGTATATTCACACATTTCTTTGGAAAAACATACTTTTCTTGTTTAAAGAATTGTTCAAACATGTGAAACATTGGTAACATAATGCTGATTATGACACACAGCCATTTGAAAATTAAGGTTATGCAAAATGTGATGCTCAGGAATATGATCCCAAAAGGATGTCTCACCACGTGAATTGAGATTGAGAGGGTTACCTTTCCTCCGACAACTGCCTATTCCTTTGGTGGATTTGCATGTCTCTCCTCTGCCACAACTGTTTCCGACCTTGACAGCTACAGGTGTCCCGCCCACCAACTTGCAGGACATTTTTACATTGCAGTTCTTGGAGAGAATGGAGGTTCCTTGCTGTAATCAGAAATATGATGCAGTCAAAACACAAGTGTCTTTGTGGAGAAAGATAGCAATACAGCCTGATTTTCTTGACAATCGGTGGACCTTGGGTTTACTCACTGGATAATAGCGACCTTGCATCATGCATCCACACTCGCTGTACGACACACACTTATCTCCCTCTCTGACGTAACCTTTCTTGCATTGGCAACCGGCGATATCGACATCGGTGCAGGTATCTTCTGATTTCGGCGACTGACAAGTGTTAGGACATCCACTTCCATCTTCCACGTACTCCTCGTTTTCTTGGCACTTTTGAGACTCGGGTAACGCTGGAAACGAGAGGTGACGCAGTCACTGATAGCGATCTGAAATCCTTCTGAATGATTCAAAAACAGCGCGCACCTTCAATAATCAAATAAATGTATACTTACAGCATGAGGTGATATTTCTCCAATCATTCTTCTCTGGCGGCGCATATCCATTTTCTACACATTGCTCCTCAAATTCTTCGAGCGCTGAGCACATAATCTTCTTGAGTGCAGGTCCGTCATTGTTGCAGGCATCAATGAGACATGATGAGAACGGATTGATTCCGTCCGGCTCCTCTGACTTTTTCATCCATTCTACGCATTTCCCGAACGGGTTTTGATCCGAAGTGTCCGACATCAGACCACAAGCTTCAGTTTTACTATATTTTGCAGTCTGCGTCTTTGTGCAGCTGGAAAACGCCGGTGTTGGACCGCACCTGTGCACGATACATGCAGAGAGATCTAGAACAATAGCAATCCAAACAACTGGTTAATGACGGTCAACTTGAGTTTAGCCATACTTACGCTGATAAAGGATTCTGGGCGTCAACCACACGATAGCTGTCCCCGATCTCTCTGTATTTGTCCTTGGCTTTTAAACGAGAAACACTAGTTCCGTTGGCCAGTCGGAAATCGTCCCGCTTTCCGTTGCAGTCTCCACAGATTCCAGTCAACTTTCCGCCGTATTTGCTCCTATCAGCAGTTACCTCCACGGAGTGTTTGCCATCCCAAAGAACTGTCACTCCGCACGAAGCTGACTTAAGCTTAACAAAACGACGTCCAACTGTTGTCAGTAAAATACCACCTTTCTCGAAGCGTGATTTGCTCACATCTATCCCTGTACCATTCACCTTAAACGAAAATGGATTGTGTCGAGTAACGTATACCTCGGGAAGTGTGCGATGCTCCGATATAACTGTATTCATCCCCGTTCGCGGGAAAGTTCTTACCTCAGTTTTTCTGCCTTTGAACAACACCACGTAGCTTCCACCGATCTCGACGTCAACTTGCTTTGTATAGGACACTTTCTTTTTATTGTTTCGCCTTTCATTTGATACCATGATGTTGAAAGCACATGGAGTCTTCTCGGTCGTTTTGGTCAGCGTGTACTTGCAAACGCCCATGAAGTGAATTTTCGACCCGTCGTACGTTTTGTAATGTGGGTCTCCGGATGCACGACACACGCAGGCAGCTGAAGCAAAATGAACACTTTCATTGATTCACTGGCTTGATTTGCATTGTTTGTGGTCATTTTTCTGAGGAATACAATACATTCATAACAACATGAAAAGGAAAAAAATAAAATATCATTCCCTCTTTCGGGTAAATTGACACAATCAATCCAAAAGGTATATTCGAAAATCTTCTATTCTGATATCCTCTTTGTGAAGTGCAAGCACAGGCTTTGCTAGTTTTAATGGACAAATAAATTTGGAAACAAATGAGATTACTGTATGAAGCATTCACCGATACCAGTTCAAATCAGTGATGGGGTATATTCGTAATCAGCTGTAATCGATTACAGGTTGCTGAGTAATCAGGAGTAATCAGTAATCATCCGTTTTTAGGATTACAAGTAATCGTAATTTAATGGATTTCTCTTTTAAACGGTCCTGTAATCATGATTAATTTCTGATTACTCTAATGATTACAATAATAAAAAAAATACGTCAATTCATTGTTATTACAAATATTAGTTGAATAAGGTTCAATTTTAGATATGGTTTATTTACTGTTATCAAAACACAATTCACATCTATTGCTTTGTACCTAATTGTCAAATGTAGGCAAAACGGGAACACACTCTATAAGATCATATCCTTAACACAGCAATGATATATACCCCCGTGTTCCTAGTCAACCAGTTTATCTATTGTGGTAAAAACCTATTCCAATTTATAGTCTAAGTTCAACATATATCTATACAGTCAATTGTGTGTTTTGTATTTAATCTATATCGGTAAAACTGTGTCTTATTTGATGAATGAATTAATGTCCTTAGCTTTTTTTTAGGAACATGGAGATAGTCAAAATGTTTAATGATGATAAAGTGTACTAAAGAAGCTTGTAAAAATTGATGACTTGATATCAGAATTGATACTTCTGTTCAAAATGCTTTTTTCTTTCCAAAATATTAAATATATAAACTAGGAATTAAAAAAAAACAGAGAAAAAACACACTAAATACATGTACTGGTAAAGTAATCGAAAGTAATCATAAGTAATTATGATAACAAGAAGGAAAAGTAATCTAATGTAATTGATTACTTCTAAAATTGGATGTAATCAGCTTGTAATAAATTACTTTTAAAACCCAAAGTAATTGTAATTTAATTGATTACTTTTAAAAATAATCAACCCCATCCCTGCTTCAAATAAAAATCCACGTTTACAATCCCCGTAGTTAATGCGACTTTCATTCGAAATGCAATAAGATATGAATATAAATACACACGTGTACATTTTAGTTTGTGTGAACATGGAACGATGATTCGACAAACCTGTGCAGCCTGTCTTTGGGTTTCCGCGATAGCCTTTCTTACACCTACATTTGCGGCCTCTCCTTTTCGGAAAGGCATTGGCACCGCATTTCAGGTTGCAGACTACAATGTCAACGATTGCAATCTCTGTCACAAAACCTTTGATGCACTTTAATATCTTAATATGAACAAAGTGTAGCACAAGCAGCGATTTGCTTTTAAGAGATCGAAACAAATCAAAACTTACACTTCTCTTGATAAGTGACTTTGAAAACTCCGCGACATCCCTTGCTTACTTCCACCTGCCACGCTCTCTGCTTCTTTATTAATTTGAAAGACTTGTTCTTCTTGCAAGAACTTGAGCCAGGATTTTGTTTGACAAGTCCAATTTGTACATTTTCTACATCCTGCGGAATATTCGGTTTGCAGGTGGAAGGAACAGCCTTCCCGTTTTTGATTCTGCTGGCACAGGATATTTGCCTTTGCTTTCTTTGGCATTTTTCTACAACTAAAATATAACGCTTTATTGTGAAACATAATTCAATAGTTTTTGCTGTGATCGACTATAAAAGAATCAAAGTGGACTAAACATTGGACACAATGATGTCTCTACAGATCTTAAGCAGTCCTACATGAACGCTGTGGCGTCAGATTCCAATTCGATTGAACTGATTTCAAAATGGTTCTTAATATATCCAAACACTCTTGAATCAAGAACATGCTTTACTTTGTGTTTTGAAGCATATTCGTAAAAGAACAGAATGTCTGCAATCGCATGAGTCGCTGACGACAAAGACTAATTTTTCACCTTTGCTACATTCAAAAATAATTCAGTGGTTTGAAAATATATATTCAAGCATATGTATATTCACACATTTCTTTGGAAAAACATACATTTCTTGTTTAAAGAATTGTTCAAACATGTGAAACATTGGTAACATAATGCTGATTATGACACACAGCCATTTGAAAATTAAGGTTATGCAAAATGTGATGCTCAGGAATATGATCCCAAAAGGATGTCTCACCACGTGAATTGAGATTGAGAGGGTTACCTTTCCTCCGACAACTTCCTATTCCTTTGGTGGATTTGCATGTCTCTCCTCTGCCACAACTGTTTCCGACCTTGACAGCTACAGGTGTCCCGCCCACCAACTTGCAGGACATTTTTACATTGCAGTTCTTGGAGAGAATGGAGGTTCCTTGCTGTAATCAGAAATATGATGCAGTCAAAACACAAGTGTCTTTGTGGAGAAAGATAGCAATACAGCCTGATTTTCTTGACAATCGGTGGACTTTGGGTTTACTCACTGGATAATAGCGACCTTGCATCATGCATCCACACTCGCTGTACGGCACACACTTATCTCCCTCTCTGACGTAACCTTTCTTGCATTGGCAACCGGCGATATCGACATCGGTGCAGGTATCTTCTGATTTCGGCGACTGACAAGTGTTAGGACATCCACTTCCATCTTCCACGTACTCCTCGTTTTCTTGGCACTTTTGAGACTCGGGTAACGCTGGAAACGAGAGGTGACGCAGTCACTGATAGCGATCTGAAATCCTTCTGAATGATTCAATAACAGCGCGTCACCTTCAATAATCAAATAAATGTATACTTACAGCATGAGGTGATATTTCTCCAATCATTCTTCTCTGGCGGCGCATATCCATTTTCTACACATTGCTCCTCAAATTCTTCGAGCGCTGAGCACACAATCTTCTTGAGTGCAGGTCCGTCATTGTTGCAGGCATCAATGAGACATGATGAGAACGGATTGATTCCGTCCGGCTCCTCTGACTTTTTCATCCATTCTACGCATTTCCCGAACGGGTTTTGATCCGAAGTGTCCGACATCAGACCACAAGCTTCAGGTTTGCTATATTTTGCAGTCTGCGTCTTTGTGCAGCTGGAAAACGCCGGTGTTGGACCGCACCTGTGCACGATACATGCAGAGAGATCTAGAACAATAGCAATCCAAACAACTGGTTAATGACGGTCAACTTGAGTTTAGCCATACTTACGCTGATAAAGGATTCTGGGCGTCAACCACACGATAGCTGTCCCCGATCTCTCTGTATTTGTCCTTGGCTTTTAAACGAGAAACACTAGTTCCGTTGGCCAGTCGGAAATCGTCCCGCTTTCCGTTGCAGTCTCCACAGATTCCAGTCAACTTTCCGCCGTATTTGCTCCTATCAGCAGTTACCTCCACGGAGTGTTTGCCATCCCAAAGAACTGTCACTCCGCACGAAGCTGACTTAAGCTTAACAAAACGACGTCCAACTGTTGTCAGTAAAATACCACCTTTCTCGAAGCGTGATTTGCTCACATCTATCCCTGTACCATTCACCTTAAACGAAAATGGATTGTGTCGAGTAACGTATACCTCGGGAAGTGTGCGATGCTTCGATATAACTGTATTCATCCCCGTTCGCGGGAAAGTTCTTACCTCAGTTTTTCTGCCTTTGAACAACACCACGTAGCTTCCACCGATCTCGACGTCAACTTGCTTTGTATAGGACACTTTCTTTTTATTGTTTCGCCTTTCATTTGATACCATGATGTTGAAAGCACATGGAGTCTTCTCGGTCGTTTTGGTCAGCGTGTACTTGCAAACGCCCATGAAGTGAATTTTCGACCCGTCGTACGTTTTGTAATGTGGGTCTCCGGATGCACGACACACGCAGGCAGCTGAAGCAAAATGAACACTTTCATTGATTCACTGGCTTGATTTGCATTGTTTGTGGTCATTTTTCTGAGGAATACAATACATTCATAACAACATGAAAAGGAAAAAATAAGATATCATTCCCTCTTTCGGGTAAATTGACACAATCAATCCAAAAGGTATATTCGAAAATCTTCTATTCTGATATCCTCTTTGTGAAGTGCAAGCACAGGCTTTGCTAGTTTTAATGGACAAATAAATTTGGAAACAAATGAGATTACTGTATGAAGCATTCACCAATACCAGTTCAAATCAGTGATGGGGTATTCGTAATCAGCTGTAATCGATTACAGGTTGCTGAGTAATCAGGAGTAATCAGTAATCATCCGTTTTTAGGATTACAAGTAATCGTAATTTAATGGATTTCTCTTTTAAACGGTCCTGTAATCATGATTAATTTCTGATTACTCTAATGATTACAATAATAAAAAAAAAATACGTCAATTCATTGTTATTACAAATATTAGTTGAATAAGGTTCAATTTTAGATATGGTTTATTTACTGTTATCAAAACACAATTCACATCTATTGCTATGTACCTAATTGTCAAATGTATGCAAAACGGGAACACACTCTATAAGATCATATCCTTAACACAGCAATGATATATACCACCGTGTTCCTAGTCAACCAGTTTATTAATTGTGGTAAAAACCTATTCCAATTTATAGTCTAAGTTCAACACATATCTATACAGTCAATTGTGTGTTTTGTATTTAATCTATATCGGTAAAACTGTGTCTTATTTGATGAATGAATTAATGTCCTTAGCTTTTTTTTTTTTAGGAACATGGAGATAGTCAAAATGTTTAATGATGATAAAGTGTACTAAAGAAGCTTGTAAAAATTGATGACTTGATATCAGAATTGATACTTCTGTTCAAAATGCTTTTTTCTTTCCAAAATATTAAATATATAAACTAGGAATTAAAAAAAAACAGAGAAAAAACACACTAAATACATGTACTGGTAAAGTAATCGAAAGTAATCATAAGTAATTATGATAACAAGAAGGAAAAGTAATCTAATGTAATTGATTACTTCTAAAATTGGATGTAATCAGCTTGTAATAAATTACTTTTAAAACCCAAAGTAATTGTAATTTAATTGATTACTTTTAAAAATAATCAACCCCATCCCTGCTTCAAATAAAAATCCACGTTTACAATCCCCGTAGTTAATGCGACTTTCATTCGAAATGCAATAAGATATGAATATAAATACACACGTGTACATTTTAGTTTGTGTGAACATGGAACGATGATTCGACAAACCTGTGCAGCCTGTCTTTGGGTTTCCGCGATAGCCTTTCTTACACCTACATTTGCGGCCTCTCCTTTTCGGAAAGGCATTGGCACCGCATTTCAGGTTGCAGACTACAATGTCAACGATTGCAATCTCTGTCACAAAACCTTTGATGCACTTTAATATCTTAATATGAACAAAGTGTAGCACAAGCAGCGATTTGCTTTTAAGAGATCGAAACAAATCAAAACTTACACTTCTCTTGATAAGTGACTTTGAAAACTCCGCGACATCCCTTGCTTACTTCCACCTGCCACGCTCTCTGCTTCTTTATTAATTTGAAAGACTTGTTCTTCTTGCAAGAACTTGAGCCAGGATTTTGTTTGACAAGTCCAATTTGTACATTTTCTACATCCTGCGGAATATTCGGTTTGCAGGTGGAAGGAACAGCCTTCCCGTTTTTGATTCTGCTGGCACAGGATATTTGCCTTTGCTTTCTTTGGCATTTTTCTACAACTAAAATATAACGCTTTATTGTGAAACATAATTCAATAGTTTTTGCTGTGATCGACTATAAAAGAATCAAAGTGGACTAAACATTGGACACAATGATGTCTCTACAGATCTTAAGCAGTCCTACATGAACGCTGTGGCGTCAGATTCCAATTCGATTGAACTGATTTCAAAATGGTTCTTAATATATCCAAACACTCTTGAATCAAGAACATGCTTTACTTTGTGTTTTGAAGCATATTCGTAAAAGAACAGAATGTCTGCAATCGCATGAGTCGCTGACGACAAAGACTAATTTTTCACCTTTGCTACATTCAAAAATAATTCAGTGGTTTGAAAATATATATTCAAGCATATGTATATTCACACATTTCTTTGGAAAAACATACATTTCTTGTTTAAAGAATTGTTCAAACATGTGAAACATTGGTAACATAATGCTGATTATGACACACAGCCATTTGAAAATTAAGGTTATGCAAAATGTGATGCTCAGGAATATGATCCCAAAAGGATGTCTCACCACGTGAATTGAGATTGAGAGGGTTACCTTTCCTCCGACAACTTCCTATTCCTTTGGTGGATTTGCATGTCTCTCCTCTGCCACAACTGTTTCCGACCTTGACAGCTACAGGTGTCCCGCCCACCAACTTGCAGGACATTTTTACATTGCAGTTCTTGGAGAGAATGGAGGTTCCTTGCTGTAATCAGAAATATGATGCAGTCAAAACACAAGTGTCTTTGTGGAGAAAGATAGCAATACAGCCTGATTTTCTTGACAATCGGTGGACTTTGGGTTTACTCACTGGATAATAGCGACCTTGCATCATGCATCCACACTCGCTGTACGGCACACACTTATCTCCCTCTCTGACGTAACCTTTCTTGCATTGGCAACCGGCGATATCGACATCGGTGCAGGTATCTTCTGATTTCGGCGACTGACAAGTGTTAGGACATCCACTTCCATCTTCCACGTACTCCTCGTTTTCTTGGCACTTTTGAGACTCGGGTAACGCTGGAAACGAGAGGTGACGCAGTCACTGATAGCGATCTGAAATCCTTCTGAATGATTCAATAACAGCGCGTCACCTTCAATAATCAAATAAATGTATACTTACAGCATGAGGTGATATTTCTCCAATCATTCTTCTCTGGCGGCGCATATCCATTTTCTACACATTGCTCCTCAAATTCTTCGAGCGCTGAGCACACAATCTTCTTGAGTGCAGGTCCGTCATTGTTGCAGGCATCAATGAGACATGATGAGAACGGATTGATTCCGTCCGGCTCCTCTGACTTTTTCATCCATTCTACGCATTTCCCGAACGGGTTTTGATCCGAAGTGTCCGACATCAGACCACAAGCTTCAGGTTTGCTATATTTTGCAGTCTGCGTCTTTGTGCAGCTGGAAAACGCCGGTGTTGGACCGCACCTGTGCACGATACATGCAGAGAGATCTAGAACAATAGCAATCCAAACAACTGGTTAATGACGGTCAACTTGAGTTTAGCCATACTTACGCTGATAAAGGATTCTGGGCGTCAACCACACGATAGCTGTCCCCGATCTCTCTGTATTTGTCCTTGGCTTTTAAACGAGAAACACTAGTTCCGTTGGCCAGTCGGAAATCGTCCCGCTTTCCGTTGCAGTCTCCACAGATTCCAGTCAACTTTCCGCCGTATTTGCTCCTATCAGCAGTTACCTCCACGGAGTGTTTGCCATCCCAAAGAACTGTCACTCCGCACGAAGCTGACTTAAGCTTAACAAAACGACGTCCAACTGTTGTCAGTAAAATACCACCTTTCTCGAAGCGTGATTTGCTCACATCTATCCCTGTACCATTCACCTTAAACGAAAATGGATTGTGTCGAGTAACGTATACCTCGGGAAGTGTGCGATGCTCCGATATAACTGTATTCATCCCCGTTCGCGGGAAAGTTCTTACCTCAGTTTTTCTGCCTTTGAACAACACCACGTAGCTTCCACCGAGCTCGACGTCAACTTGCTTTGTATAGGACACTTTCTTTTTATTGTTTCGCCTTTCATTTGATACCATGATGTTGAAAGCACATGGAGTCTTCTCGGTCGTTTTGGTCAGCGTGTACTTGCAAACGCCCATGAAGTGAATTTTCGACCCGTCGTACGTTTTGTAATGTGGGTCTCCGGATGCACGACACACGCAGGCAGCTGAAGCAAAATGAACACTTTCATTGATTCACTGGCTTGATTTGCATTGTTTGTGGTCATTTTTCTGAGGAATACAATACATTCATAACAACATGAAAAGGAAAAAAATAAAATATCATTCCCTCTTTCGGGTAAATTGACACAATCAATCCAAAAGGTATATTCGAAAATCTTCTATTCTGATATCCTCTTTGTGAAGTGCAAGCACAGGCTTTGCTAGTTTTAATGGACAAATAAATTTGGAAACAAATGAGATTACTGTATGAAGCATTCACCGATACCAGTTCAAATCAGTGATGGGGTATATTCGTAATCAGCTGTAATCGATTACAGGTTGCTGAGTAATCAGGAGTAATCAGTAATCATCCGTTTTTAGGATTACAAGTAATCGTAATTTAATGGATTTCTCTTTTAAACGGTCCTGTAATCATGATTAATTTCTGATTACTCTAATGATTACAATAATAAAAAAAATACGTCAATTCATTGTTATTACAAATATTAGTTGAATAAGGTTCAATTTTAGATATGGTTTATTTACTGTTATCAAAACACAATTCACATCTATTGCTTTGTACCTAATTGTCAAATGTAGGCAAAACGGGAACACACTCTATAAGATCATATCCTTAACACAGCAATGATATATACCCCCGTGTTCCTAGTCAACCAGTTTATTAATTGTGGTAAAAACCTATTCCAATTTATAGTCTAAGTTCAACATATATCTATACAGTCAATTGTGTGTTTTGTATTTAATCTATATCGGTAAAACTGTGTCTTATTTGATGAATGAATTAATGTCCTTAGCTTTTTTTTAGGAACATGGAGATAGTCAAAATGTTTAATGATGATAAAGTGTACTAAAGAAGCTTGTAAAAATTGATGACTTGATATCAGAATTGATACTTCTGTTCAAAATGCTTTTTTCTTTCCAAAATATTAAATATATAAACTAGGAATTAAAAAAAAACAGAGAAAAAACACACTAAATACATGTACTGGTAAAGTAATCGAAAGTAATCATAAGTAATTATGATAACAAGAAGGAAAAGTAATCTAATGTAATTGATTACTTCTAAAATTGGATGTAATCAGCTTGTAATAAATTACTTTTAAAACCCAAAGTAATTGTAATTTAATTGATTACTTTTAAAAATAATCAACCCCATCCCTGCTTCAAATAAAAATCCACGTTTACAATCCCCGTAGTTAATGCGACTTTCATTCGAAATGCAATAAGATATGAATATAAATACACACGTGTACATTTTAGTTTGTGTGAACATGGAACGATGATTCGACAAACCTGTGCAGCCTGTCTTTGGGTTTCCGCGATAGCCTTTCTTACACCGACATTTGCGGCCTCTCCTTTTCGGAAAGGCATTGGCACCGCATTTCAGGTTGCAGACTACAATGTCAACGATTGCAATCTCTGTCACAAAACCTTTGATGCACTTTAATATCTTAATATGAACAAAGTGTAGCACAAGCAGCGATTTGCTTTTAAGAGATCGAAACAAATCAAAACTTACACTTCTCTTGATAAGTGACTTTGAAAACTCCGCGACATCCCTTGCTTACTTCCACCTGCCACGCTCTCTGCTTCTTTATTAATTTGAAAGACTTGTTCTTCTTGCAAGAACTTGAGCCAGGATTTTGTTTGACAAGTCCAATTTGTACATTTTCTACATCCTGCGGAATATTCGGTTTGCAGGTGGAAGGAACAGCCTTCCCGTTTTTGATTCTGCTGGCACAGGATATTTGCCTTTGCTTTCTTTGGCATTTTTCTACAACTAAAATATAACGCTTTATTGTGAAACATAATTCAATAGTTTTTGCTGTGATCGACTATAAAAGAATCAAAGTGGACTAAACATTGGACACAATGATGTCTCTACAGATCTTAAGCAGTCCTACATGAACGCTGTGGCGTCAGATTCCAATTCGATTGAACTGATTTCAAAATGGTTCTTAATATATCCAAACACTCTTGAATCAAGAACATGCTTTACTTTGTGTTTTGAAGCATATTCGTAAAAGAACAGAATGTCTGCAATCGCATGAGTCGCTGACGACAAAGACTAATTTTTCACCTTTGCTACATTCAAAAATAATTCAGTGGTTTGAAAATATATATTCAAGCATATGTATATTCACACATTTCTTTGGAAAAACATACATTTCTTGTTTAAAGAATTGTTCAAACATGTGAAACATTGGTAACATAATGCTGATTATGACACACAGCCATTTGAAAATTAAGGTTATGCAAAATGTGATGCTCAGGAATATGATCCCAAAAGGATGTCTCACCACGTGAATTGAGATTGAGAGGGTTACCTTTCCTCCGACAACTTCCTATTCCTTTGGTGGATTTGCATGTCTCTCCTTTGCCACAACTGTTTTCGACCTTGACAGCTACAGGTGTCCCGCCCACCAACTTGCAGGACATTTTTACATTGCAGTTCTTGGAGAGAATGGAGGTTCCTTGCTGTAATCAGAAATATGATGCAGTCAAAACACAAGTGTCTTTGTGGAGAAAGATAGCAATACAGCCTGATTTTCTTGACAATCGGTGGACTTTGGGTTTACTCACTGGATAATAGCGACCTTGCATCATGCATCCACACTCGCTGTACGGCACACACTTATCTCCCTCTCTGACGTAACCTTTCTTGCATTGGCAACCGGCGATATCGACATCGGTGCAGGTATCTTCTGATTTCGGCGACTGACAAGTGTTAGGACATCCACTTCCATCTTCCACGTACTCCTCGTTTTCTTGGCACTTTTGAGACTCGGGTAACGCTGGAAACGAGAGGTGACGCAGTCACTGATAGCGATCTGAAATCCTTCTGAATGATTCAATAACAGCGCGTCACCTTCAATAATCAAATAAATGTATACTTACAGCATGAGGTGATATTTCTCCAATCATTCTTCTCTGGCGGCGCATATCCATTTTCTACACATTGCTCCTCAAATTCTTCGAGCGCTGAGCACACAATCTTCTTGAGTGCAGGTCCGTCATTGTTGCAGGCATCAATGAGACATGATGAGAACGGATTGATTCCGTCCGGCTCCTCTGACTTTTTCATCCATTCTACGCATTTCCCGTACGGGTTTTGATCCGAAGTGTCCGACATCAGACCACAAGCTTCAGGTTTGCTATATTTTGCAGTCTGCGTCTTTGTGCAGCTGGAAAACGCCGGTGTTGGACCGCACCTGTGCACGATACATGCAGAGAGATCTAGAACAATAGCAATCCAAACAACTGGTTAATGACGGTCAACTTGAGTTTAGCCATACTTACGCTGATAAAGGATTCTGGGCGTCAACCACACGATAGCTGTCCCCGATCTCTCTGTATTTGTCCTTGGCTTTTAAACGAGAAACACTAGTTCCGTTGGCCAGTCGGAAATCGTCCCGCTTTCCGTTGCAGTCTCCACAGATTCCAGTCAACTTTCCGCCGTATTTGCTCCTATCAGCAGTTACCTCCACGGAGTGTTTGCCATCCCAAAGAACTGTCACTCCGCACGAAGCTGACTTAAGCTTAACAAAACGACGTCCAACTGTTGTCAGTAAAATACCACCTTTCTCGAAGCGTGATTTGCTCACATCTATCCCTGTACCATTCACCTTAAACGAAAATGGATTGTGTCGAGTAACGTATACCTCGGGAAGTGTGCGATGCTCCGATATAACTGTATTCATCCCCGTTCGCGGGAAAGTTCTTACCTCAGTTTTTCTGCCTTTGAACAACACCACGTAGCTTCCACCGAGCTCGACGTCAACTTGCTTTGTATAGGACACTTTCTTTTTATTGTTTCGCCTTTCATTTGATACCATGATGTTGAAAGCACATGGAGTCTTCTCGGTCGTTTTGGTCAGCGTGTACTTGCAAACGCCCATGAAGTGAATTTTCGACCCGTCGTACGTTTTGTAATGTGGGTCTCCGGATGCACGACACACGCAGGCAGCTGAAGCAAAATGAACACTTTCATTGATTCACTGGCTTGATTTGCATTGTTTGTGGTCATTTTTCTGAGGAATACAATACATTCATAACAACATGAAAAGGAAAAAAATAAAATATCATTCCCTCTTTCGGGTAAATTGACACAATCAATCCAAAAGGTATATTCGAAAATCTTCTATTCTGATATCCTCTTTGTGAAGTGCAAGCACAGGCTTTGCTAGTTTTAATGGACAAATAAATTTGGAAACAAATGAGATTACTGTATGAAGCATTCACCGATACCAGTTCAAATCAGTGATGGGGTATATTCGTAATCAGCTGTAATCGATTACAGGTTGCTGAGTAATCAGGAGTAATCAGTAATCATCCGTTTTTAGGATTACAAGTAATCGTAATTTAATGGATTTCTCTTTTAAACGGTCCTGTAATCATGATTAATTTCTGATTACTCTAATGATTACAATAATAAAAAAAATACGTCAATTCATTGTTATTACAAATATTAGTTGAATAAGGTTCAATTTTAGATATGGTTTATTTACTGTTATCAAAACACAATTCACATCTATTGCTTTGTACCTAATTGTCAAATGTAGGCAAAACGGGAACACACTCTATAAGATCATATCCTTAACACAGCAATGATATATACCCCCGTGTTCCTAGTCAACCAGTTTATTTATTGTGGTAAAAACCTATTCCAATTTATAGTCTAAGTTCAACATATATCTATACAGTCAATTGTGTGTTTTGTATTTAATCTATATCGGTAAAACTGTGTCTTATTTGATGAATGAATTAATGTCCTTAGCTTTTTTTTAGGAACATGGAGATAGTCAAAATGTTTAATGATGATAAAGTGTACTAAAGAAGCTTGTAAAAATTGATGACTTGATATCAGAATTGATACTTCTGTTCAAAATGCTTTTTTCTTTCCAAAATATTAAATATATAAACTAGGAATTAAAAAAAAACAGAGAAAAAACACACTAAATACATGTACTGGTAAAGTAATCGAAAGTAATCATAAGTAATTATGATAACAAGAAGGAAAAGTAATCTAATGTAATTGATTACTTCTAAAATTGGATGTAATCAGCTTGTAATAAATTACTTTTAAAACCCAAAGTAATTGTAATTTAATTGATTACTTTTAAAAATAATCAACCCCATCCCTGCTTCAAATAAAAATCCACGTTTACAATCCCCGTAGTTAATGCGACTTTCATTCGAAATGCAATAAGATATGAATATAAATACACACGTGTACATTTTAGTTTGTGTGAACATGGAACGATGATTCGACAAACCTGTGCAGCCTGTCTTTGGGTTTCCGCGATAGCCTTTCTTACACCGACATTTGCGGCCTCTCCTTTTCGGAAAGGCATTGGCACCGCATTTCAGGTTGCAGACTACAATGTCAACGATTGCAATCTCTGTCACAAAACCTTTGATGCACTTTAATATCTTAATATGAACAAAGTGTAGCACAAGCAGCGATTTGCTTTTAAGAGATCGAAACAAATCAAAACTTACACTTCTCTTGATAAGTGACTTTGAAAACTCCGCGACATCCCTTGCTTACTTCCACCTGCCACGCTCTCTGCTTCTTTATTAATTTGAAAGACTTGTTCTTCTTGCAAGAACTTGAGCCAGGATTTTGTTTGACAAGTCCAATTTGTACATTTTCTACATCCTGCGGAATATTCGGTTTGCAGGTGGAAGGAACAGCCTTCCCGTTTTTGATTCTGCTGGCACAGGATATTTGCCTTTGCTTTCTTTGGCATTTTTCTACAACTAAAATATAACGCTTTATTGTGAAACATAATTCAATAGTTTTTGCTGTGATCGACTATAAAAGAATCAAAGTGGACTAAACATTGGACACAATGATGTCTCTACAGATCTTAAGCAGTCCTACATGAACGCTGTGGCGTCAGATTCCAATTCGATTGAACTGATTTCAAAATGGTTCTTAATATATCCAAACACTCTTGAATCAAGAACATGCTTTACTTTGTGTTTTGAAGCATATTCGTAAAAGAACAGAATGTCTGCAATCGCATGAGTCGCTGACGACAAAGACTAATTTTTCACCTTTGCTACATTCAAAAATAATTCAGTGGTTTGAAAATATATATTCAAGCATATGTATATTCACACATTTCTTTGGAAAAACATACATTTCTTGTTTAAAGAATTGTTCAAACATGTGAAACATTGGTAACATAATGCTGATTATGACACACAGCCATTTGAAAATTAAGGTTATGCAAAATGTGATGCTCAGGAATATGATCCCAAAAGGATGTCTCACCACGTGAATTGAGATTGAGAGGGTTACCTTTCCTCCGACAACTTCCTATTCCTTTGGTGGATTTGCATGTCTCTCCTTTGCCACAACTGTTTCCGACCTTGACAGCTACAGGTGTCCCGCCCACCAACTTGCAGGACATTTTTACATTGCAGTTCTTGGAGAGAATGGAGGTTCCTTGCTGTAATCAGAAATATGATGCAGTCAAAACACAAGTGTCTTTGTGGAGAAAGATAGCAATACAGCCTGATTTTCTTGACAATCGGTGGACTTTGGGTTTACTCACTGGATAATAGCGACCTTGCATCATGCATCCACACTCGCTGTACGGCACACACTTATCTCCCTCTCTGACGTAACCTTTCTTGCATTGGCAACCGGCGATATCGACATCGGTGCAGGTATCTTCTGATTTCGGCGACTGACAAGTGTTAGGACATCCACTTCCATCTTCCACGTACTCCTCGTTTTCTTGGCACTTTTGAGACTCGGGTAACGCTGGAAACGAGAGGTGACGCAGTCACTGATAGCGATCTGAAATCCTTCTGAATGATTCAATAACAGCGCGTCACCTTCAATAATCAAATAAATGTATACTTACAGCATGAGGTGATATTTCTCCAATCATTCTTCTCTGGCGGCGCATATCCATTTTCTACACATTGCTCCTCAAATTCTTCGAGCGCTGAGCACACAATCTTCTTGAGTGCAGGTCCGTCATTGTTGCAGGCATCAATGAGACATGATGAGAACGGATTGATTCCGTCCGGCTCCTCTGACTTTTTCATCCATTCTACGCATTTCCCGAACGGGTTTTGATCCGAAGTGTCCGACATCAGACCACAAGCTTCAGGTTTGCTATATTTTGCAGTCTGCGTCTTTGTGCAGCTGGAAAACGCCGGTGTTGGACCGCACCTGTGCACGATACATGCAGAGAGATCTAGAACAATAGCAATCCAAACAACTGGTTAATGACGGTCAACTTGAGTTTAGCCATACTTACGCTGATAAAGGATTCTGGGCGTCAACCACACGATAGCTGTCCCCGATCTCTCTGTATTTGTCCTTGGCTTTTAAACGAGAAACACTAGTTCCGTTGGCCAGTCGGAAATCGTCCCGCTTTCCGTTGCAGTCTCCACAGATTCCAGTCAACTTTCCGCCGTATTTGCTCCTATCAGCAGTTACCTCCACGGAGTGTTTGCCATCCCAAAGAACTGTCACTCCGCACGAAGCTGACTTAAGCTTAACAAAACGACGTCCAACTGTTGTCAGTAAAATACCACCTTTCTCGAAGCGTGATTTGCTCACATCTATCCCTGTACCATTCACCTTAAACGAAAATGGATTGTGTCGAGTAACGTATACCTCGGGAAGTGTGCGATGCTTCGATATAACTGTATTCATCCCCGTTCGCGGGAAAGTTCTTACCTCAGTTTTTCTGCCTTTGAACAACACCACGTAGCTTCCACCGATCTCGACGTCAACTTGCTTTGTATAGGACACTTTCTTTTTATTGTTTCGCCTTTCATTTGATACCATGATGTTGAAAGCACATGGAGTCTTCTCGGTCGTTTTGGTCAGCGTGTACTTGCAAACGCCCATGAAGTGAATTTTCGACCCGTCGTACGTTTTGTAATGTGGGTCTCCGGATGCACGACACACGCAGGCAGCTGAAGCAAAATGAACACTTTCATTGATTCACTGGCTTGATTTGCATTGTTTGTGGTCATTTTTCTGAGGAATACAATACATTCATAACAACATGAAAAGGAAAAAATAAGATATCATTCCCTCTTTCGGGTAAATTGACACAATCAATCCAAAAGGTATATTCGAAAATCTTCTATTCTGATATCCTCTTTGTGAAGTGCAAGCACAGGCTTTGCTAGTTTTAATGGACAAATAAATTTGGAAACAAATGAGATTACTGTATGAAGCATTCACCAATACCAGTTCAAATCAGTGATGGGGTATTCGTAATCAGCTGTAATCGATTACAGGTTGCTGAGTAATCAGGAGTAATCAGTAATCATCCGTTTTTAGGATTACAAGTAATCGTAATTTAATGGATTTCTCTTTTAAACGGTCCTGTAATCATGATTAATTTCTGATTACTCTAATGATTACAATAATAAAAAAAATACGTCAATTCATTGTTATTACAAATATTAGTTGAATAAGGTTCAATTTTAGATATGGTTTATTTACTGTTATCAAAACACAATTCACATCTATTGCTTTGTACCTAATTGTCAAATGTAGGCAAAACGGGAACACACTCTATAAGATCATATCCTTAACACAGCAATGATATATACCCCCGTGTTCCTAGTCAACCAGTTTATTTATTGTGGTAAAAACCTATTCCAATTTATAGTCTAAGTTCAACATATATCTATACAGTCAATTGTGTGTTTTGTATTTAATCTATATCGGTAAAACTGTGTCTTATTTGATGAATGAATTAATGTCCTTAGCTTTTTTTTTAGGAACATGGAGATAGTCAAAATGTTTAATGATGATAAAGTGTACTAAAGAAGCTTGTAAAAATTGATGACTTGATATCAGAATTGATACTTCTGTTCAAAATGCTTTTTTCTTTCCAAAATATTAAATATATAAACTAGGAATTAAAAAAAAACAGAGAAAAAACACACTAAATACATGTACTGGTAAAGTAATCGAAAGTAATCATAAGTAATTATGATAACAAGAAGGAAAAGTAATCTAATGTAATTGATTACTTCTAAAATTGGATGTAATCAGCTTGTAATAAATTACTTTTAAAACCCAAAGTAATTGTAATTTAATTGATTACTTTTAAAAATAATCAACCCCATCCCTGCTTCAAATAAAAATCCACGTTTACAATCCCCGTAGTTAATGCGACTTTCATTCGAAATGCAATAAGATATGAATATAAATACACACGTGTACATTTTAGTTTGTGTGAACATGGAACGATGATTCGACAAACCTGTGCAGCCTGTCTTTGGGTTTCCGCGATAGCCTTTCTTACACCTACATTTGCGGCCTCTCCTTTTCGGAAAGGCATTGGCACCGCATTTCAGGTTGCAGACTACAATGTCAACGATTGCAATCTCTGTCACAAAACCTTTGATGCACTTTAATATCTTAATATGAACAAAGTGTAGCACAAGCAGCGATTTGCTTTTAAGAGATCGAAACAAATCAAAACTTACACTTCTCTTGATAAGTGACTTTGAAAACTCCGCGACATCCCTTGCTTACTTCCACCTGCCACGCTCTCTGCTTCTTTATTAATTTGAAAGACTTGTTCTTCTTGCAAGAACTTGAGCCAGGATTTTGTTTGACAAGTCCAATTTGTACATTTTCTACATCCTGCGGAATATTCGGTTTGCAGGTGGAAGGAACAGCCTTCCCGTTTTTGATTCTGCTGGCACAGGATATTTGCCTTTGCTTTCTTTGGCATTTTTCTACAACTAAAATATAACGCTTTATTGTGAAACATAATTCAATAGTTTTTGCTGTGATCGACTATAAAAGAATCAAAGTGGACTAAACATTGGACACAATGATGTCTCTACAGATCTTAAGCAGTCCTACATGAACGCTGTGGCGTCAGATTCCAATTCGATTGAACTGATTTCAAAATGGTTCTTAATATATCCAAACACTCTTGAATCAAGAACATGCTTTACTTTGTGTTTTGAAGCATATTCGTAAAAGAACAGAATGTCTGCAATCGCATGAGTCGCTGACGACAAAGACTAATTTTTCACCTTTGCTACATTCAAAAATAATTCAGTGGTTTGAAAATATATATTCAAGCATATGTATATTCACACATTTCTTTGGAAAAACATACATTTCTTGTTTAAAGAATTGTTCAAACATGTGAAACATTGGTAACATAATGCTGATTATGACACACAGCCATTTGAAAATTAAGGTTATGCAAAATGTGATGCTCAGGAATATGATCCCAAAAGGATGTCTCACCACGTGAATTGAGATTGAGAGGGTTACCTTTCCTCCGACAACTTCCTATTCCTTTGGTGGATTTGCATGTCTCTCCTTTGCCACAACTGTTTCCGACCTTGACAGCTACAGGTGTCCCGCCCACCAACTTGCAGGACATTTTTACATTGCAGTTCTTGGAGAGAATGGAGGTTCCTTGCTGTAATCAGAAATATGATGCAGTCAAAACACAAGTGTCTTTGTGGAGAAAGATAGCAATACAGCCTGATTTTCTTGACAATCGGTGGACTTTGGGTTTACTCACTGGATAATAGCGACCTTGCATCATGCATCCACACTCGCTGTACGGCACACACTTATCTCCCTCTCTGACGTAACCTTTCTTGCATTGGCAACCGGCGATATCGACATCGGTGCAGGTATCTTCTGATTTCGGCGACTGACAAGTGTTAGGACATCCACTTCCATCTTCCACGTACTCCTCGTTTTCTTGGCACTTTTGAGACTCGGGTAACGCTGGAAACGAGAGGTGACGCAGTCACTGATAGCGATCTGAAATCCTTCTGAATGATTCAATAACAGCGCGTCACCTTCAATAATCAAATAAATGTATACTTACAGCATGAGGTGATATTTCTCCAATCATTCTTCTCTGGCGGCGCATATCCATTTTCTACACATTGCTCCTCAAATTCTTCGAGCGCTGAGCACACAATCTTCTTGAGTGCAGGTCCGTCATTGTTGCAGGCATCAATGAGACATGATGAGAACGGATTGATTCCGTCCGGCTCCTCTGACTTTTTCATCCATTCTACGCATTTCCCGAACGGGTTTTGATCCGAAGTGTCCGACATCAGACCACAAGCTTCAGGTTTGCTATATTTTGCAGTCTGCGTCTTTGTGCAGCTGGAAAACGCCGGTGTTGGACCGCACCTGTGCACGATACATGCAGAGAGATCTAGAACAATAGCAATCCAAACAACTGGTTAATGACGGTCAACTTGAGTTTAGCCATACTTACGCTGATAAAGGATTCTGGGCGTCAACCACACGATAGCTGTCCCCGATCTCTCTGTATTTGTCCTTGGCTTTTAAACGAGAAACACTAGTTCCGTTGGCCAGTCGGAAATCGTCCCGCTTTCCGTTGCAGTCTCCACAGATTCCAGTCAACTTTCCGCCGTATTTGCTCCTATCAGCAGTTACCTCCACGGAGTGTTTGCCATCCCAAAGAACTGTCACTCCGCACGAAGCTGACTTAAGCTTAACAAAACGACGTCCAACTGTTGTCAGTAAAATACCACCTTTCTCGAAGCGTGATTTGCTCACATCTATCCCTGTACCATTCACCTTAAACGAAAATGGATTGTGTCGAGTAACGTATACCTCGGGAAGTGTGCGATGCTTCGATATAACTGTATTCATCCCCGTTCGCGGGAAAGTTCTTACCTCAGTTTTTCTGCCTTTGAACAACACCACGTAGCTTCCACCGATCTCGACGTCAACTTGCTTTGTATAGGACACTTTCTTTTTATTGTTTCGCCTTTCATTTGATACCATGATGTTGAAAGCACATGGAGTCTTCTCGGTCGTTTTGGTCAGCGTGTACTTGCAAACGCCCATGAAGTGAATTTTCGACCCGTCGTACGTTTTGTAATGTGGGTCTCCGGATGCACGACACACGCAGGCAGCTGAAGCAAAATGAACACTTTCATTGATTCACTGGCTTGATTTGCATTGTTTGTGGTCATTTTTCTGAGGAATACAATACATTCATAACAACATGAAAAGGAAAAAATAAGATATCATTCCCTCTTTCGGGTAAATTGACACAATCAATCCAAAAGGTATATTCGAAAATCTTCTATTCTGATATCCTCTTTGTGAAGTGCAAGCACAGGCTTTGCTAGTTTTAATGGACAAATAAATTTGGAAACAAATGAGATTACTGTATGAAGCATTCACCAATACCAGTTCAAATCAGTGATGGGGTATTCGTAATCAGCTGTAATCGATTACAGGTTGCTGAGTAATCAGGAGTAATCAGTAATCATCCGTTTTTAGGATTACAAGTAATCGTAATTTAATGGATTTCTCTTTTAAACGGTCCTGTAATCATGATTAATTTCTGATTACTCTAATGATTACAATAATAAAAAAAAAAAATACGTCAATTCATTGTTATTACAAATATTAGTTGAATAAGGTTCAATTTTAGATATGGTTTATTTACTGTTATCAAAACACAATTCACATCTATTGCTATGTACCTAATTGTCAAATGTATGCAAAACGGGAACACACTCTATAAGATCATATCCTTAACACAGCAATGATATATACCACCGTGTTCCTAGTCAACCAGTTTATTAATTGTGGTAAAAACCTATTCCAATTTATAGTCTAAGTTCAACACATATCTATACAGTCAATTGTGTGTTTTGTATTTAATCTATATCGGTAAAACTGTGTCTTATTTGATGAATGAATTAATGTCCTTAGCTTTTTTTTTTTTTAGGAACATGGAGATAGTCAAAATGTTTAATGATGATAAAGTGTACTAAAGAAGCTTGTAAAAATTGATGACTTGATATCAGAATTGATACTTCTGTTCAAAATGCTTTTTTCTTTCCAAAATATTAAATATATAAACTAGGAATTAAAAAAAAACAGAGAAAAAACTCACTAAATACATGTACTGGTAAAGTAATCGAAAGTAATCATAAGTAATTATGATAACAAGAAGGAAAAGTAATCTAATGTAATTGATTACTTCTAAAATTGGATGTAATCAGCTTGTAATAAATTACTTTTAAAACCCAAAGTAATTGTAATTTAATTGATTACTTTTAAAAATAATCAATAATAATAATAATCAATAATAATCAATCCCTGCTTCAAATAAAAATCCACGTTTACAATCCCCGTAGTTAATGCGACTTTCATTCGAAATGCAATAAGATATGAATATAAATACACACGTGTACATTTTAGTTTGTGTGAACATGGAACGATGATTCGACAAACCTGTGCAGCCTGTCTTTGGGTTTCCGCGATAGCCTTTCTTACACCTACATTTGCGGCCTCTCCTTTTCGGAAAGGCATTGGCACCGCATTTCAGGTTGCAGACTACAATGTCAACGATTGCAATCTCTGTCACAAAACCTTTGATGCACTTTAATATCTTAATATGAACAAAGTGTAGCACAAGCAGCGATTTGCTTTTAAGAGATCGAAACAAATCAAAACTTACACTTCTCTTGATAAGTGACTTTGAAAACTCCGCGACATCCCTTGCTTACTTCCACCTGCCACGCTCTCTGCTTCTTTATTAATTTGAAAGACTTGTTCTTCTTGCAAGAACTTGAGCCAGGATTTTGTTTGACAAGTCCAATTTGTACATTTTCTACATCCTGCGGAATATTCGGTTTGCAGGTGGAAGGAACAGCCTTCCCGTTTTTGATTCTGCTGGCACAGGATATTTGCCTTTGCTTTCTTTGGCATTTTTCTACAACTAAAATATAACGCTTTATTGTGAAACATAATTCAATAGTTTTTGCTGTGATCGACTATAAAAGAATCAAAGTGGACTAAACATTGGACACAATGATGTCTCTACAGATCTTAAGCAGTCCTACATGAACGCTGTGGCGTCAGATTCCAATTCGATTGAACTGATTTCAAAATGGTTCTTAATATATCCAAACACTCTTGAATCAAGAACATGCTTTACTTTGTGTTTTGAAGCATATTCGTAAAAGAACAGAATGTCTGCAATCGCATGAGTCGCTGACGACAAAGACTAATTTTTCACCTTTGCTACATTCAAAAATAATTCAGTGGTTTGAAAATATATATTCAAGCATATGTATATTCACACATTTCTTTGGAAAAACATACATTTCTTGTTTAAAGAATTGTTCAAACATGTGAAACATTGGTAACATAATGCTGATTATGACACACAGCCATTTGAAAATTAAGGTTATGCAAAATGTGATGCTCAGGAATATGATCCCAAAAGGATGTCTCACCACGTGAATTGAGATTGAGAGGGTTACCTTTCCTCCGACAACTTCCTATTCCTTTGGTGGATTTGCATGTCTCTCCTCTGCCACAACTGTTTCCGACCTTGACAGCTACAGGTGTCCCGCCCACCAACTTGCAGGACATTTTTACATTGCAGTTCTTGGAGAGAATGGAGGTTCCTTGCTGTAATCAGAAATATGATGCAGTCAAAACACAAGTGTCTTTGTGGAGAAAGATAGCAATACAGCCTGATTTTCTTGACAATCGGTGGACTTTGGGTTTACTCACTGGATAATAGCGACCTTGCATCATGCATCCACACTCGCTGTACGGCACACACTTATCTCCCTCTCTGACGTAACCTTTCTTGCATTGGCAACCGGCGATATCGACATCGGTGCAGGTATCTTCTGATTTCGGCGACTGACAAGTGTTAGGACATCCACTTCCATCTTCCACGTACTCCTCGTTTTCTTGGCACTTTTGAGACTCGGGTAACGCTGGAAACGAGAGGTGACGCAGTCACTGATAGCGATCTGAAATCCTTCTGAATGATTCAATAACAGCGCGTCACCTTCAATAATCAAATAAATGTATACTTACAGCATGAGGTGATATTTCTCCAATCATTCTTCTCTGGCGGCGCATATCCATTTTCTACACATTGCTCCTCAAATTCTTCGAGCGCTGAGCACACAATCTTCTTGAGTGCAGGTCCGTCATTGTTGCAGGCATCAATGAGACATGATGAGAACGGATTGATTCCGTCCGGCTCCTCTGACTTTTTCATCCATTCTACGCATTTCCCGAACGGGTTTTGATCCGAAGTGTCCGACATCAGACCACAAGCTTCAGGTTTGCTATATTTTGCAGTCTGCGTCTTTGTGCAGCTGGAAAACGCCGGTGTTGGACCGCACCTGTGCACGATACATGCAGAGAGATCTAGAACAATAGCAATCCAAACAACTGGTTAATGACGGTCAACTTGAGTTTAGCCATACTTACGCTGATAAAGGATTCTGGGCGTCAACCACACGATAGCTGTCCCCGATCTCTCTGTATTTGTCCTTGGCTTTTAAACGAGAAACACTAGTTCCGTTGGCCAGTCGGAAATCGTCCCGCTTTCCGTTGCAGTCTCCACAGATTCCAGTCAACTTTCCGCCGTATTTGCTCCTATCAGCAGTTACCTCCACGGAGTGTTTGCCATCCCAAAGAACTGTCACTCCGCACGAAGCTGACTTAAGCTTAACAAAACGACGTCCAACTGTTGTCAGTAAAATACCACCTTTCTCGAAGCGTGATTTGCTCACATCTATCCCTGTACCATTCACCTTAAACGAAAATGGATTGTGTCGAGTAACGTATACCTCGGGAAGTGTGCGATGCTCCGATATAACTGTATTCATCCCCGTTCGCGGGAAAGTTCTTACCTCAGTTTTTCTGCCTTTGAACAACACCACGTAGCTTCCACCGAGCTCGACGTCAACTTGCTTTGTATAGGACACTTTCTTTTTATTGTTTCGCCTTTCATTTGATACCATGATGTTGAAAGCACATGGAGTCTTCTCGGTCGTTTTGGTCAGCGTGTACTTGCAAACGCCCATGAAGTGAATTTTCGACCCGTCGTACGTTTTGTAATGTGGGTCTCCGGATGCACGACACACGCAGGCAGCTGAAGCAAAATGAACACTTTCATTGATTCACTGGCTTGATTTGCATTGTTTGTGGTCATTTTTCTGAGGAATACAATACATTCATAACAACATGAAAAGGAAAAAAATAAAATATCATTCCCTCTTTCGGGTAAATTGACACAATCAATCCAAAAGGTATATTCGAAAATCTTCTATTCTGATATCCTCTTTGTGAAGTGCAAGCACAGGCTTTGCTAGTTTTAATGGACAAATAAATTTGGAAACAAATGAGATTACTGTATGAAGCATTCACCGATACCAGTTCAAATCAGTGATGGGGTATATTCGTAATCAGCTGTAATCGATTACAGGTTGCTGAGTAATCAGGAGTAATCAGTAATCATCCGTTTTTAGGATTACAAGTAATCGTAATTTAATGGATTTCTCTTTTAAACGGTCCTGTAATCATGATTAATTTCTGATTACTCTAATGATTACAATAATAAAAAAAATACGTCAATTCATTGTTATTACAAATATTAGTTGAATAAGGTTCAATTTTAGATATGGTTTATTTACTGTTATCAAAACACAATTCACATCTATTGCTTTGTACCTAATTGTCAAATGTAGGCAAAACGGGAACACACTCTATAAGATCATATCCTTAACACAGCAATGATATATACCCCCGTGTTCCTAGTCAACCAGTTTATTTATTGTGGTAAAAACCTATTCCAATTTATAGTCTAAGTTCAACATATATCTATACAGTCAATTGTGTGTTTTGTATTTAATCTATATCGGTAAAACTGTGTCTTATTTGATGAATGAATTAATGTCCTTAGCTTTTTTTTAGGAACATGGAGATAGTCAAAATGTTTAATGATGATAAAGTGTACTAAAGAAGCTTGTAAAAATTGATGACTTGATATCAGAATTGATACTTCTGTTCAAAAGGCTTTTTTCTTTCCAAAATATTAAATATATAAACTAGGAATTAAAAAAAAACAGAGAAAAAACACACTAAATACATGTACTGGTAAAGTAATCGAAAGTAATCATAAGTAATTATGATAACAAGAAGGAAAAGTAATCTAATGTAATCGATTACTTCTAAAATTGGATGTAATCAGCTTGTAATAAATTACTTTTAAAACCCAAAGTAATTGTAATTTAATTGATTACTTTTAAAAATAATCAACCCCATCCCTGCTTCAAATAAAAATCCACGTTTACAATCCCCGTAGTTAATGCGACTTTCATTCGAAATGCAATAAGATATGAATATAAATACACACGTGTACATTTTAGTTTGTGTGAACATGGAACGATGATTCGACAAACCTGTGCAGCCTGTCTTTGGGTTTCCGCGATAGCCTTTCTTACACCGACATTTGCGGCCTCTCCTTTTCGGAAAGGCATTGGCACCGCATTTCAGGTTGCAGACTACAATGTCAACGATTGCAATCTCTGTCACAAAACCTTTGATGCACTTTAATATCTTAATATGAACAAAGTGTAGCACAAGCAGCGATTTGCTTTTAAGAGATCGAAACAAATCAAAACTTACACTTCTCTTGATAAGTGACTTTGAAAACTCCGCGACATCCCTTGCTTACTTCCACCTGCCACGCTCTCTGCTTCTTTATTAATTTGAAAGACTTGTTCTTCTTGCAAGAACTTGAGCCAGGATTTTGTTTGACAAGTCCAATTTGTACATTTTCTACATCCTGCGGAATATTCGGTTTGCAGGTGGAAGGAACAGCCTTCCCGTTTTTGATTCTGCTGGCACAGGATATTTGCCTTTGCTTTCTTTGGCATTTTTCTACAACTAAAATATAACGCTTTATTGTGAAACATAATTCAATAGTTTTTGCTGTGATCGACTATAAAAGAATCAAAGTGGACTAAACATTGGACACAATGATGTCTCTACAGATCTTAAGCAGTCCTACATGAACGCTGTGGCGTCAGATTCCAATTCGATTGAACTGATTTCAAAATGGTTCTTAATATATCCAAACACTCTTGAATCAAGAACATGCTTTACTTTGTGTTTTGAAGCATATTCGTAAAAGAACAGAATGTCTGCAATCGCATGAGTCGCTGACGACAAAGACTAATTTTTCACCTTTGCTACATTCAAAAATAATTCAGTGGTTTGAAAATATATATTCAAGCATATGTATATTCACACATTTCTTTGGAAAAACATACATTTCTTGTTTAAAGAATTGTTCAAACATGTGAAACATTGGTAACATAATGCTGATTATGACACACAGCCATTTGAAAATTAAGGTTATGCAAAATGTGATGCTCAGGAATATGATCCCAAAAGGATGTCTCACCACGTGAATTGAGATTGAGAGGGTTACCTTTCCTCCGACAACTTCCTATTCCTTTGGTGGATTTGCATGTCTCTCCTTTGCCACAACTGTTTCCGACCTTGACAGCTACAGGTGTCCCGCCCACCAACTTGCAGGACATTTTTACATTGCAGTTCTTGGAGAGAATGGAGGTTCCTTGCTGTAATCAGAAATATGATGCAGTCAAAACACAAGTGTCTTTGTGGAGAAAGATAGCAATACAGCCTGATTTTCTTGACAATCGGTGGACTTTGGGTTTACTCACTGGATAATAGCGACCTTGCATCATGCATCCACACTCGCTGTACGGCACACACTTATCTCCCTCTCTGACGTAACCTTTCTTGCATTGGCAACCGGCGATATCGACATCGGTGCAGGTATCTTCTGATTTCGGCGACTGACAAGTGTTAGGACATCCACTTCCATCTTCCACGTACTCCTCGTTTTCTTGGCACTTTTGAGACTCGGGTAACGCTGGAAACGAGAGGTGACGCAGTCACTGATAGCGATCTGAAATCCTTCTGAATGATTCAATAACAGCGCGTCACCTTCAATAATCAAATAAATGTATACTTACAGCATGAGGTGATATTTCTCCAATCATTCTTCTCTGGCGGCGCATATCCATTTTCTACACATTGCTCCTCAAATTCTTCGAGCGCTGAGCACACAATCTTCTTGAGTGCAGGTCCGTCATTGTTGCAGGCATCAATGAGACATGATGAGAACGGATTGATTCCGTCCGGCTCCTCTGACTTTTTCATCCATTCTACGCATTTCCCGAACGGGTTTTGATCCGAAGTGTCCGACATCAGACCACAAGCTTCAGTTTTGCTATATTTTGCAGTCTGCGTCTTTGTGCAGCTGGAAAACGCCGGTGTTGGACCGCACCTGTGCACGATACATGCAGAGAGATCTAGAACAATAGCAATCCAAACACCGGTTAATGACTGTCAACTTGAGTTTAGCCATACTTACGCTGATAAAGGATTCTGGGCGTCAACCACACGATAGCTGTCCCCGATCTCTCTGTATTTGTCCTTGGCTTTTAAACGAGAAACACTAGTTCCGTTGGCCAGTCGGAAATCGTCCCGCTTTCCGTTGCAGTCTCCACAGATTCCAGTCAACTTTCCGCCGTATTTGCTCCTATCAGCAGTTACCTCCACGGAGTGTTTGCCATCCCAAAGAACTGTCACTCCGCACGAAGCTGACTTAAGCTTAACAAAACGACGTCCAACTGTTGTCAGTAAAATACCACCTTTCTCGAAGCGTGATTTGCTCACATCTATCCCTGTACCATTCACCTTAAACGAAAATGGATTGTGTCGAGTAACATATACCTCGGGAAGTGTGCGATGCTCCGATATAACTGTATTCATCCCCGTTCGCGGGAAAGTTCTTACCTCAGTTTTTCTGCCTTTGAACAACACCACGTAGCTTCCACCGATCTCGACGTCAACTTGCTTTGTATAGGACACTTTCTTTTTATTGTTTCGCCTTTCATTTGATACCATGATGTTGAAAGCACATGGAGTCTTCTCGGTCGTTTTGGTCAGCGTGTACTTGCAAACGCCCATGAAGTGAATTTTCGACCCGTCGTACGTTTTGTAATGTGGGTCTCCGGATGCACGACACACGCAGGCAGCTGAAGCAAAATGAACACTTTCATTGATTCACTGGCTTGATTTGCATTGTTTGTGGTCATTTTTCTGAGGAATACAATACATTCATAACAACATGAAAAGGAAAAAAATAAAATATCATTCCCTCTTTCGGGTAAATTGACACAATCAATCCAAAAGGTATATTCGAAAATCTTCTATTCTGATATCCTCTTTGTGAAGTGCAAGCACAGGCTTTGCTAGTTTTAATGGACAAATAAATTTGGAAACAAATGAGATTACTGTATGAAGCATTCACCGATACCAGTTCAAATCAGTGATGGGGTATATTCGTAATCAGCTGTAATCGATTACAGGTTGCTGAGTCATCAGGAGTAATCAGTAATCATCCGTTTTTAGGATTACAAGTAATCGTAATTTAATGGATTTCTCTTTTAAACGGTCCTGTAATCATGATTAATTTCTGATTACTCTAATGATTACAATAATAAAAAAAATACGTCAATTCATTGTTATTACAAATATTAGTTGAATAAGGTTCAATTTTAGATATGGTTTATTTACTGTTATCAAAACACAATTCACATCTATTGCTTTGTACCTAATTGTCAAATGTAGGCAAAACGGGAACACACTCTATAAGATCATATCCTTAACACAGCAATGATATATACCCCCGTGTTCCTAGTCAACCAGTTTATTTATTGTGGTAAAAACCTATTCCAATTTATAGTCTAAGTTCAACATATATCTATACAGTCAATTGTGTGTTTTGTATTTAATCTATATCGGTAAAACTGTGTCTTATTTGATGAATGAATTAATGTCCTTAGCTTTTTTTTAGGAACATGGAGATAGTCAAAATGTTAAATGATGATAAAGTGTACGAAAGAAGCTTGTAAAAATTGATGACTTGATATCAGAATTGAAACTTCTGTTCAAAATGCTTTTTTCTTTCCAAAATATTAAATATATAAACTAAGATTTAAAAAAAAAAACAGAGAAAAAACACACTAAATACATGTACTGGTAAAGTAATCGAAAATAATCATAAGTAATTATGATAACAAGAAGGAAAAGTAATCTAAAGTAATCGATTACTTCTAAAATTGGATGTAATCAGCTTGTAATAAATTACTTTTAAAACCCAAAGTAATTGTAATTAATTGATTACTTTTAAAAATAATCAACCCCATCCCTGCTTCAAATAAAAATCCACGTTTACAATCCCCGTAGTTAATGCGACATTCATTCGAAATGCAATAAGATATGAATATAAATACACACGTGTACATTCTAGTTTGTGTGAACATGGAACGATGATTCGACAAACCTGTGCAGCCTGTCTTTGGGTTTCCGCGATAGCCTTTCTTACACCGACATTTGCGGCCTCTCCTTTTCGGAAAGGCATTGGCGCCGCATTTCAGGTTGCAGACTACAATGTCAACGATTGCAATCTCTGTCACAAAACCTTTGATGCACTTTAATATCTTAATATGAACAAAGTGTAGCACAAGCAGCGATTTGCTTTTAAGAGATCGAAACAAATCAAAACTTACACTTCTCTTGATAAGTGACTTTGAAAACTCCGCGACATCCCTTGCTTACTTCCACCTGCCACGCTCTCTGCTTCTTTATTAATTTGAAAGACTTGTTCTTCTTGCAAGAACTTGAGCCAGGATTTTGTTTGACAAGTCCAATTTGTACATTTTCTACATCCTGCGGAATTTTCGGTTTGCAGGTGGAAGGAACAGCCTTCCCGTTTTTCATTCTGCTGGCACAGGATATTTGCCTTTGGTCTCTTTGGCATTTTCCTACAATCAAATTTTTTGAGTCATTGAAACAATTGAAGGGATGTTTTATTTGTTTCTGCATTGCCTTAAGTATACAATTGTTGCTCTTATTCTTAATATTAAGCTGTGAAGAATGAATAACGTACTTAAACATTGTTGCGTAGGATTTCCTGTATAACCAGTTTTGCATTGGCATTTTCCTCCTTTATTTCTATTTTCTTTCCAGAAGGCATTGCGTCCACATTTCTTTGAACAGTCTATTTTACAGTAAAATGAAATTAATGATTTATAAATGTAACAAATATGTTAGAATAGTAAGTAGATTGTTATTTTCCACATGCATTATAAACTTACTAGTTTTGCGAAATGTAATCAGGAAAACTCCTCTACATCCTTTCCACACACTCAACATCCATTTCTTTTTCTTTTTAACCAATCGAAATGATCTTCCATTTTGGCAAGGTTTTGAGTCTCGGTTAACTTTTACATTTTTTACCTTTAAGTCTATGATATTTTCGGGTATATTCAGGTTACACAAAATAGGGAAACCGGTGCCATTGACTCTTTGTATGCCACAGCTGATATTCTTATTTTCGAATTTGCAGGTTGCTAAAATGCATTAATAATGAATTCACAAGACTGAAAAAAAAAAATTAATAATCTCTCCAAGCATTACGCTTTTCCATTAGATCATGGTGAGACTTATGAAAATATCGATTCCTAAAGAAAAACATCCCAGTTTACATATCAAACTTTAATTTTGGAATATACAACCCATGCTAGAGGTTGCATGCTTTCTAAAAGCGCAGCGATTTTCACACCTCCATTATGGTAGATATCAACTTCCTGTATATAATCAAATATGCCATTTAGAGCAAAACGAACGTTGAAACAATGGCATTGTTTTGCAAAAGTGACAGTATAAAAATCAAAAGCTTAATTGTCATTATAATCATGAGATATCTTAAAAGGTAATTTGTGATGATAGCGTTTACATCATATCGACAAAAAATTATGTGAAAAGCGTTACAAACACTAAAAGGTCTTGAATTTTGTGATCTACTGATTAGTACTCACTTAAACAATGCGACAAATCTAGATAACAAAGGACAACTATTGCCAGGACATAGAATAGGTATCGCCTGGTTTCCATTTTTTTGTCGGAAATAACTAACCTGTCACCTTTCTTATATAGCGGATCTTCATTGATTCTTATATTTTCCTTATAGAAATACACAGGTGATCGCGCCTCCTGTGTTTTCTTCATTTATGGTTGTAACAAAGAATTAATCAACAAACACGGAATGGCAAATTAAATGCCCTTTCAGATGGTTTCTTGAAGCAACAATCATCTTATATCGTAATATACACCACAGCACAATGGTAAGACAGCTGCTCAGCTGGGCTTGCCACCTCGGACGGGGACAGTGTACTCGACCAATACGGCGCATGAATTGCTGCATACATTTCATGGTGAAAATAAACACAAGCTGTCATTCGTGTTCTCGAGGACAATTAGTTCATGCTCCTATGATTTTAGGTTTTGGTATACACAAAAATCCCTGATATTAAATTCACAATATTAAAGTTTTGTTAAATTCGAGAGATGAGGATGAGCAATAATCGTAAGGTTTTTGGGGTTTTTTTTGGTTTTTGTTTTTTTTTGGGGTTTTTTTTTTTTTGGGGGGGGGGGGGGGTTTAATAACTTACTCAGTATTGCTTTATTCAATAATGTCGGTATATGTCTGAGATTTTTATTTTTTTATTTTTTTCTGAACTTAGTTTTTATTTTTTAATGTTACACATGATTTCTGTATGCTCTGGATTCATTCGCAACCCTGTATAGCAATTTTTAATTGACAAAATGTCCCTTTTTAACAATGTTATTGAAAGGTTTTATCCATAGATTTAAAAAATATGAACAAAAGAATTTCCTTATTTTCATAGATGATGTTAAAATAAAACGTTTTATTGATTACAGGACATAATTTAGTAGATATCAATATCATGCTTTTATTTACAACAAATGTACATCGCCACAGTGTTTTGCTTGCAATAAAACATATTTTCCACTTTCTCATTAAAAAAAAATACAAAAAATTGTATGAAATAGTTTAAGGCATATATCCCTCTTTGAACAATGAAATCTTGTTTCAGAAATATAATTTAACGAACTCTAAAAGTTTGATGTAGCTTTCCACATTAATATACAAACAATTAAGAAAGTAAATGTGAAAAATCTCTCTTGAATTCTAAATAGTTTTAAGATGAAAAGCTTATTCTTATTTTATCCACACAATGTCCTTCCTCGACAACATACCGGTATTGTAGCATTTCCTTATTCGCTATCTCAAAAGACATCTCATGTTTAAAACGACCAATTCTTAAAACGGTATAATAATTAAACTTGAAATACTACTCACGTCAGTAAACTAAGTTGGAGAAAGGAAAATTTGCCGGAGGAAATATGTTTTCAATCACTATTACGAGAAACAAACTAAGGAAAAATTTATCTTCCTTTAAATATAAAAAGACGATACTGAATTTAAAATAACCAAAACAAAAGATATGTGGAGAAAATTTGCAACCACAAAGAGTTTTATATCTAGTGTAAAACATGTCCTGATACTAGTATATATATTATGTTGCTAAAATACCTTTCTCACCGTTCCTCCCCATTTGATTTGGTTACTCGGAAATACTGTTATAAACACAAAACATAAACTTTATTAACTATCTGTTGACTACAGTTTTTATCTGTAAAACTATGTTTGTTGACTATCTGTAAAACTATATTTAACGGCTGTAAAACCATATTTAACGGATGCAGACAATAGTTTACGAATGCAGATCTAATTCTTTCTGTCAGTAAATAAACTCTCAAATATATTTTGCTGATAATTACATATACATGTATTTTCACATCATTCTGTAAACTATAATTTACATTCAGTAACAACTCTTAATTATAGTTTCACAAATGGTGAAACTGTATTTATAAGATGAACTATTTTGGCAACGTAATTGGTTGTTTTCGGTGTTATTTTTGTTTTACACTTCTAAAACATAGATGATATGTAAATATGGTTAAAAGACGTGAAATATAGATTAACTACTTAACTAAAGTTTTCTGTCCGTAAACTACAGTTTACAACCGTTAAACCTAGTTTACTGACTGTGAAACCATGTTTAGCTTATTTCAGTGAATTTGGCGTGCCATAGCGCTACGCTTTAAAGAAACTATCTTGTGAAAGAACAAATCATCAAATAACACTTGATTTGGATAGGAGTTACGTCACAATATGGAGGTGTCCGATACCACTTAACATGCTCTTGTTAATGTTCGGTTACTAGTAAGTAATTAAGTTACTAGTATATACATGTCCATGACAACCCAAATTCATGAAAATGAGCTAAACATAGATTCAGTCTATAAGCTAGGTTCCTCGGCTGATAACTATAGTTTACGGACTGTAAACTATTATTAGTTTTACATAGCTCTACATTTGAGGACAATAGATTATTCTATGTGTGTTGAATATAGTTTATGAGTATAAATGACAGTTAGTTATAGTTTACGACGGAGATCTATAATTAACGAATGTAAAACAAAGTTTATCGGATGTTTAAATATGGTTAAACGATTTGTGAAACTATGTTTAAGAACTCATAACTATGCTTAACGACTGTAAATGATAGTTTCTATGTTAATCAGCAATGTTAAATTACAAACGGATAGCATTCGTAAAGTATACCTTTAAACCGTTAAATATGGTTCTACGAATCAAAAATATAGTTTATGATTCGAAAATAGTTCCTAGTTGATAAACCTAGTTCATCGGCTATGAAATAATGTTTAGTTTGTTTATGTGAATTTGGCGTGCCACGTGTATATATCATGGCTTGTTACACCATTTTTTGCAACAGTACATGTCAAATATTTGTGATTGATAGTGTATCCGTCTCGGTTACATGTTTAGTTTTAGCAGTGTTGTCAGCATACATTGTATTTAAGGAGGCCGACTTAATTTTGTATTGTGCATGTTTTTGCGAAATCTAATATAATACAGTTGTTTTATACTTCTTATGGTTTTTTTCGATATCATTTGTAAAATTGAACACAATAAACAAAATACAGATAAAAATATTTAGATTTTTAAAGAAAATTTTGATTTTTAACACGATTTTTACGTTGTGCGGTAAGGGGAGCATTGCCATTGCGCTTTTATGACGTTATGATAAAATGAAGCTTTGTAGGAGTACGTTATAAGAAATAACATAAAAGAAAAAGTAAAAATTGTACGCTGTTGAAATTTTATATACAGAACGATGCTATCCTCGAGGATATTTTCCTCATTTTTGGAATGAATCGATTTTACCAATCATCATTCGTAATGATCCAAATATATAGCAAAATTTGGTGCATTTTAATATTTTGAGATGGCCCCCATTAAAAACCAGACGGTAGAATTTTATGTTTTTTACTTATAAGGTAGGAAATGATATTACTTATCATACAAAACAATCTGAGAAAAAAAGCTATTGTAGTATTTTTTAAAACTGCTTTGATGTGCGGAAAATGGCAGTTTCCTATATATTCCTATAGTAAATGTACCTCTATTTTGAGATGGTCCCTAAAAAGAACCAGACGGTCGATTTTCATGAACCTTCGCATATAAACTAGAGTTGGTTTATATTACATATGGTTAAAAAATAAAGAGTTATGCTATTGTAGTTTTTCCGCAAAAAAACCCAAATTGGCCTCCTTAATTACAAACGTTGTCCTATTGTTAACTGTAGAGTGTTTAATGTTGACTGAAACAAACAAATTAAAAAGATATTTAATTTGAAATTCTACCAAAAAGATATTAAGGATTTGGCACAAAGGGATTTTCAAGTTCATTAATTTCCGTATATTTTTAAATGACTGCTCCAATGTACTAGTACTTTGTCAAAAAGGTTAATCCCTTTTCCATACAAATTTTGATGAGATGTTAACTACTAGTGTGTATGTAATTAGTATAGTGCCCATTACATGTGTACCAAAGACGATGTAATCCTCTGTACATACTATATAGGAACAATAACTGTTATACGAATTCATTTAAACATGAGATGCCACATCGCCATTGTTTACATCCTTGGTGTGTAAGACAGCAACAAATTTCCTCCTTTCTTGTCTTTCTTAGGCCATCCTAGCTAATGATCCACAGGGATGTTACATGAATTTTTCATTTTCAACCTATCTTCTCCATAATATTCATGGCTTCCTCTATTTCTCTTGCCCTCTCAGGTCCTAGTTCCTAACGTGGTGTCTTTACGTTGTACGTGCCCTATCCACTTATATCGGCGTTTTGTAATGATGGTACTGTACCTACATCTATGTCCTCTTGATGAATTATGTCCTGCAGGTCTTTATTGGTAATTTTCTGGGACTATAATATTCTGATTATTCGCCGGAGACATGTGGTGTGGAAAGATCTTTTTTGTTAAGCTGACACTCCTACATTCGGATCCATTTAGGATCATATAACCCCGCCCTAACCCCGGAAATCATGATTTGAAAATTCTTAAATATCTGCGGATGCATCCGAGCAAGTTTCAGCTTTTCTAGCCGATTGGTTTTTGACGAGAAGATTTTTAAAGCTTTGTCTCTATGTATTGCTAACTAAAAATGTGAACCCCCATTGTGGCCCCACCCTACCAACGGGGATCACGACTTCAACAAATTTAAATTTATACTACCTGAGGATCCTTCCACACAGGTCTCAGTTATTCTGGCTAACTGGATTTTCAGAAGATAATTTTTGAAAGATACCAAGAACGTTCGGAAGAAGGCGTATTCCTTAATTCTAACAAACTTGAATCCCCTTCACCTAAATGTTTTGGCTGAAAACGGTCCCGTGGTTCTGGAGGAAAAGTCGAAAATGTAAACATTTATGACAACGACGATGACGACGACAGACAATGGACAAATTTTGATCAGAAAAGCTCACTTGAGCTTTCAGCGCAGATGAGCTAAAAAGCTCATGTTTTATCTCCTTCTTGTACATAATCGAGGACAACAGGCAATCCCAAATTTTTTCACACTCTCGTATGCAACATATATTCATTTATATACTATAGTCAACAGTTCCAACAAAAAGAAACCTTTTATTCGTCATTACACCAGAGGTCATTTGACCAAGCTTTTCCTCTTAAAAAGTAACTCAAAATCATAATATTTACTTAAATATTTATATTTAATTTTATCATATTTAATATCATGATTAATAAAATTATTTGTTTTCATGGACAATGTTGATACATGCAATATACATGTACACAGATATCAGATATGTTATAAATTAAAGACAACATATTCTCCTACTACACAGTAGGATTTCCACTTGCTAGGTATTGTATTAAGTTTGTATTTTGTTTGTCGATAGAGCCCTATATCAGTTAAATCTCCAGTGCGAAATAATACCCTTAATGTATCATAATCATAAAGCACAGTCAAAATCTTCTTCTCCTACACAGTAGGATTTTTACATGAAATGTACTGTAATAAGTTGGTATTTTGACTGTCAACTGAATCAGTCGAATTTCCAGCAATTTTAATACTCTTAGGCAAGACTTTCATCAGGAATCGTACGCTAGTGCAGAACTCAGCCACTTTTCAGTGACAGACACATCTACAGACTTCCTTGCAGAGTAATCAACAATCTGCAAAATAAAAATATTGAATGTAAACAAGAAATCTTATAAAGTTAAAAAATATAAAGATGCAATTGCAGTGTGTACTTACTTGATCTTTTTGTAATTTTCCGGTAGCAAAATACTCAGACTTTGGATGTGCAAAGTACAGTCCAGAAACTGAGGCAGCCGGAAACATTGCTAAAGATTCAGTCAGAGTTATCCCCACTTTGTCTGCCTTTAGAAGGCGCCACATTATTTCCTTTTCAGTATGATCTGGCTGACTAGGGTATCCTGGGGCTGGTCGAATTCCCTATTTAAATAGTTTTTGATAATCGATATGTTTCAAACTTTTACTCTCATGTAAATATATATGTGTCTTTTTTAATATTCTTCATGTATGTAAATTACATCTGTATGATAATTAAGACCAAATCTGAGCATTAAATTTTATCAGAAGAGAGATGATACACATACAGCTTTAAACAAGAAAATAATTTTGTACACGACGACATTAATATACTTGTGCATGCTTCAATCCGAGGTTTTATATAGGTTTTTCCAAACAATGAATAGAGAAATTTATAAAACCTTATTTTTTTCTTTCATTGGAGAAGAAACTACCAAAATAACAGCACATGTTTTTCACACAAATATTAACAAAAACTAATCATAGATATAAGGGAACATGAACAAGGTACAATTTAATAAATCAACAATACTAAATATGCTGTAAGTAAATTGTTACGTTATAAAACCTTAAAGTACCTGATATTTAATTTTGTGTAAATCATTGGCCTCCAACAATTCCTCTCTTGAATATCCCCAGATCTCCTTTCGCACTCTCTCATGCAACTCTTCTGCAAAAGCCTGAAAAACCAGAATTATTGCTAAACATATAAAATCATATTAATTTTTGTCAAAGAAAACAGAATTTCATCTGACAAGTTAACTTTTCCAAATATTCACTATACCTCTGCAAGTCTGTCAGCCAAAGCTTTGACCATAATGATTCCATAGTCATCATACTTCTCTTCATATCTAAATTTTTGGATAAAATTTCAAGATGATAAGATTTATTTCACTCAAACTTCCTTGGCTGCAAATATTAGTAGGAATCCATCACATGGTTCACTGTAAGTCAAACAGAAGAATAAGTAAGTATGTATACTTACACTTTGCACATTTTGTCCACACCATGTCCTGCCGTGACAGCAAACATTCCTATGTAATCTTTCTTGCCGGAACTTTTGGGTGCGACAAAGTCAGACAGGCATAGATATGGAGATTTATCCAGAGCTTCCTTTTCAGCCTGAATGTATAATTTAATTGAGGTGAATTTCAATAATACAATACGCATCTACTATTTGTTACAAAGTATTACATGCACCATTCTATTTGTAAGAAAATTCAATTTTTTTAGATATTTTTTTCAAATATTACCAGAGACGAGACATCAGAACAACAAAAAATTTATGCCACTTTTACATTGGTGAGATGACTCAAAACATAAAAAAACAAATTATAATTCAGAACAGCCAATCCCTATTTACCTCTTAGGAGTAGCAAGTCCAAATAACAAATATACAAGAACAAAGCCTCGGTTTTCTTACCTGCTGTCTGAGTCCATGAAGCACTTCTATAACCTCTCCATTCTCATTGTACACCTCGATATCGTCCCCCACACTGTTGGCGGGGAAGAACGCCACCACTCCGTGGGCCTGTAACTTGTTGGTGGTGATGATCGTTTTCAACAAGTTCTGGGCATCATTGTACACTCTCTTAGCCTCTGGACCTATCATTCAGAAATTGTGTACTGTAAACGTATTATTCAATTCAATGGTTAATTGACATCACCATGTTGGCATACAGTCAAAATGAAATAAAATGACAGACAAAAGAAAATTATAACATAAAGGCTACAGCATCCAAGACAGTTTTATACAATACTTCATAGTTCCTGGAACTGTTTTCTCTGCATAAAACATTTTTCCAAGTAGATCCATAGACATTTTGTAGTATTATAATCACATGGATTAACAATTTCTTTTATGGGATCAATACCACAGTACAATTTATCATTGAAATTATCACAATAATGAAATCAAAGATTGTCATACACAGGACAGTGTAGTACAAATTGTTTTTCATTTTCCACTAATAATTTACAAGCATAGCAAATATATTTTTCTTTTGGGATAATTGGTTTACAATATCTACCTGTTTCAATGAATAGAAAACGTGCACTTATTCTTAAAGCTGCTTGGTCCGATTTTTTTGTAATTACAGTATCAAATTTTTTTTCATACAAATCATTTATCTTAGAAAGTTATGGACTTTCTCCTATTTACACCAGCAGAATCAGTCTCCTTTCAAAGTTAGAAATATTCAAAGTAAATAAAATAATTTCTCTTTGGGCAAACGAAAAAACAAACCAAAATGCATCACGGGAATGTTTGGAAAAGGAAACCGTTTGATTTCGTCCCCCGAATGATTGGGGTTATTCAACCCGCATGCTATGCATCGATTGTAAAGAAAGCAAACTTTAGAAATATTAGCAAACAAAACGTACACATGTTTATTTGTAATTTGTCTGGTCATTTCGACCTTTATTTAAAGCGATGTCAAAGTTGTAATACAGCCATACCCGTCTCGTCGTCAGGGGTGAAATTTAACATGAGGCAAAATAACGCGGTACCTTTTAATGTCGTATGTTTTTTTAGCAAATTTTGTACGTATTTTTCTTCATTGAAATTTGGCATAATTGACGGGTAAAACTACTTCAATGTCTATTATTATACATTTATCTCATACGTGTGGTGTATATTACCCGTGTGATAAACCTTTGCTATATCACACGGGTGATGCTATATCAAATACTTCCGGTCAGAACTACTTTTGACACAGCCCCTCGCTTCAACGCTTCAGTGACCTATTTTCGAAGATTTGCAAGTACTTTCAATATAACTATATCTACTACAAAAATTAATATAAAATTGATTTTGTCAAAGATTTAAATAACAAATATGAAGGAAAACACATAACTGCGTAGCACAGGCGTCGGAACCGGGGGGCTATTGTGAGGTGGGGGGGGGGGGGATAGTTAGCCCCCCCCCCCCAACCTTTTTTTGTTATTCATAACCGTAACCACAAGACCCTTTTTTCTTGTTTGTCAAGATTTTTGATAAATTTAGCCCACTTCCAACTTTCAATTTGCTTGGTGAAGTTTATAAAACTACAAATTACATTAACTATCAAGAGTTCATCCTGACGACGCGATGAAAACGGAGCGCTCTGGTTGTGTTTATATACAAGAACTTACCGAAATAATGTTTCATGAGACTTTTATTCCACCACCAGTAAGCATCCTTATTCACTATTTTCAATTTTGAATCATAAGGCTAGCCTAGTGTTTGTTTTATTAAACATCATGCATCAACAACTGTTCCTCGTTCGAGTCAATTCAAACTAACGAGCATTCGCAACTTTGTGTATCACTGTATGTCAACAAAACTGATTACCCCTATTCAAGTCTTCTAATCGGAATTTCCATTTAATCAAGTGAATAAGCTCTAAGAAAAATTATCTAGAGCTAAAAAATTATTTTAAGGTTTATTTCAGTGAAACTTTACATTAAAACAGTAAGATTTATCTCAGGAATGACGTACTAAATTGTATTGCGCAAGGTCACAATAGCCGCATAACACAACGTTGCATCATCATTTTTAATCTTTGAAGAGAAAAAACAATTTGGGTCACACAAGGGACTGTCTCAAAAGCTTCATAATATAAATCAAATTGTATGAGATAAATAGAACATCTATAATTGTGTGACTTTATATTTGCTTTATCCAACTCGTTGAAATGGTTATATTCGCTCGGCAAGCCTCGCGAATATATACACCATTTCAACTCGTTGGATAAAGCAAATATAAAATCACACAATATAGATATCCTCTATATACTAAGCATATCCATTGTTTAAAAGCGTCCATAAAATTTGATATAAGATCGGACCAAGCAGCTTTAATCTTGTTAGCAGGGATCTTTCATGCTTTTTCAAGAAAAACTTTATATTCATTATATTTATCATGTACGATATATGGTAGAATATGATTTTTCAACAAGTTAGCTTGGAATACATTAATCCATTTCTAAATGTACTTATTTATCTACTTATATATTTCACATTTAGCAATGTACTTGATTTAGCAGATCCCTTTTTCTGCCAAAAACGCTAAATAAAATACATAGCCAAATGTAATATGTTTACAGTACATGTATTACATTTTAAAATTGCTGAAGAATATTGCTTTTTCATGGTTTTAATTGTGCAAAGTGCATTCAAGATTAAAACATAATCATGATATCTTTTATAATGACTATTACTTGCACTTACCAACAGTTTTATCCTTGAAAATTTTTGGATAGCCTCGGTTTGGGTATTTTCCTCTGAGCTGCCACACATCGAAGAAAGGCTTCCAGTCAATGTATGGGACAAGTCGAGATAGGTCGTAATTCTCGAATGTTTTCACTCCTATTACAGATGGCTCAGGCGCTATATCATTAAACACATCAATTAACTCATGGATATTCAGATGTTGAAACAGTTTATAAGTACATGTACTTTCAAGGAAATTAAAAACTGAAATTTAATACTTTTGAGAAGGGCTTTAGGAAGGGGTGTTGTTGAATTTTTTTTAGTACAATAGTACATTAGAAGTTTTACAGATTATTATTACATGTACAACAAACCTGGTGGGTAGGCTGACCAGTCAATATTAAGTTTCTTTTCTCTTGCTTTCTCTATTGATAAATATTTTCTGTCCTGAAAAAAACCACATCAAACTGTAAAAAATATATGATTTACATGTAAAAATCTACTGTTTCTTTTATTAAATAAGGATGACTTTATAAAGTATAGACTTGCAGATTTTGTGTAGCAAGGCATTCACATGGAGATTATATTTATATAGGAAACAAATTTGGAAATAATTTTAAAGGTTGTAGTTTTAAAAAAAATTTAAACTGTTTGCATGGTGGTAATTTCTGCTAATCTTTAATCAATGTCAAATTTGAAAAAATGTCCTCAATGTAAATATTTCATTTTCAAAACAATGCACCAATTTTAAAGGAAACTGGATCTGTCAACATAATAAGAGTTACAAGAACTTAACTACTATACCATTCTAACATGTGGTGACAGTGTTTTACCATTTGAGTTTTTTAGATCCAATGAAACTTACTTTCAGGGAGTTGTAATGATCTGTTCTGATTTCAGCATAATCTTCTGTAACTTCTTCCATATAATCTTCTCTGTTTTCCTCATCCAAGAGTTGGGAACACTGTTTATAAACAATGTTATCAAAATCAACTTAAACAGTTCTCTTGGAACATAACCCTAGTAATTAAGAAAATAAAGCAAACTCTTTCTACATTTCATCTCCAATATTGATAACTCATTTATTATTTCAAGGTATACATACATGTACTATATACACATGTAATGATGGCTTCTTGATGTAGCTATCACTACATAGTACATTTTATAAGTAATACATGTTACCATGTTTCTCTCACTGACTATGCTGTGCTTACCACTACGACACTTTTGGAGGCATCCAGCACATGAACTGTTGGTGATTTGTACTGTGGGGCAATCTTCACTGCAGTATGAGTTCTACAATATAAAATCAAAATCTAATTCCAACAGGAGTTTGGTTGTCAATGATCACATCTAAATAGTACTAAACACAGAAATTCAGATGAATCATCTTGAATAGTGTTTTCACAGAGAATGTAGTTAATATCATAATTGAGCTTACTTTGAGGTTGTGGCGCCACCTATCAGCAGAGGAACTTTGAAGCCAATTCTTTCCATCTCTTTGGCAACATATATCATCTCATCTAGGGAAGGTGTGATGAGTCCAGACAAACCAATAATGTCTGCAACACAGAGGAAAGATTTGGTCAATGTACACACATTGCATATCCCTTTTGTCATAGGAGCTTTTCAAAAATGAAAACACAAAAGAAAATCTTAAATATTTTTAATACCTGCATTTTCTTCCATTGCTGTTTGAAGGATTTTTTCACAGGGTGTCATCACTCCTAAATCTATCACTCTTTGAAAATATCCAAACATCAGGCATCACAAAAGCATCAACATACATGTACACTATCATACAGTTCTACTAAATAATATAATCTAACAAGTGAGTGTTACATCATGACATTAAATGCTATAAACAGTACACTAGTGTATGGTATGGTTTATCACTCACTTGAAATTGTTGCATGCCAACACTACTCCTACGATGTTTTTGCCAATGTCATGGACATCTCCCTTCACAGTGGCCAGAACAATCACTCCAGAGTATCCCGATTCCTTTTTAAAAGATATATGTAAATATTAATTATTGTAAAAGAGTAAACTTGTAACATGGAAACCCAAATACTATAATTGATTTGATATTTGATTGTGCTTTTGCTGTAATTACCAGGCAAACTTTTCAGCAAACTTTTTTATTCACAATATTTTAACAGTGAATAAAACTTGAAAACATAATCCATATAACATGCCATTTATCAGTCTTTTCTCTAACGAAAATTTCATCTTGAAAAAACAATAAATCAAGCACTCACAACATTCCCCGTTCGTTTCATCCTCTCTTCTTTCTCTTTTTCCATGAAAGGTATGAGATGACCCACTGCTTTCTTCATCACTCGCGCCGACTTGATCACCTGGGGCAGAAACATTTTCCCTGCCCCAAAGAGATCCCCCACAACACTCATGCCCTTCATCAGGGGACCCTCGATGACATTCAGGGGCCGGGGGTACAGCTCTTGGTTCTGACGTGCCTCTTCCGTGTCCTCTACGACGAATTTGTCTATTCCCTAAAAACCAGAAATTCAATGTAAATAAATAATACACTGAATACTGTAAAAAAAAAAATATGAGAGAAATCATGAGGATAACAAGAACACAAGCCAATGATACTCATCATTGTAAACCAGCTGCTATGTGTGTCAGTATCTGTATTCTTTACTGAGAAAGGCTTGGTTGGAAAATTTATTTAATGCTCACCTGATTATCCCTAACAAAATTTCAAATTTGAGTCACCAAAAAATGAAAGTTGGTTTACGAAATCTTGAACATTGCTCAACTTTGCTGACATTTCCCACACACAAACTGTGTAACAGTACAGACCTTGATGAGGGAGAACTCCAGCCTCTCCTCCACATTCTTGTTCCTCCACTCATCACTGACCACTGCTTTCTTGGCATCTTTTCCCATACTCTGTCATAAAACAATATATTTATTTAAAATTCAACATCAAATAGGTACTGGTACTCGGTTGTGATATAATGAGCCAAATATCACTAACTGTAGACAAAAACATTAATGTTCACCAAACTGGTTTGTTTAGATACGATGGAACCCATTTATCAGAAAGGGGAAACAAGGCTTATTTAAACAATATTCAAGGGGGCTTAGAATTCATTTTCAGGGGAAAGGGGAAGATTTTTGGATAATTAGTTGTTTTTATAGTACAGTACACTTGCTTATATATTAGAACGTAGGATCTTAGTAACACACATTTTAAAAGGGGGCAAATTTAGTGGGGAACATCATATCGATGTTAGTGGCGGGGTCAAGGGAGACATAACCTCTGCACTAGCTTAACCTGGTTGTCTCTGCTCATCTGCATAAAGCATGAGGGGGTCTCATGGCGGTGTGTTAACATGGAAGTTAAATGCCATTGAGCAAATGTGTGTAATGTGTTCCTAAACTGCTTGGGGTCTGCAGCATTTCAGTGCTCAGACCCCCTCTACCTCTATAAAAAGGAGGAGAGGCTACAAGCTGGTGGTGTTAAAAAGTTAAACCAGGTAGCAAGCCAGAGGCAGGGGGTGAGGACTAATCGCCGGAATGGCGACGGAATAGACGTAGTGACATGTATAAAAAGGTCGATAACTTGTGTTAGGTATAAGCTATCATCATTCGGTTTTCAGTTTTTTAATCTGTGGACTGAGGGCTATTGAAATGTGTAAAAACTTTTTTGATAGGTACATGTTTAATACATAAAACCTTGACCGGAATGAGCTATGGTCGCAAAAATCAGCTGCCGGAATGACGAAGTCGACTTCAGAAAACACCTAATATCTCAAAAAGTTTTTAATATTTTTTTATTCGGAAACGATTTTTTTAATCACAACAACCAGGCCTATAAAATGTGAAAAAAATTAAATCGATATCTTTAGATTTAGTATGCAAAACCTTGACCGGAATGGAAAATTTTCGTTAAAAAAGAATGCTGTAATCGTGCAGTCATCTCTAAATAATCACCTGTATCATAAAAACCATTGATTATATTTCCATTCGGTCAAGATTTTTTTCATCCTTAGTTATACACCTTTCAGATAATATATAGTTTTATATATCAAACTGGATTTAAATGCTCAAAACCTTGACCGGAATGGAAATTTTACACTCAAAATTTACAAAATTTATTAGATGCACTCAGGTATCGCTCATGTAAAGAAGCCGTACTACAAGAAGGTGTGAACAACACAAGTAATAAAAACACAGAGGGTTTATTAAAACAACAAATTTCAATAGAACAACACAAATTTAATCACGACAATGGTCAATACATAGCCAATCTGTACAATCATTATTTACATCTGCACATTTTGAATGTTTCCAAACATTACAAAGCTTTTTCCCTAATTTAAAATCACAGCCTACCATTTCATCCACCCAATCTGGAAATCCACAAGAACAACAGCAATTAATTGTTAAAATCTTATGTTTTAAAACTGTAATGTCAGGAGTTTGTGATGAATTTTGCGGAAATTGCGTAAATAAACCATTTTCTAAACATTCTACAAGATGGTTTCTCATACTTTCTGATTTAAAAGAGGTTTTAGTTTGAAATGAATTATCGGGATTAAAACAAAATTCTACAAGGTTAGCAATTGCAAATAATCCACAATCATAGCCATTTTCTTGTTGTTGAGAATCTAAAATTTTGATAGGAATAGAAGTCTTATTACGCCCATAAATAAGAGAGAGTTGAATTTCAAGAGATGGAGTGTTTACTGTTTGGTTCTTGCTCTTGCTAAGACTATCTAAAATACAAATTTCGTTATTGTTATTTTGAAAAGATGTTACCCAATGACTTCTACCCGTATGATGTATCTGAACTGAAGGTGGTTGAGTATGTTCAAATTTTTTATCGCATTTCCATGATTTAGTTTGTTCGTCAAATAGTGGTGCAAAATTTGTTAACTGTAACCCATGTATATGTTCAAACTGCTTTTTGATTATATGTAATGAATAATTCACAATATCGGAACACAACCACCCTTTTGGATCTAAAATATTTTTCTTGTGCGAAACTGTAAGCCCAGAAACCCATTATTCGTCTTGAATAATCTTATCGGAAGCCTCTTTACATTCTAATTTGATTTTTTTAACGGGAATGTCGTCGCCAACATCCTCTTGTTCTAACGCGGCGGCGGCGGAATCCGGAGCTGGTATAACTTCCTTGTCGCAATCATTCGGTCGCGGTTTTTTCCTACCGGATTTTTTATCTTACTGTGATAAAGCATCGTTGATATTTATTTTTAATAAATAATATAATAACCTTTTAAATAAAAAGTAAATAACTAATAACAATTTCATCTTAATTTCGCGTATATATTTTTTAGACGGTGGCTATTTATAGCCACTGTCTATTGCTACGGTCCTGACCGGAAGGGTATTTCTCACAGGGACCCTAGCGGATAACGAACGATAACTCTGTTAGGTACATGTATGCAGTGTTTTATCTACGTGTCGATTTCAGTATGAGAACTCATTTTAATCTTATCAGATATTTTAAGCATTATAGCTGCTAATTATTTTGTACATACATTTAAATAATGTATGAAATTGTGTTTTATTTTAAATGAGCCGTTACCCTATCTGCTTACGCGGTATTAATAATATAAGGCTCAAACTGCCAGTTTTGACGTTTAACTCTGTATCAGGACTGCATATAAACTATATCACTGCGATAATTGGTCAAGAGATCTCACAATAATTGCTTATTGTTTTTTATGATATAAATAATTGTCAAAAACACACTATTTAAACTGGTTTGCCATTTCATATTTCAGCAATTACGCTTCATCGATAAATTCAGCCATTTTCAACGCATTAGTTTTAGTTGAGCAGTATATTTTTTGTTGTTGTAGCTTATTCCAAAGAATTCACAACAGATACTGACAATGAATATTACATAAATTACATTTTATTGAACTTCAACCGATCAATGGCACAGTTTCTTCTACAAGTGTGCATGTGTTTTCAAACACACAAAAACTTTAAATTTACGATACAAATGTGTTAAATTTTCGACTGACCTGTGATTTACAATGTACCTTATTTTGTACCTCACTCAGTCTGTAGAAACATAAATTTTATTACAGGCACCTCAATATTCATCAGACAATATTTACTGCAGATGTTGACGCTTTACTTGCTGCTGACTTTCTCTCAAACACGCTAATCGACGTCGGATTGTAAAATTCACGTGCAAATCGAGTCGCCATTTTAAATGTTTATAAACTACATTTTACGATGTTTCAAAGATTTTTAGTTCAGATTTTTTTTTTACATATGCTGTAAAACGTCTTATGGATTTCACGGCGTGTCAGCTCGTGTATCTCTAATTTGCAGCAAACGCTAGCTTTTTTGTGAGAAAAAACATGCGATATTCCATATACATTTATGGTACATAATGAACGGTAATGTAAGAGAGCATCTTTTCTTTGGTTTTGGGGCATTTTTTCACTAACAGATAACATTATTTACATATGTACGTAAACATCGCCCCGTTTGTTCTCAAATGATTCTTAATTCGCGAGTACAACTCTATTATGAACTTTCTTCGACATTTGTTTCCAAGTGTTAGCATCATTTTGTCAACATGCATTTACAAATAGGCGGGCCTATATAAATGCGCCAGTTTGTTGCGACTCGCAATTGAAATACACACCGGTTAGAAAGTGTCATCACTTAACACAATGCTACATCGGCCGTAGCGTATACATTCATGCTATATTTGTGATAAATAATGAAACATGAAGGCAAAAAAATGTGCTTCATAGATGACTGTAGAATTCTGCTGAGCTACAGAAATAAAGCTTTCCGAAAATATTGCCGGGATTTGCGAACCCTAGATCTATTGTTTAGTACATGCAAAGAATAAAATCAAAGAAGATGGGCGAATAAGGCGTGTAAAATGACCATATGAGGACTGATTAGATAGATCAGATTAACTTCAATTCATTTTCTTTCATAGAGTGGGTCTGAGCTCAATATTTTTTTTTTTACAGTCTAAATGTGGTTTAATGGAATTTAATAAACCGATTGGACTCAACAAAAATGTGGAGAGATGACCCACTACAGTTCAAAAATGTCATTTTGTAGCTCAACAATTGAAAGTTTTAGAAATATAATACAAGTCCGAAAATTCGTGGTCATTGTCTCACATAGCATTTAAACAACGCACTTTGTTGTGAATGAAATGGCTCAGTGGTTAGAGCACCAGCCATTAGGAAACTTTATAGAACTTGGGTTCGATACCACCAAAACTTAAAAATTTATTATTTTTTTCTTATCTTTTTGAAATATTTCAAACTGAATATAGTTAGAAATTACCATTTTGTAAACTTGTATAATAACATATCAAATATATTTAATTGAAAAAATGCTAAATTTGAAATTGTATTTTACAACTAAACCAAAAGGGCAGTTGTGCCATCTTACCCCCCCCCCCCCCCCCCCAATCTTCTTTATATACACAGCTGTATGGTCAGAAAAACGTGCGTTCAGCTTGAATTTTGTTTGTTTGGTGTTTTTAAAAACTTATTTTGTATAATTAATCAATATTTGTTGTAAGTTTACTAGAAAAGTTTAATGTAGCAAGTAATTTATGCGTGTTAAAGTGTACTGAGAAGCGATAAAATATACATGTGACTTTCCCGAATTCATTCAAATGGTTTGAATAAATCTATAGCTAAATACAGTAGAACAAATGTTTAAAACGTTGATTAATGAAACTGCCGCGACCGAATGCTGTATGATATTTTTTAAAATTTTCATTCACTTTCGTTGTGAGCAAATGGAAATAATCCCCTAAAGTCGAAGATAAAATATTGATTTACTCTTCTGTTTCATGATGACGTGCACTCCAAAAGCAATACCAGTTTTATCAGACAGGTTCTTGTAAACCCATTCCATTTTCTTTACACCTCAATGTATTAACTGACTATGAGGGGAAAAAAAGCAAATGTGATGATCCACAAGACTGCAACTTTTTCCCCGTGAAGAAAATGAGGGAAAATGCTGTCGAGAGGGACAATTAACATACTATATGTATGCCCAAATAGTTAGTAAAAATAAGTATCTTATCATACCAAAGCTTTATTTGTTCTCGTTACTTTGAGAAATCCACAATATATTTAAAGCACAATAGTCCAATCCACACTTTTCAAAAGTTGTTCCCATTTGCGGGGTCAACCCAAAGGTCAAAAAGGAAAAAACCAAAATTCCCCTTCTTCAAACAATCAAATATTTGGGCGTACTGTGATGAAATCGCTTTGGATTTGATTTATTCATTCAATATGTGGTGGCAACCATTCAAACAGGGTTTTAATGTCAACTGATATATAAAGTATACAAACATATTGATACAAAATATAGATACAAACTTCTATACGACAAAGACTACTGTGATAAATCTTTGGGTCTTTCCCAAAAGATGACGACCAAGAGACACAGCATTTGTAAAGTGTAGAGTGAGATCACAGCTACGATTTCCACAGAGTTATCCATGTAGGAAACTCACGACTAGTTGTGCAAGTAAGCGTTAAGTATTAGTACATGAATGCGATACTGGCCGCGGTTTTCTACAAAAATAATTATCATACATCACTCATTATTACATGTAATATGCCACTTTCAAACGACGCCACCGTCTAACAGTACTTTCAGTACTTTGATTCTTTTTAAAATGATGTTTAAAAAAGCAGATGTAAGATTATCTACGTATACGAGTTCATATAGTACATATATGTTTTTATTACAGGTGTTGTTCACACCTTCCTGTAGTACGGCTTCTTTACCTGAGATTTACCTGAGCGCATTAATAAAATTTGTTAATTTTGAGTGTAAAATTTCCATTCCGGTCAAGGTTTTGAGCATTTAAATCCAGTTTGATATATAAAACTATATATTATCTGAAAGGTGTATAACTAAGGATGAAAAAAATCTTGACTGAATGGAAATATAATCAATGGTTTTTATGATACAGGTGATTATTTAGAGATGACTGCACGATTACAGCATTCTTTTTTAACGAAAAATTTCCATTCCGGTCAAGGTTTTGCATATTAAATCTAAAGATATCGATTTAATTTTTTCACATTTTATAGGCCTGGTTGTTGTGATTAAAAAAATCGTTTCCGAATGAAAAAATATTAAAAACTTTTTGAGATATTAGGTGTTTTCTGAAGTCGACTTCGTCATTCCGGCAGCTGATTTTTGCGACCATAGCTCATTCCGGTCAAGGTTTTATGTATTAAACATGTACTTATCAAAAAAGTTTTTACATATTTCGATAGCCCTTTATCCACAGATTAAAAAACTGAAAACCGAATGGTGATAGCTTATACCTAACACAAGTTATCGACCTTTTTATATATGTCACTACGTCTATTCCGTCGCCATTCCGGCGAATAGACCTGCCCGAGGCAGGGTGTAAAAGCTGTGCAGCTTGTATGCCTAGCCACCATGCGTGTCAGGCATGGGGTTTCATGGCACTCGCATAAGCGAGGCCACTAGCTTGCCCATTTTGTTAAGGTATCCTAGTTGTCTCCCTTGACTCCTGCAAAATTTGCGGCCATTTCAATCCAACTATTATGTATATGTTTTTTTATGGTTGTTTCAGTAATAAATATCTAAACATACTATTGGTGTTATTAATTACTATTGGCTGGAAGTCAATCAGGAAGGAAAAATGGCAATGGCAAAGAATGTAGTTGGCTGCAATATTCAATTAATACAGATTATTGAAATGAATATGAGATAATCTCTTTTAATTGATTGAATAGCATTGTCTCACAGTGGAGGACTTAACTAGGTACAGGTTAATTAATGTAAGATAGTCAGCATCAGTAAGAGTTATCTAAGCTAGCAACTTCCTCTTCCTGTCTACCATCTGGCCAGGAAAGCAACACAAAGGAAAAATTTCCCACCCACCCTCCCAATTTTAACAAGTCTAACAAATTAGCTGTGTTGCTCACCTAATCTGTGCCAGGTACTTTTATTTTATTTTTAGGTTTTTACATTGCAGTGGACTGTTTCAAGCGGAGCTCCTGGCTTGAAACACTTACGACTCTTGTGCGAAGATAATTTTATTCATTCCAACATTTAATTTAATCCACAACTTCAGAAATCAGTAAATACACATAATTGCTGGGGTATTTATTTTGTCGCAACTTTATGGGGGAGGAGTCAGGGAAACATTAAAGGCCGTCAAGGGCACTAGCTTAACCTGGTTGTCTCTGCTCATCTGCATAAAGCATGAGGGGGTCTCATGGCGGTGTGTTAACATGGAAGTTAAATGCCATTGAGCAAATGTGTGTAATGTGTTCCTAAACTGCTTGGGGTCTGCAGCATTTCAGTGCTCAGACCCCCTCTACCTCTATAAAAAGGAGGAGAGGCTACAAGCTGGTGGTGTTAAAAAGTTAAACCAGGTAGCAAGCCAGAGGCAGGGTGTAAAAGCTGTGCAGCTTGTATGCCTAGCCACCATGCGTGTCAGGCATGGGGTTTCATGGCACTCGCATAAGCGAGGCCACTAGCTTGCCCATTTTGTTAAGGTATCCTAGTTGTCTCCCTTGACTCCTGCAAAATTTGCGGCCATTTCAATCCAACTATTATGTATATGTTTTTTTATGGTTGTTTCAGTAATAAATATCTAAACATACTATTGGTGTTATTAATTACTATTGGCTGGAAGTCAATCAGGAAGGAAAAATGGCAATGGCAAAGAATGTAGTTGGCTGCAATATTCAATTAATGAGCCAAATATCACTAACTGTAGAGTGCATGGCTTTGTTTTCATTTATTTTTACTTCTTTGATGGATGAATTATCACAATAAATGTACATATACATTACCTGGGCATAAGCAAGCAGTTTTTCTGTTCCATCAGGGTCTTTGTTCCAAAGTAAGTTTTCACACATTTCCAAAAGCTTTGGTTCAATATCATCATAAACAGGCAGACATCCTGCATTCACAATCCCCATATCCATACCATTCTAAATGTTACACCATAAAAAAGGATAACTGCATGTGAAATTTAAGAATACCAATAAAAAATACATGAATTGAAATGCATCTGTATTCATGAGCGCAATCATCAAGCCAGAGTAACTATTATCTTCTTAAATGGGATGCATCATTATCTGATCATAGTAATTTTTTTTATCTTTAACGGTAGCTATTAGTAGTAGGTATGCTCAGTAAGTGGTATGCTCCGCCCATACCTTTATGGCGTGATATAAGAAGACGCTGTGCATGGCCTCTCGAACTGCCTCCATGCCTCGGAAAGAAAACGAGAAATTGGATACACCCCCACTTACTCTGGCTCCAGGCAAATTCTCCTGTACAGAAATGTTCACATCAGAAGTAAATATTTACAAAGTATCATTAGAAGGATAAACATGTAGAGGACTATATATAGCTGTAAAAGTAATACATGTACTACCTTAATGTCTTTTGTTGCCATGATGAAATCAACTCCATATGAGTTGTGCTCCTCTATCCCTGTTGCAATAGTAAGGATGTTGGGGTCAAATATGATATCATTCGGATTGAACTTGACCTTGTCAACAAGAATCCTGTAGGATCTCTGACATATTTCAAACTTTCTTTGTCTGCCTGTTGCCTGAAAGCACAAATATATGGTACCTGTATATCTTAAATGAATGGACAAAATCCAAATACTATTGATGGACATAAAGTGTATACAATTCAGAAATTATCAACGACATTATTTTTTTTCTTATGTTATGAGGAATAAAAGTGCAAAATTTACTAAGAAATGGTAAAATGATTTTTTTGCTAACTAAATAAAACCGAGACTGTTGTTTTATTTAAATTCAGTACCTAAAAATGTTGCCATAAAAAATTTTAAAATGCCCTTAAAAAACTGAAAAAAATGACATCTATATGTTTAAAAGATATCTTTATGTACCTGTCCTTCTTCATCAAATGCCATGACAACCACAGCAGCCCCATATTGTTTGATCTTTCTGGCTTTTTCTACAAAGTCCTCCTCTCCCTCTTTCATGCTGATACTGTTGACAATACACTTTCCCTGAGTACATTTTAATCCAGCCTCAATCACTGCAAAGTTGGAGGAATCTATACATAGGGGTACCTGATTAAAATAAAATAAAAAAAACATTCATTAGCAAAGCCAATGCTTTTTATGGTTCTTTATACTATGGTTGAACTATGATATCTCGAACACTGATATCTCGAATACAATGGATATGTTGAAGTGATTTGTAAGTCCTAAACACTTATTTTTTATGTATTTTACCCTTGATATCTCGAATACTCGGATATCTTGAAGTTTTAAAACAGTGCTATCTAGTTCGAGATAAGAAGTTTGACTGTATGTATTTGCCTTTTTCATTCACCTTAGAGATTTCTGGTTCTGAAGCGATGAGATTGACAAACTTGGTCATACAAGCCACACCATCCAACATTCCTTCATCCATATTGATGTCTAGGATTTGCGCTCCATTCTCTACTTGGGTTTTAGCAATACTTAAAGCCTCCTACAATTTATAAACATAGGTAATCACAGATTACAAAGCTCACCGAGACGAGGCATCAACTTTATGAGGCATCACCTTTAAAACCACCTTTATCATATGATATGAAAATCATAGTTAATGATCTTGGATATTCATGGATACTGTTTTGACACAATATCGTATATCATATGTAAAAAAATTGTATGATAATCCTATGTTCATTTCATACATTATTATAAGATACAATGTTTATCAATACAATAATATAAAATATGATATTGCATCCAATGATACTTACAATATATATCATTTAATACAATATAATACTGTAATAAATATTGATGCAATATGATTTTGTAACATATAATATGACATTGTATCGTGTTATACATTATTGTATTTAATCACATAATACAATATCATAATATCTAATATAAATACAATATAGCATTATTTGATACTATATCATATCACATAATACATCACAATATTGTAACATATGATATTATATTGTATAATATAGTATAATTTTGTATTGTATGATATTGTATCATATTTGATACACAATATTGCATCATATGATACAATATAATTTGATAAAACATTGTTTCATATCATATGATACAATATCATCTGATACAGTACGATATTATATAATACAATATCATTTTATACAATATCATATCATATGATACAATATCATATTATACAATATCATATTATATGATATCTTATAATATCATATAATACAATTTCATGTATTATATAACAATATATTATATAAACCAATATCATATTATACAATATTGTATCATACGATATGCTATAATTATAATATACAATATCGTATCATATGATACAATATCATATATTGCAATATAATATGAAACAATATCATTCGATAAAATAATATATTATACAATATCATATTCTACAATATTGTATAATAATATACAATACTATACATAACAATATCATAATACAATATCATATAATAATGTACAAAAAAATTGATACAATATCATATCATATCATATAACTTTTTACAATATAATGTATGATATTACATTGTATCATATAAAACAATAGTGTATCATATCATAGAATACTATATCATAGGAATCATGTTAAATCATTTAACAACAAACACATCTATCAAGCAGGTTTGAGTGAGGTAGGAGAATTTTTAGCATCCTTGATAATGGAGAACAGGCTCTGCATCTGAAGCTACCTCTGCAATTCATTTATATTATAGTTAAATCAATTATGCAAGCTATTATCTATAAAACATGTAACCTGTTCCAAAAAACTTAACCTCATCCAGCATCCGAAACCTATGGCTCAGATTCAGCATTCAAGCCTGTCAGATGCATCAGTATCATGAGATGCATCATCCCTGCAAGTTTGGTGATGTAAGGACCAGTAATAACTAAGATATAATCATCAGAGGGCACCTGCTCTAAAAACTTTAACCAGCTCTTAAAACCTTAACCTCATCCAGCATCCGAAACCTATGGCTCAGATTCAGCATTCATGCCTGTCAGGTGCATCAGTATCGTAAGACGCACCATCCTTGCAAGTTTGGTGAAGTTAGGACCAGAAATAACTAAGATATATTTTTTAGCATCCTTGATAATGGAGATCAGGCTCTGCATCTGAAGCTACCTCTGCCATTCATTTATATTATAGTTAGATCATATATGCAAGTTTGAAATAGTGCTATTACCTACATATATTAAACATGTGACCTGTTCCAAAAAAACTAAACCTCATCCAGCATCCGAAACCTATGGCTCAGATTCAGCATTCAAGCCTGTCAGGTGCATCAGTATCATAAGACACACCATCCATGTAAGTTTGGTAAAGTTAGGACCAGTAATAACTAAGATATGATCATCAGAGGGCACCTGCTCTAAAAACTTTAACCAGCTCTTAAAACCTTAACCTCATCCAGCATCCGAAACCTATGGCTCAGATTCAGCATTCAAGCCTGTCAGGTGCATCAGTATCATAAGACGCACCATCTATGCAAGTTTGGTGAAGTTGGGACCAGTAGTAACTTAGAAATGGCTATCAAAGGGCACCTGCAACAAAAACTTTAACCTGCTCGAAAAACCTAACTTCATCTAGCATCCGAAACCTTCGGCTCAGATTCAGCATTCAAGCCTGTCAGGTGCAAAAGTATCATAAGACACACCATCCATGCAAGTTTGGTGAAGTAAGGACCAGTAGTAAGTAAGATATAATCATCAGAGGGCACCTGCTCCAAAAACTTTAACCAGCTCTAAAAACCTTAACCTCATCCAGCATCCGAAACCTATGGCTCAGATTCAGCATTCAAGCCTGTCAGGTGCATCAGTATCATAAGACACACCATATATGCAAGTTTGGTGAAGTTTGGACCAGTAGTAACTTAGAAATGGCTATCAAAGGGCACCTGCAACAAAAACTTAAACCTGCTCCAAACACCTTAACCTCCTCCAGCATCTGAAATTCATGGCCCAGATTCAGCATCCAAGTCTCTCAAGTCCATTAGTAGGTCCAGATGCATCATTCATGCAAGTTTGGTGAAGATAGGACAAGTAATAAGTTAGATACAGGACCTGCAACAAAAACTTTAACCAGGTCCGGACGCCGACGCCGACGCCGACGCCGAGGGTATAGCATAAGCTCCCCCCGACTTCGTCTCGGTGAGCTAAAAAGTACTGTTTGATGATCAACATATATAACATAAAGCAGTTATCATTACTTTGGGATATGAATAAATAAACAAGTAACTTTGTCATTCTTGATTAAAATATTTTCATTTAATTAAGCCTATGATTATCAATGTATTGTCAATTGTACATAGGACTCCATACAACTCATGTATGTTAATCCAATAAATTAATCTAAGTCATGACATTTTTTTAACAACTGCTGACCTCATAATCTCCATCCTTGATGAGTCTGGCAAACTTCCGAGATCCAGCTACATTGCATCTCTCCCCAATATTAACAAAGTTGGTATAGGGTCCAAGATATGTAGGTTCAAGTCCTTCATAAAGTCACAAATCATCTTGTATTATTAAGAAGTTATTGCATGTGTAATGTGTTTTAATGAATATCACAACTGAGTTAATTATAAATTTGAATCAAATGTATCAGATTCATTTACACTAGAAGTATACCTGAGAGCACCATGAAGTCCTTTCTGAGCTCATCTGGTGGGACTCTTGGTTTGAATTGAGACACACCTTCTGCAATTGCTCTAAAAAAATAACAATGATTTGGATTTAAAGGGAGATAAATCTTTCACATCATACAAAACACAATCTGCACGTATATGAAGGTATATTAATGTGATTTATGCAAAGTTTACTTTATATGCTCAGGAGTAGTACCACAACATCCACCCACAATGTTCAGTAGACCATCTCGCGCAAAATTCTAAAACATCAATCAAAACAAACTTTAGATTTGAACATGTACATTTACAGTATAATAACAAAATCAAAGAGAGGCTTATTTGTAATTTTACAAGATGTAAAATTGCTATGACATTTTTACAAGCTTGGCAATGCATGTAATTTTAAGGGTGTTAAAATTTCTATAACATTTTTACAAGCTTACATGTAATTTTACAAGTATTAAAATTTCTAAAACATGTTTACAAGCTTAAATTTAATTTATCATGTATTAAAATTTTTATAACATTTTTACATGGTTTATTTTTTTATAACATTGAAAAAAAAGTTTTCTTACTGAAAGTTGGTCACACATGCTCTCTGGAGTTTCGTCATAATCTCCAAAAGTATTTGGTAACCCTTAAAACAAAAAATAATTTAGTTAATTTATAAACATAAGATACAATAAATATGTACTTCCACACTATGTGAGAAGAGGCAATAGATCTATACATGTATAGTTGTACAAAACAATAAGTTTCCCTTTCAAAAGGCATGTACCTGCATTTGGATAGCATATAGTGTATGCTGTAGTGTTTTTGCTGACAGCTTCTATGAAAGGTCTCATTTCATTTGCACCCAATGCACAATTGAGTCCAATACTGAAAACAATGGTATAAAATAAAATTAGTAATTCAACTGATACATGCTTATACATGTTTATTACAAACACAGGGAAAAAATGAATATCAAGGCATATGCATGTACCAGGTAAAAATCAATTGATATCAGTAAAGCATATCTTTTGTACAAAAATACTGACCACATTGGATTACCATGGGACACACTGATGAGAAAAGCCTCAGTGGTCTGTCCAGAGAGAGTCCTCCCACTCTTGTCGACAATCGTACCAGACACAAACACGGGGCAGGTAAACTTCTCCTTCCTAAACAGCTCCTCAATAGCAAAGAGGGCTGCTTTGGAATTGGCAGTGTCAAATATTGTCTCCACCAGAAGGACATCTGCACCTCCCTCTAATAATCCCTTGGCTTGTTCTGTGTAAGCTTCCACAAGTTCATCAAAAGCTGTAAAAAAAAATTGTCTCACATTAACAGTATGATAACAACAATAAAACAACATTATATAAATAGTGCCTGTTTGGGAGGATAACATTGAAATTGACACCCCAAGAAAACCATTGTCAACCGACACGAAGCGGAGGTTGACAATGGTTTTAAGGGGTGTCAATTTCAACTGTTATCCTCCCAAACAGGCACTATTTATTTCATTATACTGAATGTCTTAATTTTAGAGAAATTTTTACTGCTTTTGTATAGAAATGAAGTGAATTCTACGGTGAACCGTATGCACATAATTTACGCACATGTAACAATTCATTGTGTTACCCGTTGCCAAGTGTGTTGCTAACGTTGAGGGTAATAAAACGGATTATCAACTGCGTCTAAACCAATCAGATTTCAGTATTTAACATGAAAGTATAATAAACTATAATGTATTCTACTATAGTTCATCTACATCAAGCTACAGCTACAGTATTGTTGAAAACTTTAGCATGTCATTCCACAAATCTGTTGGTAATTTGTTCAATTTAAATTCATTTTCTGGTTTAAAAGTTATTAAGTTCGTTCCTAATAAACACAAATCGTTTTGAGATCTGATCACTTACTGACATTCCTGAACTCTGGTTTCTCAACTGAGGGAGATATGGACAGAGTTCTATTGGTTGGACCTATTGCTCCTGCTACATATTTCTGAATACCTACAAAATGAACTTTCTATATTAATGATCAGTCAGGTCATTTTGAAAGTTTAAATCAAACTGATGTTGGTTGTGTCAATAGATTGACACAGCTCTCCAAACATGATAACAGTACTAGTATATAAATGAGAAAAATAAAACTGATAAAATTGATGAGTAACAAAAAAAGAAACAATATAGTTCTCTTGAATTAATTGTCATTAAATGTTTAGAGCTTTTGTGAAAAAGAGGCTAACAGGGTACACAAACTGCCCTTTTATACTTGAGTTCATAGAATCAATCATAGAATAGATTCTCATAGAATCAATTCACCTTGCCAATCACACTGCAAATTCAGATAAGCATGCCAGAAAAGTACAAAACAGTGCAATAAAAACTATACTGTAATTAATATATAGCATAAATTTGAGAAACCACTTGTACTTTGCAATAGTATTTCAGAGGGTTTTTTTTATCTGATATTTTATAACATTATGAATACATGAATTGTATCTTACAGTAAATTAAAATTGTCTTAAAATATTTTGCATTGGGAGTTGTGGCAAGATTTGCTCTAGTTGCAAATCACAAAAATCAATATTTAACATTCATACAATCAGACAATGTTTACAAACCAGTCTTATTTGTAACCTCTTCAGCAGCCCTCTTAGCAATTTTAGCAGCTTCATAATTCAATCTGTATGTCTGAAAAATAAAAGGGATTATTTAGATTTTCAAGATCTTATTAGATTAGCATAATTATTTATCTAATTGCTTCTCAGTTCAAATTTCATAGTAATACCAGATGTTCTGTTCCATAATCTGCCTGTGCAATTTTGGTCCCACTAAATGTGTTCGTTTCTACAAAGTCAGCTCCTGCCTCAAAATAGTCCTACAAGGAATCGAAGAATATATGAAAATAAAAAACAATTCAATTTAACCCTAGAAAAATTCATAAGTAACAGTAACTGTGTAATCAAAGTTGAAGGTCATATACTATATTTTATTTCTAGACCTTTTAATAAAGAAAAGCTAGAGTAAATAATTCTTTAGTCTGAAAATTCAAAAGCTGTTCATTTAATGTTCAAATATACGCATGCATTTTTGAAGTTTTTAAAAATCAATTGTTTGATTTAAATCAAGTTATGATCAATTCATTCTATACATATGATAAGATAATTTTAGTGTCCCAACATGTTTCCTTGAATGGGGTAAAGAAAACCGAACATTTTGTGAACCACTGGTACATATCACATGTATGTCATTTAGATATACTGGGACTATCACAATAATGATAATTAAATATGCACCTTGTGAATTTCATGGATTAAATTTGGTTGAGTTAAAACAAGAATATCATTGTTCCCCTTTAAACTTTTCGGGTGATCTTTGAACTCTTGTCCTCTAAAATCTTCCTCCTCCAGGCGATGCTTTTGTATCATTGTTCCCATCCCACCATCAAATATCATGATCCGCTCCTGCAGAGTACTCTGTATTTTGTCCCTCACTAAAGAGTATGTCAATTTTTATTACACACAATAGTTATGCAACATAGTTATAAAAATGTATACTTTATTAAAACTTAATTAAATTAAATGCAGCAATTCTGTAAATTAATAGGAAACAATTTTCCATATTCATTTATATAAATCAAAGGGGGGTAACCCTTTTGTTGACAAACAAACTATAGATCGTTTTTTTATTTTAGTATAGTTAGCTTTTAAAACAAGGTTTGACAATAATCATGCAAAAAATCACAAACCTGTCTCCGAAGATTTAGGAGAATCTGAAATTGTTGGAGGCATTGTGAGATTTTGTATAATTTAGTCAGAAATTAAAAAATTCTAATAACACCGGTTTCCTTCGACCGCACAACTCGAAGTCTCACGACCAAATGATTTCCACCGTGTACGATTTCGTTATATAAGTGTGCGCATGGGTTCCGGTGGACCCGGCGGATGTGACGTAAGAGATTCGTGGAAGACTGTGTGTTTGATGTGTCAAAACAGAAAACTAAACTTATAAATGAAACTTGCGATAGTCTAAAACAATAAGTGGAAGTCCATATACTTTAGTTATCGTTGAGACGGTCTTGTAATTTTGGGTACGTAAATGACAATTAAAATTGGCGGATTTCTAAATTACGACCAAGGTAAAAATTCAATAAGGCATATTTGTATCAGATGCCAAATAATAGAGATGTACATGTACATGTTATGATATACATGAACCCTTTATCACTTAATTGTGTATGTATTATGAAATGCAGTCTTTATATTTAACCTATCTTTTCATGTTAACAGTATGTAGCACATACAGCCGTACTGTACATTTCCCATTAATCACTATGTTGATATCTATTCTTTTTCTTTTTTTAATGTAATCCTATAATAAATAAATGAAATTAAATTTTGAATTGAACATGATGGTCTTTAATTGTGATCGAGTTATACATCCTCATTTATAGGTCAAAGAAAAAGGAAATATGACATTAAAACAAGATTTGATTAATCTTAGACCACATTAGTCTCCTATTTTATGTTTTGATACTATTGATGAACCATTAATTTGTTTTACTATCCCATCATAAACAATAAGAAATGTTGTTGCATATTCTCATACTGAAATGCAAGAGTCTGGAAATCATATTGATTTAATCATTTTGTAAATGGTATACTTTATATATACATTTATTTTAAATTTACATATTTGCATTGTTAAGGAGTTAGACAAAGTAAAAAGCTAAAAATAGAAAATTACTGTAGTTGTGTTCATGTATTTTTATAAAAAAAATCATAGTGAATTATCTTAACTTGATGTATAATGATAACCATGGTTACAGGTAAACGATTTTGAACTCTAATAAACAATCTATTTTTAGATGAGACTCATTAACAAGATCAATGATAGCCAGAAGACGTCGCACCAATTCTGGATCTGACTCTAAACAAAACGGAATATCTTCACAAACAAGTCAAACTTTTGTATCGGAGGTCCTGCTAGATACAGACATGTCTTGTAGAGACCGTACCAATGAGTTCTTCTCTGCCGCAAAGTTATTACAGTCAAGACAGGTAAGATGATTTGTTGTCTGTAATTAATTATACTTGATTATTATCCACTCTACTTAAATACATATGGAACTATTCCATCTAAGTCAACGGAAAAAGTGAATTCTTTATCGTTAACTGTACATTTTTTGTAGGGAAATGGAGCCTTGGCACAGAAAAGAAACCCAGCACTCAGACAAAGAAGTGAATTCACACAAATTGCAAAGTAATAGCAAATTTTTGTTTTTTCTTTAAATCTTACAAATCTGCATAATTAGAGTCATATATATTAAAAGCTTTTTTTTTTTTTAAATCTTATGACATTTTGATCAGGCACATGTTGTTTTGACCTGTGTAAGGCAACCAGTAAATGTATCAAGTACATATATGTCATCCATTCTAAAACCTGATATATTTGTTGGTGATTGATTGTAAAATTAAATTATGTCTGTTGTCTTAGGATGAAGAAATTGTTAGTTATTCAACAGGGACTAATATAGTTTTTTAAGCCCACCTGAGCTGAAAGCTTAAATGAGCTCTTCTGATCATTTTTTGTCCAGTGCCTGTCTCTGTATGTCCACCCATCTGTCTGTCTGTCTGTCTGTATACTTTTCACATTTTCGACTGCTTCTCCAGAACGACTTAGCCGATTTCAACCAAACTTGGCACAAGGCATCATTTGGTGAAGGGGATTCAAATTTATTAAAGTGAAGGGCCACACCCTCTTTTAAGGGAAGATGATAAAAAATTATTTAAAATATTGGTATATGTATTTTTCAAAACTCTTCTTCTCAGAGGTCATATACCCTAAAAAAAAACCTGAAACTTGTGGAGAAGCACCCTCAGGTAGGGTAGATTCAAGTTTGTTCAAGTCATGATCTCCCTGTGATAAGTTTGGGCCAAAATGGAGGGGTTCAACTTTTACATAGGTATATATAGAGAGAAATTTTGAAAAATCTTCTTCTCAAAAGCCATTGACAAGAAAAGCTAAAACTTGTGTGGAAGCATCCTCAGTTAAGGTAGATTGTAGTTTGTTCAAGTCATGATCCCCAGGGGTAAGGTGGGGACAAATTTTTACATTAGAATATATAGAGAAAAATCTTTTTACAATATTCTTCTCAAAAGGCATTTGCCTAGAAAACCTGTAACTTTAATGAAAGCAATCTTAGATCGTTTAGAGTTAAGCTGATCAAATTCTTTATCTTCAGGAGCAGGGTGGGGCCACATTTGGGGTCCAATTTTACAAAGGAAAACATTTTAAATTATTCACAAAAACACAAATGTTAAATACCGGTATATGGTTTTACTTATATGTGCAAGTATTTTGACATATTGTTGATTTTTTAGAATTGTTTGGACTTTAGCCCCTGGACAATTCTTGGGCCTCATTAGGGTTTGAAAGATTGATGTACATGTGTAGGTTTTTATCCCTTATATAAACAGTTACGGTAATTGTTTAAGATCATCTTGAGAACTGTGATGCACAATATTTGATATGACTATAAAATCATTCTGTTACAAAAGGGCCTCAATGATAAACACAAGAATATCAAGTGGAAAAAATTGATTTTTTAAAAAACAAAATGTATTTACTACGTTGTCTAGATATTTTGTATATTTCTCCATCAAGTCGATTCTATTATGACTATTGTTGCTCAGGAGAGCTATGTGCCCCATGAGCGTTTCTTAAATACTACAATGATAAGTAATTCTTATTCCGAAGTCCTCACAGTACATGGTGATGGAATAGAATACAGATTTTAGGATCATGAATGTGCATATATCGCTGTACATTTGTACAGTGTATGTATACTGGTATATTAAAATATGTGCTTTGTATTTTTTATAGGAAAATTGGACGTGATTTAGCAAACACATTTGCAAAGCTTGAAAAACTCACCATGTGTAAGTAATAGAATAATGTTTCAATTAATTTCCCATTTCCCCTCTTAAAAATACATCATACAATGATTCTTAAAAGCAATGTGACAAATTTAGTACAATAAGTAATAAAAATTATGGTGCCAGGGTTCTCCATCATATAAATTGATACTGTAGCTCAAAACAAGTGAATAACAGTATAAATTAAGGGATCAATAATATTTTGTGGCAATGGTGGACAAAATCAAATTTTAAAAGCTGAACATAACATGCAGAAGTCGATGTTTTTCTTTTCTTGCGACTCTCCCCATAACCCATAAGTATACCAGAAACTGACTTCAAAACAGTTCAAAGTTTTTACCTGTGCAGGCCTCACCTGTATGAGCATACATCTTACTTCGCTGTACGTGTTACTCAGTCACAATAACTTCTATAAAATGTATGCACTAAATCCAAGCCAGGAGAAAAGTAAAACCAAATTTACAGATCAATGCGTTACAAATAAACAAAAAATACTCTTGCAACAATGAAGTAATAACACAGTATCTAAAACAGCATGAGGAATACTACATGTCAGCTGTGTGTTCCAGGTGTGCCATCAGGTGAACTACCGGTAATGCCTGGTATTGGAGATAGAAGAACTAAAATAACGCTGGAGTGAAATTCATTTTCAGTGACAACTGGTTGGGTTGACTCATTGCTGGGACCACAATTTATTAGGAATTTCAGCTTTTACCAAGTTTATTTTGACTCTTTTAAAAACAAATGCATTTCATTATTTTGTACAATCAGAGCTCACTGCTTACATGCGGATTATTTGATTTTACTGTTCCCTATTATATTGTCCAGTGGCCAAGAAGAAGTCGTTGTTTGATGATAAGCCAGTGGAGATCCAGGAGCTGACCTACATCATTAACCAGGACATACAGGGTCTGAACAAACAGATAGCCCAGCTTCAGCAGGTGGCCCGCTCCCACCCCAACGCCAGGCACGTACAGAGTCACTCCAACTCGGTGGTGGTATCGCTTCAGGTGGGTGCCTCAGTTCATACATACACCTGGGTTCTGGTTTTATTTTTTTGAAAAATGGTTTAATTTAATACAGGGGTTAGGATACATGTTATGACATGCTAGCAACCATATATTTTTAATTACTGGGAAAGTTTTAATCCAAGTACTGAGTGTTGATTAAAATTAACAGATTGTTAACATGTATTAATAATTTAACTCCAGCACCATTTTAAAAAACATAAAACCATGTGGTAAACTATAAGTTAACACATTGTGTTAACTCAGAGATAACGCAGTGTTAGGTTAACTGTATCTTCAAAAAAAACCAAATAACTGGGCTCTGTGATGTTACGGGTGTAACCAAATTTTTTAAATTTTCAAACATTGTAATGATGTGAATTAATGCAAAAGTATTTCTTTTATAGTACTTTCTTTCATATTGACAAATTTGACATACTTTACTACTATTTTTCCTTTCTTCCACAGTCCAAGCTTGCCACCATGTCAAATGATTTCAAGCAAGTTCTTGAAGTTAGGACAGAAGTATGTATCTATTATTTTTTAATAATAGAATATTTCACATACATGTATGAATTCATTCTTACTGTTAACTAGTTTCATTCAGTGTTTAATCAGTACAAGGGTACCTTTTGTTCATAGAATTTAAAACATCAAAAGACTAGAAGAGATCAGTTTTCTGAGTCCCCATCCAATACTACATACAGCAATCACAGTAAGTTGATTTGTTGCAATGTTTGTGAAAAATGTTTACATACTCATATATTTAGTGAGTTTTCATTTTAGCTGTCATTTTTGCCTATTTATACCCCTGCAAACGAAGTTTAGGGGGGTATATTGGTTTCACCCTGTCCGTCTGTATGTCTGTCCGTCTGTCTGTAGACGCAACTTTGTCCCCCCTTTAGAATTTTTTATTACTGCATGGAATAGTTTAAAAATTTGTACATGTGTTTAACACCATCTGAAGATGTGCACCTGCAATTTTTTTTAAGATCAGATAAGATTTAATGATTTTATGACAGTTTTCATTTTCCTTATTCTATATATTGTACACTGATGTTGAAAAGTAAGGGAGGTAATCCTTACAGATTTTATTAATTAATAGTATTAAAACACTCTAAAATATATTTATATAAATACATCCAGATGGAGGTTTTTTGTCTTTATGTCTTAATTAATAAAAAATAATAAGTATTCTTTCAACAGACAATGCAAAGTTTTTGTTTGTCAATGATAAATTCTTAGGAGCTAATAAGAACATTAAAGACAAGTGTGGCTGAATTCATTTGTCCCAAGGGAGCAATTATCTGAGCCATGGTTCAGATGGAGTATGTATTTAGGGAAAATTGATAATCTGTAAAATGGGTGATGGTTTTGGGGCTATTTTAAAACTGTTTCATGTAAACCAAAAGTTTCTATCATTATAAAGAAATAAATGATATCATTATTAATAAAGAAGTTAAACTATTTTTTGAAGTTGTTTAAATTTATTAGTCAAGTAAATTGATGAAGTGACCCTATTGGGCATTAATTTAAATGAAATTCAAAATTACTGATATGATTTTGATTTTAATTTTTCTTTGTTAACAAATTTTTTTTTTTTTACAATTCTAGAATTAATTTTTTTTTGTATGTGTTCCAAACCTTTATTATTCAATTCAATTATTTGTCCCATTTGAAATTAGCCTTGCGGGGGTATTAGTCCCATTAGGACAGTTCTAGTTTGTTTTTAATTAGTGAATACAAGTAATGTGGAGCAATATTAGCGAGTTTTGTTTTTGTTTTGTAGGTTCAGTATTGTTTCAGGATGAAATGAATCATTCCCAGGGTGCAACAGGAGGGGCGGATGTTGTGATAAATATGGATGGTTTGGATAAAAATAGGTTTCAGCAACAAATGCAACTGGTAGACCAACAAGTAAGTTAAAATCATTAATGATTATTTCTTTAAAAATCACATGATTACTAAATTCATAAATTCTCCAAATACATTTGATGTACTGGATTTGTGAATTAACTTCAAATATAAAAAAGAAGGATAACTTATGGTACTCTAGTCAGTTAATAGTTAAGTCTTGTTGATGCCACGATAGTTGTTTGAACAACTTTCAGCAGAATGATGACACCCATTTTAATGAAAAAAGGAAAGTGAATTGACATTGATTTATGAATTAACTTTCAAGAGTTAAACAGCTGTGATTTTGTTCGGTACAGGATGATTACATACAGGACAGAGCAGATACCATGAAGAATATAGAGAGCACCATTGTAGAGCTTGGCGGTATATTCACTCAACTGGCACACATGGTTAAAGAACAGGAGGAAATTGTCCACAGGTCAGTCCAACATATTAAATGTGGATAAGAAGACTTGTACCTTTTCTCCATATTAACATAATCTTTTTTAATACATGTATATTTTCTCTTTTATTTTAATCTAATTTGTACGTTTATTTTTCAGAATTGACTCAAATACCGATGATGCGGTCATGAATGTGGAAGCAGCACACAGTGAAATTTTAAAATACTTTCAGTCAGTGACATCAAACCGATGGCTAATGATCAAGATATTTGCAGTCTTAATTTTGTTTTTCATCATTTTTGTTGTATTTATGGCATAAACCCCTCGTTTTACCCATTCAAAGAGTACGGACCAGTCATCACAAGAAACAAAAGCAGAACATTACATGTGTAGTTTTCATCCCTTTAACACGGAGTAAGAGAGTAAGCTTGATGGTGAAAGTGTAGTAGTATGAGTTACTGATATGTGCAGGGATGTATCTCTTACAGTTTTGTTTCTCAATCTCATCTGTTATATTAAACTTCAGTGGTGCAATGAACTTGAAACGAAACGACAGAAATGTCTTGACCATCATCAGGTTTTACTTGCAAGACGGTATTTTTTGCAGTAATTTTTCATTGTTTGGTTGATGATCTACTACATTTTAGTATGTATTTTCCAAACCCTTACTCTGTTTATTTCTTCTTTCTGTTTTTTTTTTAAACGAGCTCCACAAGTGTTGTATATGTGTAATTTATAAAAATAATGTGGCAATTAAAACATTTTTCATGCAAATTTTGAAATTAAATAGAAAAATCTGAACCAGTTTTTGATTTCTTATTATAGTGGATACGAAAAATTTGTGCAACTTTCAGTCTTTTTTATTTTATATTTTAAAATATCAGACGATTTATGTACTTCTTTAAGAACAAAAATGATTGCTTATGTAAATTATTGATTGAATATAAAAATATTTTCATATTTTGAGTTGGTTATACAATAATTGCTTTAAGAACTTTTTTTTCTTAAATCTTAAAGTGTACCATCACTGATAGACTTCATTTTGGTGTAGGTATGCAAAAATATTTTTGATCAGAATAAATACGTTTAAGTTTTTGATAAGTTTTAGTCAATCAATATACACCATTTAGGTTGATAAAACTTTATTAGAAAGCAGAATTTATGTTTTTATTGGTGATTTGGCTGCATTTGAAAAAACACCATTTTCTCATGTTTGAAATTTTCATACCTATAAATCATTGAATTTCTTGGACTATGGGAGAGTCTATAAGTAATTAATTGCAATTTTTCAAATTATGTGCTATGAGGATCAAGCCTTTGTAATTCAACACTTTTGATATGTCTTAAATTATTACCAGTATTAAATTTGTTAAAAGTAAACTTGTTTTAACTGTCGAATACAAGATTAATATACTGTTCTGTGTGATAAAAAGCTGTTTGAACCCCAAAACTCGCTCAACATTTGGACATGCTTCTCTTAAGTATTTATGTCTCACTCAAAGCATATTTGTGTCCCAAAGGTGAAGCCAAGAGAAGTCATATACAATGCAAATGGAGTCAGTTTACCATGTACATTGTAATTAACAACTAATAATCATAAATGTATACAACAGACACAGACAATTCTGGTCCTTTCGTATGGCTGGTAATGAAGTTTTAAAATATCACACATTTTATTTAAAAATACATTTATTTTATTAAAATTACATTGTTTTACATATGTATACTTTGAATTGTTATGTGATGAATAAATGGAGAGAAAAAAAACTCATTGAACATGCTTATTTGTTGTGTCTTTTGAATGAATTTCGTAAATAGTATGAGTAATCCCAACCAACCAGTCCGTGACAGCTTATATTGGAAGTTATACTTTACTCATATTTGACTTAAAACCATTTGGTTGCGTTTGAAATCAAAATGAGAAGTTGTCTTCATTTCAAAGACAGTTAGAAAATGTTACCTACGAATACAAAAAGTGTTCCGATTCAATTGGCGTGTTATAATTACGGTTCACTAGAAACTGACGTTGCTGTTTTCATATGGTGGTGTGTTTCAATTAAACTGCGCCTTTGTATCTACATAATGTTTAATTTGATTACTACACTCGTATTTATAAATTAGGAGAAATTATTTGATTATGAAAGACAGCATGATGAAAAAGAAGTGTGTAATTCAAATAGGCGAAATATAAGCAATGCAAAGGGGTTATGGTTTGCTACAATTAATTCAGTAAATATGAATAAAAGCCTCATGCAGTTGGATTTGAAATCTGAATCTGCGGTCCTTTGACTATTGAGTTATGATGATATTCAATCAAATTCATTAATACATACAATTTCAAAAAACAAAACATTTTATTGGCTATCGATAAGCAAATATGCCTCATTTATTTGCTGTGTATTTAATATTTTTGCATTTTAATACTTTAAAAAATGTACTTGCTATTCGTGGTTTCAGTAAGAAACTTCTATATAATTTGAAATTAATATAGAGTTAGTAAACTAGTGACTAATTTGACCTTTTATTTATTTATTGCTGGAATAAAACACCGCTTTAATAAGGTTAACATCCGTCACTGTTATCCAACGTGCAAAGAATCTGAACAAGATTTGTTCAAACAACAGGTATATGTAGGATTAATTTTCTGGAAAAGTATCGTAGATGATCTTATTCTTTTGTAAAGCCAAATTATGAAAACAATCTGGCAAACTTAATTTTTAACAACGTAACCAGTGTAATGGAGTCGATCTCAATTCTGAGAATGACTGTGGTGCAAACCATTCAAAAATATACTAAATATTTCTCATCATTCAGTAAAAAAAAATCGTATCTATTTGCTTATTAAGAGATAGGATACGTGCGTGTTGTTAAGGGGGAATATATCAAATATTCCACTAGTCTACAAGGAATCCCTTAGTTTATAATGTTACATTATCAATCAGAATTTGAGAATACCCCCACCCAACCCCCCCCCCCCCTTACTTTTTCTCGCCGCAAACGTTTTTCTGAAATTTACATATTAAAAAAAAATGAATTATAGTGGAGTTGCCCCCTACCTCATTCTCACTTTTTTGGCGAGCATATAGAAATGGAAGAGGAAGAGTGAAATTGAAGGCAAAGAAATGTGTACCTTCCCCTCCCCCCCCCCCCCACCACAGATTAGGAATTTCACCCCCACCCACCACTTTCAAAAATGATGCTACGTGCCTGTGATACACAATGTGGGTCATTCTGCGAGTATTGATTAGCTAATAAAATAAAAATAAATTGATTTATAGTTTCAACAATATTATATATATATAATATCACGAATTTTTTATCAGTGTTATCAGATTAAATAAATGAAAGAGTTAACGTTACCTCTCTTGGATTTTATATTTCCTCAATATATAGTCTGCTAGTTTTCGTCATGATTTGATATCTATATGTTCAATATTTGTATAAGGTACTGAAAAACTACATTTCATGACGTTATAATTAGTATTTCAAGCTCATTCATTTCTGGTTGAGACATCAATGAAGAAGTTTAATTTTAACAATTTCACATAATAACTTTACTACAATAAGATCATGAATTATAACCCAGAATGACGGGATATGTTGCTATGCACTGGCGTCGGAAGCAAATTGAAGGTGGTTACCTATTATTTATTACAATTATGTTTCCTGCGAAAAAAAGTGTGGGGGGGGGGGGGGGCTGAACCTATTCTGCTATACGCCTTATGGTTAGGTCTAACTTAGCAAAAAAAATGGGGGGGGGGGGTAAGTCCCCCCCCCCCCCCCCCCCCCGGTTCCGACGCCTATGCTATGTATTGGACCTTGATCAGAAAAATACAGAATTTTTATCAGAAGGTGATTCGTTAATGGGGAGACAACCTCGCTGTAATGTGAAGGACATTTTGATCCGCCTCTCTATTACAATTCGTATATCGTACGAGGTCACGTGGTAATTCACATGATTCACTCAGGAAACGCAACTTTCACGCGAGAGACTACCGAGGTCGGACGACAACAAAAAAGTTAAAACATGAAATATTTGGTTCTTGTGATTGTGGCTGTGCTTTTTTCAGTGGTGTCATCAGGCCCATTGTTTAAGTCGTGTGGTAAGTATTAAGTTGTGAGTCGTATTATCTGATTTACCATGTTCACCGGTCCTGAGGCTTAAATTTTCTGATGGGAAGTAAATAAATCGGTAAAGTGAAAATATCTTTGACGTTCCTGTTAGGTAATCATTGTAATAGCTATGTTTGACATTTGAGACTCGATGATCGTGTGACTGTCAGACCAGTGCCCTGAGAACAGTTCGAATACCGGCGCCTGATATACCAGTTGGTAGAGATTCAGGGAGCCGGGGTTCGAATCCCGGTCTGGTCCGTCTTTATTTCTCCCCGTTACTAGCAGGTTACATTTGGTTCTGTGCCACCCTGGAACCGATAGGTTAACTCCTGCCAGGGGAAGAGCCTGTGATGATCTTCGAGGGCGAAGATCATAATTTAATAATATCGGGAAGAATATTGTGACAGTAATATATCAGTCTGGATCAAATACCAGCACAAGATGAATCAGTTGCTACAGCACCTGACTAGAGATTAAGGGGGTTGGGGTTTGAATCCCGGTCTGGCCTGTCATTATTTCTCCCATCCCATTACAATTGCATTTGATATTAATATCCAAAAATATGGAGAATTTCAATAGGTCTTATTAATCAGTTCTAGATATGATTAAATCATTCATTAAATAAATTTCTGATGATTACATGTGTAATTTGATTCTTATAATTTGTTTGATTTTCTTCACAGATGGTCTAAACAATGTGAAATCTGCCACAGTAACTGGATGTTCTGTCTCTCCGTGTACTCTTGTGAGGGGGAAAAACTCTACATTTAATGTTAATTTTGTTGCAGGTCAGTATATTTATTATTTACTTTTATCTTGCATATACTTGATATAACTAAATTAAATTCAATAAATTGTGTGACAGTCATACTGATTTGATTACTAGTGCCAGATAGCTTAGCTGGTAGAGCGTCTGAATAGACTAGTCACTAAAATATTTTTGAATATCTTCCTTGTATGAATTTTAATTACTTTTCACTAAGAAGAACATTTTTTTTTAGCAAATAACAAAAAGTGACAGAAAAAGAAACCTTGAAAACAACTTCATTTTAATACCTACTTCCTCAATCATAGAATGTCACATTGTATAAATGTGAAACCTTCCTGTGTTGTTGTAAAGTTAACTTTGATAATTAGTTTGTTTTCAATTTACATTATATTTTGTTCAAAAGTTTAATTTTTTTTTACTAATTCTGTTACCAGTAGTACTTTATTGCTGTTAGATTTTTATAACTTGTACACAGATCCATTTTATATCTGATATGTCTTGCTTTTAGCAAGTCAAAGACAAAAATTATTTTGAAAATTGATATCTCCTTTAGACAAAGCGGCCACTCAATTGACGGCTGTAGTCCATGGAATCATAGGAGGTGTCCCAATTCCCTTCAATCCCCCAAATACAAATGGATGTAAAGACTCAGGAATCAAGTGTCCTGTGGCTGCTGGAACCACCTATGACTACACAAATACCATTCCTGTTCTCAGCGCTTACCCTAAAGTATGTGCATTTATCACTTATTGAAAAAAGGTTATCTTAAGCTTTATAAAATTTAATAATACTGATAAAGCGTAAATTGATTTACCAAATATTTTTTTCAACTAGTGGAGATATGACCACTGATTTTTGAACTCTTCTCCGCATTTAATTTAAAGAAATTAAACTATTTTTTTTGCTTCCTTTTTCAGATAAGACTTATTGTCAAGTATGAGTTGGTGAATGAAAAGAAACAACCAATGTTTTGTGTGATGCTGCCAGCCCAGATCAAGTAAAAATAGAAAAGAAACATTAGGTGAATGATCACTGGTAACTTTATGCATAATTAATAATGTGTTAGAATTAAAGAATCTCTAAATCTCTTTAGAAGCACAGCTGATATTTTTTTCTTAAATATTTTCGATTATCATGTTTATACCTTTATTTGTTTACATTTATAAACAGAAAATGTGTTTAGAAAAGATGTTATGATTAATTAGGAATTTAACTAAAATTTTCTTGTAATATGGCAGTCTACCGTTTGAATATTAGACAGATTGTACAATCTATTAAAGAAATGTATTCATGTATTATAGTAAGATGAAAAGGAATGCTCATGTATTTTTCTATTTGTCCATGTGTGTATGACTGAACTTCACATAAGTGTCTGCAGAGCATGCCTGCAGGGCTCTCAAACTAATTCTAGATTGCCTGACTTGTATTAATAATATAATATTATACTTCTAATATGTTGTAATTTTCATGTTCTTAAAAGTTTAAGATATAACCCCAGTCTAGTCTACTGATTTGGATATTTTTTAATAGAACATCTAAATGGATGAAACTTAATGTCGAGTGCACATTACATTTTCATTTTTGTGTACTGATGAGGACTTTGGTTGTACCACAGTAATTACAGCTACCGTGTCCTATCTAGATTTATCTGTATTATGTTTATGTCCACATTTTGTTGGGTAAATTGGTGCACATATTTCACATTTTTACAAAATATTCTCTACAAAATATAGAAGGTTATATTTTGGCACTTTTTTGTGCCGATTCTGTTGTGTGAATCTCGTGCATTTTCAGTGCACAGCTGTTAGTCGGGAAAGAAAGATTTTGTGAAGTACATGTATATGATGATTAAGGTACATGTCATTGGTTATTGTTTGATATGGACTAAATCATTTCTATTCAACAATGATAACAAAAAATTTGATCAAATAAAACGTTTCTCTTAAATCAGTGACTGTTTATTGTTTTTTATCAGATGGGTTCACATGTAATTGGGTTTTATGTATGTAAAATGGTTTTTGAATCCTAAACCAAAATTGACAGAAAACGACAATATTTACACCCACAGAGTATTTAATCCTATATGTTTTACTATTTAGTCAAACTATTAATAGTAACGAAAAATTACATAAGTTTCATTATTTTCCTATTTATGGAGCTCTTCTAAAGAAGATTAGTCATATTGCAGTCTTAAACTTGATGGGAACGATCGCCATGCCTTCATAATCCGTGCTTTTTTATAAGATATTTATTTCTTATTCCTTGCCAGACGCCGTTTATATAGAACAAAAAACACAAAAAAGTGTGAAATGTGTATATTAAAGGAAGAAACATTGAAAATAAAGTTAAATTGATATCATTATAGTGTCCTACGGGTAATATCCTTTGCGATCACGCGCGCAAAATTATTTATAAATGAATAATCAGCTAACACAATACTGTGGAGCTGATATTTCTCTTAGCGCCGTTATAGTTATATACGTTTGAAACCAAAAATGAATTATGTTTAAATAAAGGCGAATGCATGCGTATCCAAAGTTATGGCATATGCCTGTACAGTTCCAAAACCTTCATTTTATGTCTCTCTGTAATCACTACATACAAATTGTGTAGTCAATGTTTACAAGGTGATTACAAGGCTTTTCGTGGCCAGTTGCTTACAAAAAACATGTGACTACTTGATATAGTACTCTCACTGCATAAGACTCTAAACCACTCCAGTTGCTTGTTTTGAAGGAAACAAAATGATACGATGGATTGTTGCTCTTGCCTTGACATTTTAAGACTACTTACACGAACGTACGAATCTGTAAGTGTTTTACAGATAAACATACAGCTTTAAATACATTTTGATAGCAAAAGTGAAATAATGACTCAGAGTGAGAGAGAGAGAAAAACACAACGATAAATGCAAATGGTTTTATTTTAAAAATGGCATGAATTCATATACAGCATCTTCGCTAGCCAAAGGTTTACGATCCATTCTGCTCCTCTACAACAGAGAAGCACAGTGGATCGTAAACCCTTGGCTAGCGAAGATGCATATGCAGTAGTTTGATGATAAGGACCGTGACAGAACATTACGTGTCAATTTCCATAGGAAACAAGAAACAAAATAGATAGCTATTGTCGTCCGCCTTCAAATCCCATTTCACCGTTAGTCGTATCTGAAAAAAAAAACATACCATACACGTAAATAACATCCAAATGCCATGTATACAGTATTGAAATTAGGCATGCACACACACACAAATGAGGGTGTATATAATGCAAATATGAAATTTCAAATATGGTGACCCGAAAACTCCCTGGTTTATACTATTGCACATAACAGGGAGGAACTTTACATGTAATTTCATTGTTAATAGATTGAAACGGACGATGAACCATGTAAAAACTTCAAGTGTTTGGAAAACTGAGAGAAATTTCGATTCATTATATAACTGGTGTCCCTTTTCATAGAGTCCATTATATTGTATAAACACACTGATCAATACTTACGTTAGGGTATGTGGGAAGAACATTGAAAAGGCCACTGTATGTGTACTGGTCCCCACTTTTTATAGGACACGTGATGTTACTGGACTGACAGCCATTTGGGTTTGGCATTCTGAACTTGATAGGTATACCAGAGAGTATTCCGTAGATCTCAGCAGTTAAGCCCACAGAATTCTTCGCTACAAATGACAATAGAACAGTTTGTTTATATCACGTTCTTCTATAGTTCATTATGATATATACAGATAGTGAAAATGGTAAAGAAACATTTTTTCTGTGTGTTGACATTGTATTAAGATTTACAAGGGGAGAGGACAACACACATGTATAGAAAAAATTCGCGCCACTGATTTATAAACGGGAGGTAACTGTTATATAATTGAATCATGTGACTCCAATGAGCCATAGCCTATAGCGTAATATCGCTACTAACCTGCGATAAATGTTACAGAAACGGTGACATTCATTCCATGATGAAATTTACAAGGTTGCGCTGTGCACGGAGAGATATCAACAGACTTTATGTCTGGAGTTCCATCTGTAAGGAGATTGTGATTATAATCTATAAATATGAAGAGCATTTTGGACCTAAGAGTATTGTCTCTATGGTAAAAGTATTACATGTATTCAAAATTTTGAATCAATCTTGTCCCATAGGGTTCATATTCTGTATAGCGCAATACTGAGCAATTTAAATATTATTTGAAATCAACAGTACATGTGATACATTGCAACATTTTATAGTCTTATGTTAAAAACCACACGAAAAATAAGGATTGTGGACTGACTATCTTAGTACGCACTGTCCATTGAAAGTAATTTTGCAATTTGCTTCATATGTACCATCATGACTACTTATGCGCAGATGATATGGGGTGGGGCATTTTATTTATTTCATTCATTAAAGTAATCAAATTCTGACATAGAGACCTAACTAAAACAAATGATATAAATTGACTGTTATTATCTATTCTTACTATTAAGGAGATTACCAACTACTAGCATTTCGGAAAATTAGCGTTAAATCTCACTATGGACCTACCATTTGGTTTTGATCTGACCTAAGGCAGCAATTCTTGTGAAATTTTAAATTTATGCAGGTATACTAAGGTTGTATTTTTTTTCGGTCGATAAGACTGCCATACGAAACCCCACAAAAGTGCATGCTGCATGAAACCTTATGCCTGGATATACAAAGCATGGTGCATGATCATTAAGAAAGCCGATATAACTTACCGCATTTCTTGAAGTTGATCGGTTCACAGAAGCAAGTTGCAAGTACGCCAACCACCACGAGAGCGCACACGAGCGAGAGGGACATGTCTGTTGTATTCCTTTGTTTCGTGTTGTCTGTTAATAGTACAAACGGTGAGTTCTTGCCGAGGTTTGTTTATATTCGGGTGGAGTCACGTGGAAATTGAATGGAAATGTCCCCACATGACCTTCGTTGCGCAAGAGGGATTTAAAGTACGTAGAATGAAAATATAAATAAAGTAATTTTGAAGCCAACTTTGATTTACCTTGGATGATTGGCTTACAAATATGTATGATCAATTTAGGTTAATTGAGCATGTACATGTAAATATATATTTTTTAATTGTATTGAATACTTATGATTCTATAAACTGAACCCATAATTCTTAAAGTTCGGTGACCTACAAAATCAAACTCTTTCTATCAGTCGGTTTTATCTTATTTGGTGATAAAGTTGCAAATTTTAGGAAAATGTGTCTGATTTGGACACTAAATCGGCATATCCGCTTCTTGAATAAGATAGCTTATCAGAAGATTCCAAATTAGGTTGCTTGTTTAGTAACTGTTGTTTGTGAATGTGCCGTTCTTTGTCCATCACAACTTAGTGACATGTGACTTGTTTACATGGTTCGTCAGGCAAAAAGATCGCACGTTTACTTTACGTCTCACTAAAACGCCATGATGATAATATTTAGAAGGAATATCAAGTTAAAAAATACATGTAAAACTACTTATTAATTATTATCTATGTCGAAAAGAGTGTATGTATCCATTCTGAATATTTGGATGACTATGTGTGATCACCAATGAAAAGTTCTTTTTAACATGAATCTCTGTAAATGTTTATAATGTTTGTTTGTTTATTTGTTTCTATCAAGTTTTCACAGTGTAGTTTGCAGAAGACGAGTCTGTGACGATACTTTACTTTGCTACAGTAATATATATAATTAACTCTTTTTTGTAAATTCATTACATATTTTATTACATCAAAAATATAAACGCACACAAAGGAATAATTGAATAAATAATCATGAAATATGTACAATGATAACTGAATGAATGTGAAACGCGCCTAGTACTGTCCACATTAAATTGGTAGTGGGAGGTCGAACCTTTAATCAACGATTTGAGCAGGCCATAAAAAGCACACCATATCCTTCCCACTGTCATCTCTGATTTCTAGTTTTGCAACGAGAGAAACCTGAAACCAAGCATATATGACATTGTGAAAGCATGTATAAAAGTTAGTACATGTAATGTGAAAGTGGAATATTATTATATATAACGCTGATTCAAATTCACAATTTTCGCCAAACCACATTTAGTACGAACTGTACCAACATACAAAAATAATAAGAAAACCGACAGCTAATTTTGTTTTTTTTTATTACAACATGGAATCAAATGAGGACTTGATGAAAAATAATACAATTACCTTTGGATAGGATTGTTCAACCTTCAAAGCGTTTAAGTAGACAATTTTACTATTTGCATTTATTGGACCGGAAATGAGTCCCTGTGAAACCGGAAACGGAACGGGGACTCCACCTATGATACCATGGAGGACAGATGTGTATTTCTTGGATTCTATCTCTATTTAAAAAGAAAAAAATGATAATGATAAATACGACTTTCAATTACAGGCTTTGCAAAAGCATCTTAAGAATTGCATCTCTCTGTCTTACTCGAGGTAAATTCCACCTTCATGGTAACATTAACTCCTCTCTTGAATTGACATGGTTCTGATGGACAGGGAGTTATCTCCACTTGGTTTATGCTTCCAGTCACGGATCCTAGCATACGACAGATAATCACAATTAAAACAGTATCATAATCAATATGAACAATGCATTCTCGATATTTGGTAGAATTTCTACATATGTATTGATATATAATGTATTTCTTAAAAACGGGGGGGGGGGGTGTCAAGGTATATGTATTAGGTATTTCCAACTAAAAAAGATGTCTAAAACATGCAACCGCTTCTTAATCGACAAACAATATCAAACAGTTTAGACTTTCATTTAAGTTTTTTTTTTAGATTACAAAACTGAGTTCTTCATAGGTAACAAAAATTCCAGGAGATTGGACATTCTTTTATTATCTATCAATAAATACTAGTAATAAACATGTATCATATTATATTTCCTTTGTTTAAAGTAAATTGATGCAAAAAAATAATAATAATAAAATTATTAAATGATAGGTATATGAAAAAGTAGAGGGCAACAACATACCACAATCCTTGACGTTGATGACATCAGCTGTTACGCAACACGCAACAGCAAGAAAAAGAATGGCTCTCGTTACAGTGTCCATCTCTCTAAGTTACAGACGAAAAGTAAATGATGAATAATAAAACAACTCTAAAAGTACCAGGTCTCTTATAATGGAGTCTTTATATATATATATACAACTGTTAAAACCCGGCCTTGTTTTTGACTTTGGAATCGTTCGATCGTTTCTTTTGTCATACGACTTTGCGCGATAACGACTTATGGGCTGATCGAAGTCAACTGTATAGGACATGTCGTTCTAGAGTCATAGGTTACATTGTACGGTATATATCTTGTACTGACCAACTGAAATAGGGCAGATTACGGAATTAACATACTTAACGATTTGTAAAACAGGACACGTACACGTTAGCCGACGGGAGGTCAAAATAAATTATAGATATTGAGGTGTTTATCGGGCGAGGTGACATTTTAAAGCGTTTACTTTTTAACGTTTATGTGTACAGTGTACGATGAACTAAATAGACAAAACGAACGTACATGTTTCATGAAATGTAAACAAAAAGGAATGTAGTATTTATTTCATTTTTAAATCGCAACACGTACATTATTTGGCGTGTCGTAACTTTAAAAAAAGATTCTGATCTGGAATTTTGGAAGAAACTGAAACTTCTCCTGTAAGTCTTTTCATCTGAATCAAATGATGATGCGGTTGTACTTAGGAGGAAACGAATGTTGCGTTTATTGGTGAATTCAACTGATAATTGATGATAATAATAACAAACCTATTTTCGTCCCTCTCTTCAAGTTGCAATATTGAAAGGATAAACTTTCAAACAAGGTACTAAACCAAACGGTCGCAGATGCAAATGTTTCTGAATATTTTGAGCGGATAATAACTTTTCCCATTTTATAATACTGAAGTATTTTGAAACTTGGCATTGAGTGTTAGTGTACCAAATTTGATTCTGCCAAGCAAAATGTTCTTAGAGGGACAAGGTCAAGTTTTAAGCTAATTTTTTTTTAATCTGAATGTTTCAATGTGGTATTTTTAATAATGAACCAAAATTAAAGTGTCAGTCGTCGAGACACAGAGCTTGCACTCTTTGTTATGTAAACAAATATCAGACCAATTATTGTTTTGTTTTATTTTTTGTTTAAATACTGAATATTGAAAAGAAAATATAACGATATTGTTTTCATAACACCTAGCCAGGAGAGAAAAATCTACTAATAAAACAATTTTTTACTATTATTTTCAACAAACGTAAACAAAAAACATGACACGAGCCTTGACTACATAACAAAGAATTGTGAGCTCTCTAATAACTCGACAACTGACATTATCTCGCTGAACAAAAAATAAATATCCCTCATGAAGCTTTCAAGTCATCAACAACAAAAGAAACATGGTTTTCCGCTTAAATCATGAGCAGGCTCCTTTAAATTAAACAAACAATGTTTTCTGAAGTGAACGGTACATTGTAGTGTGACCTTTGATTGTCATGTATAGGGATCATGTACCCCTTTTTCGGTACTTGTGTACTAAGTTTGAAGCATGTAAAGTAAACTTGGATGTTCTTTTTAAGATAATGAGTGGGCAACACTTTTAGTCTTCCGGTTGATATCTTGAGGCGTTTGACCCTTGACCTTTTCCCCCGTGGCTTCAAAAACTGACTGGGTTCACTTAATTATCCAGCATAGGATTTTTAGGAAATTGATCAGACAACACTTGAATTTACAGTATGAGTATAAATCAATAACATTACATCATGATCTGGATTATTCATACTCCAAATATATATGTGTTTTTTCCCAATTTTCCTGTTTCCCGCAGTTCATTGTCTCATATGAAAAACATAAACCAACACAAAAATCGTTTAAGTTTTAAGTTTAATAAGAATCGAGATAATAGGTGTGGTGCTTAACCCACTATCATCGCGGGTACCACAAAACAAGCGAAATCTTTCCCTGTGGAATCCTGGATCTCCCACTTTACCACAAGAGAAATCTGTAAAATAAAGAACTCGGAATGATTGAAAACTCGAGACCTATGAAGATCAAATCAATCATTTTCATCTTAAATATTGAAAAAAAGAATGATTCTATAATTCTTATAATAATGTGTACATTGCTCTAGATGTCATGATGCAAACAATTCTAAAGAACAACATTTTTTTTCTAGATTTTCAAGAAAAAAGTATATACACTTAAGAAGAATTTTTTTTAACCAAATAAGAAATAACCGTGGGTATTATATACCGTAGGAGGCTGTGTGCAAACCAGCTCATTGATATAATTTTTAGCCTGTTTCTCATTCATTTGAAATATAAATAATAAAATACAGACTCTTGTGGAAGATTTTTTTCTTCGTTCGTAAAAAAAAAACATCAACAAAATCTGATATTGTGAAATCGGGCAAACACTCTGTGTTTGCATTAATACCTTAGGATAAGCTGGCTCTACAAAAATGGCGTTGGTGTATGTGATCTTCTGGTTCTGTTGTATAGGGACGGGAGGGTTGACATCGCCATTAGCGGTGGGGAATGGTACTGGGACTCCGCCTATAATGCCGTGCACGACCGTCTTAAACGTAGCGGAATTGGAATCTGAAAGTCAAATCAGCAAAGATCAGTAACCGGATGATCACATTTAAGTACTACCGGTATTGTGGGATAACACATTCATTGACTTGAACTGAAAAAGCACCTAGAAAAACCGTAAAATAGTGAAATGCAGAAACAGGGAGAAGACTTTTTTGGCATTTCGTACTACTCAACAGCTTGCAATAAAATTATTAGTAACTGCTCATATGCATTGGAAATGGGGGGGGGGGGGCTTTGCCCCCCCCCCCTTTTTTTTGCAAAGTAACACATTACTATATCCAAACACCTTTTTTTTCTTGTCAAGATTTTTCGTAAGTCTATCCCCCCCCCCCCCACTTTCAATCAATTTGCTTCCGACGCCACTGGTGCTTTAGGCAGAGCAAAATACGAGTTTGCTTTTATTTTCGGTAGCCTCCACGTCACTTCAAATAAGTTTTCAAACTGGTGTACGTCCAAGTGTAGAAACAGAAAGAAATTACGGCTTTAAAATGCATTGCATACTTACTAGGAAGAAAATCAATGGAGATAGTAACGTTGGTGTTTTTCTTCAGCTGGCACGGCTCTGTGGGACACGGGTTGACGTCGACGCTGTTTATTTTACCCACGACAGACCCTGAAAGCAGAAAAGATACAGTGGATATTAATTTTTTTTTTGTTAATTAAAATCTTTTAAATAAATGACTTTCTGGTCCCTGTTTTGCATAGCGCACTATTTGAGATATTGACTTAGTGCATCAAACGATTTTAACCACGATGTGAAAGGAAATCCATGTACACTGACTGGAATCGTGCACAAAAATACGCTTATTTTTTAATTTATAAATTTGGAATTTCATGAAGATCAGATTCGAATAAAACGTATTCCCGCTATATAGTTTTGAATGAAATTTCGCTCGTGTATAATTTACACTTACCACAATCTTTGAATTTCACATTATCAGCAAAAGAGATGGATAATAGAGCCAGAAAAATGCACACGCGAATCATTTTAATCGTTGTCTATTTAAAATATTAATTAAATTGATGAAATCTACTAGAACCTTGGCGATCACAGCATTCCTACAAGGCCGGGGGGTATCAGGATAAAATACAAGGCCACTTTATCATTATCTGCCCTTATGGAACCCTTATCAAGCGAAAAATTGACCCGGAGTGTATGAAAGACACTGCAATATAATATTGCATGCATACTTTAATATATTACTTTCTTCAAAGTGCTTCATGTGGTTTGATATGTCAAGCCTTTGTCTCTTCAGATTGGTACAACCCAGTACTGGCCATATTTGGAGTAGATTGTTCGATTAGGTTCAAAGTTCATGAATGCGCACTTATCAAGTAGAGCAACCCCTCCCCCAACTGTTCTGAACTTCACCTACTTACTACTACCCTAGTTTTCACTGGATTAGTATGATAGTGTCTGTAAAACAGGTTACTTATTTAAACGGATAGAGAGAAAGATCGAGAGAGAGAGAGAGAAATTTTCTCTTTAAAACGTTTATACAATATATTGATAAAAACAGAAGAGCGATGCATCAATGTAGTACACAATCTTGATACATGTATGAGTAAAATCCAAATATAGGGCTCAAAGTTTGGAGGAATTTTTTTTCGGTCGGGTGCGAAGGCCTGAAATTTTTCGCTCTTGTGGTACATGTATTTTGTGATTTACATAATATATTGTACCAAAACAATGACGTATTATGGAATTAAAAATGCATAAATATTTGGCGCACATGCCTCATTGTCGATGTTTTCTTATGTTCTCAAGTTTGGATCCTATTCCGAAATTTTGCGCAAAATTGACTGTTATGCTAACTATAAATGTATATGTACTTTCAATGCAGCTTTCGAATGTAAGCGATTTTGTCAGATTTATAGTGTCTTATCATACATGTAAAATTTTCCACGACCAAAAATTAATCTGTCTGTATAGTAATACTATTTTCTCGATAGATGTTAATATTGAATTTCGTATATTTTAAAAATATTTGTCTTATTCTGTCGGCAATCTGTCTAATACGGAATCTCATTACAAAACATTGAAAATATCATAGCATACCAAAATATAGTATAAAAATGCAATGCTATGAGATTTCTCTGAAATGCTATGATATCTCTATGCTATTATTAATTTGTTAAAACAAATTATTAATTTGTTATAACAAACTATTAATCTGTTATAACAAATTGATAACTTGTTATAACAAATTATTAATTTGTTATATCAAATTACTAATTTGTTATAACAAAATACTAATTTGTTATAACAAATTGATAATTTGTTATAACAAATTACTAATTTGTTATAACAAATTGATAATCTGTTATAACAAACTACTTATTTGTTATAACAAATTGATAATAATCTGTTACAACAAATTGTTATAACAAATTGATAATCTGTTATATCAAATTACTAATTTGTTATAACAAATTAATAATCTGTTATAACAAATTAATAATTTGATATAACAAATTGATAATCTGTTATAACAAATTTCTAATCTGTTATAACAAATTAATAATTTGTTATAACAAATTTCTAATCTGTTTTAACAAATCAATAAAAAATACTGTTGCGGCCCTGATACGCTTCCGTATTAACCCGTTGTGATATCATGGTGCGCTACTGTGGCGTATGGTTTTGATACAAAAATCATAATAATATGTACAGCCTTGCCCTGGAAATATTTTTCATCGGGATCGGAGTGCGAGGATAAAAATGTCGTCTTAAAATTTCGAGAGTCGTGAGAGACCCATTTTGAAAAAGTTGCAAACGTTTATGGAATGTCGGTCGGAAAGCAGATATTAACTGCACCAGTTCGGTTGCTGAGGAGGAAATCTGACTTTGCTCAATATTCATCGGTAATTGTTTTACAAAATCTACTACTGTAATATCAAAATAATGTCATGAATTTTAGACATGATCAATATGACCCAGTTTTTAACTTCAGGTAAGTGCGTGTACCCATTATTTCTTCCTATCTTTACCTCAAATAGAGTATGGAGTGTCCCCTCTCTCTTTTGGAAGTTTAATATTGACATGTCATTTTGTAAGAGAGTCAACTAACTCGGAAATAGAGACGAATATGAGAGACGCATTTCTTTTTCATGATACTCTATATAAATTAAAGCTATAATGTACGTATATGCCCAAATTAATAAATGTTTGTTTTTTAAAAGGAAAAAAATGTATGAATTTTTTATCAAGCAAAATAAGTTATAAACTTTCTGCAAATTATGCAATTGAATTCAAACACATATGAAAGTATGGGATATAAATTCCAATTAATATTTTTTTTACATTGTGGTCCAGTATGTAAACACCCCAGTTTGAAATATCCATTATCATGTGATTTTGCAAGCTTTTATAGCATGTAAACAAGAAGTTAATGCAAAAGGGGTGTTCGTATGTGTTGGTAGTTGGCTATCACATTCAGAGACAAATAAAAGAAAAAGACAGAGACATTAGAAAGTGTTTTGAGTCAAAGAAATATCACTTTTTCTAACATTAGATAACTCGAGTACTCAATTAATACCAATAAATAATCAGTCATATTTGTCACAATGTTTTTTAAAAACAGCTCATCATATTGACAAACTTTTGGTCTGCTTTCCAACATCACAAGAATTGTGTCAGGGCCTTGCAAGCATTACAACAAACATAATTGATACAATTACAAACAAGTGCATATATGATTAATAATATGTAATGTATGCATTATAGTTAATATACAGTGCTGTTTATGAACATATAGCCTGGTCATATTGAAAATTAAATAAAAGTATAACACTGGAAGGTATAATTGCAAGTAATATATAAGGAATTCATTGAATAGCCACCCAGTTTATATGAATATAAATTGTGTTGATATTGAATTTACTTCTTATAATTTTAATTGTATGCATTTCAGTGTAAAAAGTCTTTTTAAGGCTGTTTAATTCTTCAAAGAATTGTGCAAAATTCAAATGTTGTCAAGCAGATTGATACATTTAACATTTGTCCTGTTGTGACATATAAGCAACATTCTTTTAAACTACATGTATTTTTTTCAGCTCATCAAATTTTTTTTTACCAAAATTAAATTATTAATCAATGAAATAGTATTGTCGTGTTGGCAAAATATTTAAAATACTAAGTGATACTTTAAAAAAAAAAAAACTACACAGACTGTTACATTATATAATTTGAATCCCCTTAGCTCTAGTTAAATTGACTTTTGACCTTTAAATTGTGTTCGTATCATATCTTGGGTCAGCTCGATCTGCATGCATGAATTTTATTTGCACAGGGCAGCTCATCTGTTGTCATAAGTTTTCCTGTGTATTATTTAATATTTTTCTAGCTCTCACCATAATATGGTACAAAAGATCTGGATTCAACATGAAAAAAATTTTTTAATAAAAAATCGTAAAAAGAAAAATGTTGATCTAGTATACAAATATATTTGATATTGTATATACAAATATATATGATATTGTAAATAAGATTATCATAATATATCATTTGTGGGGGGGGGGGGGGGGGGGGGGGCTCTTTTTTAAACTAAGTTTATTCAAATGAAGGAACACATTTATATTTATATAACATTTTTAAACTAAGTTTATTCAAATGAAGGAACACATTTATATAACAATCTAATTATAAATAAAATTCAATTTTATTTTATCTTCTACTGCTACTCAAGTTCATCTTTTTTTAGCAGCTGTAGCCAATACAAAATATTGATTTTTAGCTCACCGAGACGAAGTCAAGGAGAGCTTATGCTATACCCTCGGCGTCGGCGTCGGCGTCCGGACCTGGTTAAAGTTTTTGTTGCAGGTCCTGTATCTAAGCTATTACTTGTCCTATCTTCACCAAACTTGCATGGGTGATGCATCTGGACCTACTTACGGACTTGAAAGACTTGGATGCTGAATCTGGGTCCTAAATTTCAGATGCTGGAGGAGGTTAAGGTTGTTGGACCAGGTTAAAGTTTTTGTTGCAGGTGCCCTTTGATAGCAATATCTTAGTTACTGCTGGTCCGTACATCACCAAACTTGCATGGATGGTGTGCCTTATGATACTGATGCACCAGACAGGCTTGAGTGCTGAATCTGAGCTATAGGTTTCGGATGCTGGAGGAGGTTAAGGTTTTTGGAGCAGGTTAAAGTTTTTGTTGTGGGTGCCCATTGATAGCAATATCTAAGTTACTACTGGTCCTAACTTCACCAAACTTGTATGGATGATGCGTCTTATGATACTGATGCACCTGACAAGCTTGAATGCTGAATCTGAGCAATAGGTTTCGGATGCTGGAAGAGGTTAAGGTTTTTAGAGCTGGTTAAAGTTTTTGTTGCAGGTGCCCTCTGATGATTATATCTTAGTTACTACTGGTCCTTACTTCACCAAACTTGTATGGATGGTGCGTCTTATGATACTGGTGCACCTGACAAGCTTGAATGCTGAATCTGAGCAATAGGTTTCGGATGCTGGAAGAGGTTAAGGTTTTCAGAGCTGGTTAAAGTTTTTGTTGCAGGTGCCCTCTGATGATGATATCTTAGTTACTACTGGTCCTTACTTCACCAAACTTGTATGGATGGTGCGTCTTATGATACTGATGCACCTGACAAGCTTGAATGCTGAATCTGAGCAATAGGTTTCGGATGCTGGAAGAGGTTAAGGTTTTAAGAGCTGGTTAAATAAAGTTTTTGAAACAGGTGCCCTCTGATGATGATATCTTAGTTATTACTTGTCCTTACTTCACCAGACTTCCATGGATGGTGTGTCTTATGATACTGATGCACCTGACAGGCTTGAATGCTGAGTCTGGTTTCGGATGCTGGATAAAGTTAAGTTTTTAGGAACAGGTCACATGTTTAATAGATGATAGTACTATTTCAAACTTGCATAGTTGATTTAACTGTAATATGAATGAATCGCAGAGGTAGCTTCAGATGCAGAGCTTGATCTCCATTATCAAGGATGCTAAAAAATAAATCTCACTCACTCAAACCAGCTCGATAGATAGATGTGTTTGTTGATAAATGATATAACATGATTCCTATGATATAGTATTGTATGATATGAAACAATATTGTTTGATATGATACAATATGATATCATATGTTATATTATAAAAAGCTATACAATACGATATGATATTGTATCAATTTTTTGGATATTTTATGATATGATATTGTATCATGATACTGTTATGTATAGTATTGTATATTATGATACAATATTGTATAATATTATATTGTATTTTTAATTTATTATTTTATCACATGATACAATTACATAAGATATTGCAAAATATTATATTGTATCCTATGATACAATATTGTATATTCTATAATATTGTATCATACAATATTGTATAATATGATATTGGTTTCAGTAATATAGAATTATATCACATGAAATTGTATTATATGATATTGTAATTTTATATTATATTGTATCATACGATATTGTATGATATGATATTGGTTTATATGATATATTATCTTATCACATGAAATTGTATTATATGGTATTGTAATATATATTATTGTGTCATATGATACAATATGTATAATATAATAATGTATTTTATAATATTTTGCTTTATCACATAATATTGTATCATTTGATAAGATACAATGTTGGAATCAAATTATATTGTATTATATGATATAATATCATATAATGTATCAAATATGTTTCAGTGTCATTCAATACAATATCATACTATATTATACAATATAATATGTTTCAATGTTATGATGTATTATGTAATATGATATTGTAATATAATACTATATTGTATTATATTTTATGATATTGTATTATGTGATCAAATACAATAAGGTATAACACAATACAATGTCATATCATACATTACAATATCATATCTCATTATTGTTTATTACGGTATTTTATTGTTTTATATGATATATATTATAAATATGACATGATACAATATTTAATTCTATATCATTGTATTGATTAACATATGAACATATTATTATCATAAAAAAAATTTATCAGATGATATACGATATTTTGTCAAAACAGAATCCATGAATATCCAAGATCATAAAGTATGATTTTCATATAAAATGATAAAGGTGGTCTTATGAAGGTGATGTCTCATAATGGTCCGTCTCGGTGAGCTTAGTAATCTATGATTACCTATGTTTTTTATTACATTGAAATTAATAAAGAATGGTTTATTCATACAGAATTTTAAATGAATTTTTTTTCTTCTTACTTGTACAGGATTCCATCAGAAATGGATTACTTGGGATGGTTGGAAGGTAACAAAAATAATACTATAAAATACCCAGTAAATATCAAATTTGGTTTTATTTGTTGGTGTCATTTTCTTCCCTTACCATTAAATTTTTTTTCACAGAACACCTCTTGTGAGAATAAATAAACTTAGTGATGAAACTGGTAAGTCTTTTAAATAATATTTCCAGAAAAACACAGAATTTTAAAGACTTGTAACTTTCAACTTTACCTGTATATTCCATGCTATGATTTCAATGAAGTTTGCACTTTGGAATTAAATATTTATTATTAAATATTGCTGTGCAGGTTGTGAGATATTGGCCAAAGCTGAGTTCTGCAATGGAGGTGGATCAGTGAAAGACCGAGCTGCATACTTCCTAATTAAAGATGCTGAAGAAAAAGGTTACATCTTCTTTCTGAATGTGAAAGCTTAGGAATTTATTAAATCATTATTTGATACATGTATGTATACATGTATGATGTCTTGCTCACATTTATGAGAAAAACCCTTAGGCACAGGTATTAAGTATTTAATTACAGGCATTTATTCAATATCTGAAATCTATATTAGAGTGTAGTATTATTAAGTCTAGTGTTACTGTTGCATCTAGTTTAAAAATTATCAGAATTGCCATTTGAGCACAAGGCAAAAGGAAGAATTTATAATTGCTGCTAATTAACATTCCATTCAATTCGAAGTGAGATATTCCAGAAAATCCTCTGTGAAGTTATATGATAAGAATTGACTAGATCATAGGGGACAAAGTCAATAGAAGACAAGTTTATGGAGCTTGTTTGCTGACATTGTTTTAGGGCTCTTAAAACCTGGAGGGACGGTAGTAGAGGGTACAGCAGGAAACACTGGGATAGGGCTGGCACACATGTGCCTGGCGAAGGGCTACAGGTGTGTCATCTTCATGCCAAATAACCAGTCCAAGGTAGGATGCTGCAATCTGAAACACTTTTGTTTTTGAAAGTTACATCATGCTGTTATTAACATTTAAGGTGGATCTATACACCACTTTTTGATGACGCAGTACGCAAAAAAGTAAATCTGGAAGCATGAAATTTTGGTACTGGCTGATTTAAACTGAGGCGAATTGTATGGGGACCACTCTTTTAAAAAAATTGTTAAATGAATAGTCTTAGATTTAATTTGTTAATTGGAAAAATCATTACTTACAAGTAATGCGACACGTTGAGTCATATTATTTATCTTAAAAAACAATAAAATCAAGTATAATTTTCTAAATAGTTTCTTTCCGATGTACGATATCTTACAGCATAGCTCAGTGGGTTAGTGGGTTCACTACAAACCTGTAGATAATGAGTTCGAATCCCATTGAGGACAATAAAATTTTTAACCTAAGTTTCCAAAATTTTCTAAAACATATTTTTTGGTTGAATACTGCGAAAGAAAATTCTAAACCGGTGAAAGCATTTTAATTATAATATACTTGTATTCACATTAATATTGACAGATGTTCCTAACCATCATAAGGAGATGGGAGGATGGCTTTGAATTTCTCTCAGGTTGGGATACATAAATCCTATTAGTTAATTTTCCCCTTTATTTATTTGACTTAGTTTTGCATTAAAGCGAATAAATTCACTTATATAGGCCTATAATGAAATATGTATGTATTTATCATTCCATCGTGATATTTAGGAAATTTTCTTTAACTCAGAAATGAAAAGTCCCCAAGATGTTTGGGCCTTGGGACTTAGGAACGATAACTCTTACCTGAGGAACTTTCATACCAAATAAAATTTAAAATATTTTTTGTGTTTTTTTGCAGTGATTTTTATTCAAATTTTTTATGTCACAGTTTTTAAAATACATTTTCTTACAACATCAAGCAGCTATTTCAGATGATTTGTCAACCGAGTAAGAAAATATGAAAAATTATGTTTTGGGGAAATACTAAAAAAAATTGCAATAATAAAATTTTTGAATGATAAGAAGTATTATATTTTTTTTATGTGTCTGAAGGAAATATCCATCATATGACAAAAAAAATTATCTCAATTTGTTAATAGTTAAATTTTTAAAAATTATTTTACAAAAACGCGAAAAAATATTTAAAAATTCTTTAAAAACACCTATAGTATCCCTATCATCATTTTAATATTTGATAAGTATATGTTTTGTGGTCTTCTATTGAAAATTGGAATAAACTGTGGGTGTATAGAGCCACCTTAAAAATGAATGCACTTTCTTTGTTAATTTTCGGTATATTTTGATCTTGCTACGGAGATTAATTTTTTTTTCAGGAGAAAATTGAATGTCTTCAGACTCTTGGAGCTGAAGTTTATCCTTGCCCTGTAAAACCTTGGACTGATCCTGATAACTATAATCACCAGGTCAGTCAGAACAGATTCACTTAGTTCCAAGAAAGTAGTAAAGTTGGAAATTAAACAAATTAACATGTACTAGTATGTGACTGTGTAATGTTTCAGGCTGCTAGATATGCACAGAGTTTGGAGAATGCAGTGTGGACAAACCAGTTTGACAACACAGCCAACAAAAGAGCCCACATTGAAACAACAGGACCTGAAATCTGGCAGGAAACTAGTCTGTTTACAATTATCCATCAAGGCTTTTTCAATATCATATCAAATATTTTGGATCTTACTTTCTTAGTTTCCACTATGAAATTTAATGTACATTCCTCGGTTTATTGATCCTTTGACTTATGGATTTTTTGCTAGTTTTCATCCATAACTACATCAGGAGCACTTTTGCAAAAAAAAAAATAACAGTTGAGAAACCTTATTGATTGTTATTGTCATTGTTTGATTGTAAAAAAGTTTTACAATTTTCTGATATTGATGTAACATGTTCTTAACATTGGTAGATGGTAAAGTGAATGCTGTTGTGTTTGGCACTGGAACTGGGGGGACGTTGGCAGGAGTGGGCACTTACCTCAAAGATAAAAATAAAAATGTCCAGGTGTTTCTAGCAGATCCCCAGGTAAATGCTTTCAAATCATTTCTTCTCTGGTTCACTTACTTTTCTATGATAAAGAGGTGGCTTATACATTCTAACAGCAGTTCTATATGCCCTATGCTGATAAAGAAGTGGTATTTTTATGACATTTGGTGACAAAATTGAATATGGGTTTGATGTTTCCTAAGGAAATACTAAAAATATTCATTACCTGGTACTTAAAAAAACTGCATGGTCTTTTTTTCCCTCTTTTTTGCAGGGAAGTGTGTTATATAACTATATAAAAAATGGAAAACTTGAGCGAACCCCTGGGGATTCCATAACAGAGGGCATTGGCCAAGGACGTGTCACTCAAAACTTGAAAGACGCACCAATCGATGACGCTCTGGCAATTAAAGATGTGGATGCTGTGGAATGGGTATAAAAGTACATTACATGTGTATTTAAAAATGGCACTGTCCATATTCTTACCATTCAATTTGTTTGGGATTATTATTATTTTATTCATTATTTTCTTTTAAGAAAAAAGTTCTTATAGTTATGCTATATTGAGAGCGATAAAACTAATAAACCTCAAAATTTACAGATTTTGTTTTATTTAAATACACGCATTTGCATGTTGTACAGAAAAATGTTTATATTCATAATGGCAGGAAATACTGTAAAAGTGGTTATTTATGCTGATGGTTAAGTATGGGTTTTCTAAAGTCAAACAATGCATGGATATTCAATACGCGATTGCATGATTTACCACTCTAAGGGGTATTTTACATGGTTTAAAGCAAGCCTACTGCATAACTAGTGTAAATTTCCCCCACAAGTAAATGTATAAAAGAAGATAAAATAAAAGTTATATGTCTTAGAAATTAATCATACTTTAACTTTAAAAAATAATCATGATTTTATGAACTGTAGACCTTCAGACTTCTCCATGAGGAGGGATTCTTCGTGGGTGCATCTACAGGACTGAATATAGCTGCTGCCAAACAAGTGGCTGAGTTAATGGGGCCAGGCCACACCATTGTCACCTGTCTGTGTGATACAGGCCAGGTAGGGGAATCCAACAGATTCTTTGTACTTGTAAAGCAATTTTATGAAATATTTTAGAGATTCTGGAGAGTTTAATTTAAAAAATTTTTGAATAAAACTTGGGTCTCTAGAGATGTACAAAAAAATTGTATGGAAATACGGGTATATGAAAAAACCTATAAAATTATTTCTTACAAGAACCGCAATGCCCCAATTTGTAATAATATCATTGTTAAAGCATTTTGTCGGACAAATATATGTTTGATTCTAAATTATTGAAACAGCAATTTGGCCCAAAAAGAAGACCAATGTTTAACAAAAGAATATTGGGGGAAAATATAAAATCTTTATAACAATATACAGGTACACTAGTAAATTATTCAGATGTTTTTGTTTAAGACTTCAATAAGCTACTTAATGATCAAAGTTATGGCAGTTTGGTTCACAATCCTCATGTTCTGATTGTGATAGTCCTAGAAATCATTGATGAAGAGATGTACATTGTACAAATGAAGATTTAATATTGCAGTTGTTATTATTCTGTCCTATGGCACAATTATTATCGCAAGGAATGTTTTATGAGATGCATGTACAGTTAAATGCAAATGTAAAATGCGAATAATTATTTTCTTTCAAAACAAATTGGATTTTTATGCATTTAAAAGGAACAGCCAGGTTACATTAAATGTGATATATATATATATATATATATATATATATATATATATATATATATATATACACTTTTTAAACATACATCTATGTTATCATCATATCAACTAATTTGAATGATGGTTTAGATATTTTAAAATATAACTCATTCTTTTCAGTGGTGTTTTCTAGAGCCAATATTAGTTTAATTTCACAGGAGCAAAGATATTCCTCCATTAGTAAAGGAAATTTATGCATGATTACTCATACTTTGATTTGAAATTTTAAAAAAATACAAATTTATATTGTTGTTGAGTCTTTCTCAAAACATAATATGCACTCGAAAATTTTAGAAAGGAATGTTGTTGTATGTGATATTGTTTGTGCTATATAATTCATAAAGGAATGCTGTTGTCTGTTCTATATATTATATAGCACATACAACAACATTCCTTTATGAATTTTGAAAGTGTTGGATAGGCACATGTATTTCTTAAAGCAATTCTTTCGGAATTCTTGTTTATGTTATGTCAATTTTTAGAAATTTACTGAAAAAGCATATTCCTCCCTATAAATCCAATATATATATATATATATATATATATCCCTACATGATCCATCAAAAGTAGGAGTTGTCTATCTTACCGTAATATTCTTTGTTGTAGCGTTACTATGGAAAATTGTATAGTAGAAAGGTTCTTCAGGACAGAGGTAAGAAATAATAAAAAATTCCAACTGAAACTGATAATTTAGCATACCACTGATTTAACAGTAATTTCAATTGATAACACATTAGAACGTGTATATGTTATATATAAAAAGGATAGTGATTCTTCAATTTGCAGATTCAATTTTCATTATACTGCAGAAATTTTGATATTACTTGTTAATAGAAACACGCTTACATTTTGAAATAGATCATTTCATATCTTGTGTATCCTATCCCTGATTCTGATTTTGAAGTCCAAAGTCATTATAAGAGTGTAAGGCCAAAGCATCAAACAATATTGGAGCTCATTGAAGTTAACACATGTACTTGCATTTTACCTTCTTACTAGCATTTTTGTTAAATGTATAAACCATTTATTTGGGCTTTACACAACACTGTCAAGTTGCTGACAGTGTTCACAAGGCAATTGAAAATGAAAAAAGAGAATAGTTTTGCAAATGAACATGTTGTTGTAGAAGGGGATCGTTGAACAAAGTAACTACTCAGTTTTCATAATGTTCACATCTGGGAGTATACACACTTCCGATTGCTTCGTTTACAGAACTGTTTTGAGCAGAGCCAACATTCCCATGTTTATGTTTTTCATGACGTTAAACTTACATTAAACAAATTCATCGTTATGTTCTAAGTATTGTTATGTATACATTTTTATATGCATTTGTTAAGATGCATTTTTAAGAGTGTGACTGTGTATGTCTACTTAAAACTTACTAGTATAAGTGCATTTTACACTCAGAATTGTACATTAAAGTTACTTACCTTCAACGTGACATTTATCATACATGTATAAAAGTAACAACAGCTTCAAAGTTTGGACTACCAATAACTGATGGTTAAAAAACCTTAATAGTTTTGGGGGTTTTTTTTGGGGGGGGGGGGGTGTTAGTAAAGAGTACAGGTTAGAATTGTTCTGATATAAAGTTATTCAAACTGCAATTTACTGGTAATGTCTATTAATATATTTTGAATGATTTGGAAGTGATGAGAGTATCCAGCATCTAACACAAATTGAACTTTGTTATATGAAGTTCATAACTATTAAAGTAAACTTTTAGCAATTAAAAAGGATGGGTGAATGGAGCTTATTTAATAGGATATAACTTACCTAAAAAATAATCCTATTTTTCTGTTTTGATTTATGTTTTTCAAACCCATCAATTGAATATTTTGATGTCACTGTTAACTTAACAGAAAATTCTAAAAATTTTGCCGAATGGATGAAAAATCAATAGTTAAGTGGATTATGTTGTAAAAAAAGTTATTGTTCAATGGATCAGTCTTTAGTGGTTACTATAGAAATGAGTTTATATAACACAGTAGGTACATCTGCTCAATACTCACTAATAATAATTGGATTTAGATAGTTTACGCTTTAAAAACTGCTAAGCAGTTTCTGAAAAAGTATAAATAAGCTGTCACAGTCCAAGTTTTAAGATATAAATTGAGTAGTTAATGAGTTAATTTCTTTTCAATTGATTATCAACTTTTTTTCTACAGAAAATAAGCAAATTAAAAGTCCCAAATGCCAACAAACAATATTAAATATATGTTTTGCATTTTGATGCATTATAGACATAAGTCATGTTGGGACCAATGCAAAGTGTAAACCTTTCTTTTTTTGACATAACACAGAGAAATGAATTTTGTTTGAATGACCTCAATTTTTAAAGTGTCAACTTATGATTATTCTTCCCTTGTTTAAAAACAATTCTAAGGAGAGGACACGGTAAGTGTTTAAAACTGCTCAATCCCATTGTTTGTTGCTTCATTTAAAAGAAACACCTTTACAAACTTAAAATAAAGATAGATTCTATTTTTAGCCAGAAAAATGAAAGGAATCTTTTTATATTACCACTGGTGTAAACAAAACATACTTGTTACTTGACATGAACAGTTTATTTTGTTTCCACTTAAAATACTTTATAAAACTGTTGATGTACGTGTATGAATATGTACATGTATGACTATTTATGTAAATGTTTTGTACCCTGAACGTTTTCCGTCAAAAAAAATTCTGTTGTGTGTTAATGCTTTGCATGTACATGTAATCAAATTGGCCTCTATTAAAGATGCTTTCATTGTTGATGTTTAACAGAATTATTTCGTTTTAAGAAATTATATATTGATATCTATCTTTTATGCGCATGTGTTTAGACCCCAAGAAAATAGAGATGATCAGATTTTAACAACATTTTCGACATTGTCATGTACCTGTGAATTTGTAGCCTTTGAACTAATCCTCACTTATACTTGGTTGGTATTAATTTGAGGCTATGAACATATCCTCTTTCATGATTAATTATTGAAAATGATTGTTATCTATGACACGCCATATTGACAAATATGAGCTAAACATAGTTCCACAGTTGATAAACTAGGTTTTATATCGACAGTTAACTATAGTTTACAAATTGTAAACTATAGTAAATGAATTATTACCTATAGTTTTATCGATAAAACCATATCTAACAGTTGTAAACTATAGTTTACGAATACTAATCTAAGTTTGTCTGTAATGAAACGTTCACAATAGATTTTGCTAATAAAAATTGATTCACATCTGCAACTACAATTTACATTCATGAACTATAATTCATAAGAGTTGTTTATCATAGTTTCACAAATTGTGAAACTAAATTTATCAGATCAACTATGTTCATCTTGGATAAAGGCTATGACCGTCCTTTTCTCTGAAGAGAATATCTATTCCTGAGTGTTTGTAATGAGAGAGAAAACAATGCATAGCATAAATTTACTGGTATATTTGATTAAACTATTATCATGTTTGTTTATTTGTATCCTATATTGTCCCCTTTTGTTTAGATAAATCCCCTTTTGGAAACTTTTTAAGATTGGGTCCCTTAAGCAAAAGATGTAGTCATTGATCATCTCAATACCGTATTAAATGTATTTTATTGTGTCATTGCTGTAATATAGAAATGTATAGCATCTGGAAAATCAACGGCATGTTATGAAACTCAAAGAGGTGTTTATGAAAATTATATCCTTGATAAAACAAGTGTTCAATTATAAAGTCTGATTGCATGTTACAAAAGATACATATTTTATATTCCTATGAAATTTGAGAGAGTAAATTTTGTAGATTAGCCTTTAGATTGCTACATATTACTTAGTATACAGGTACCAAACTATATACACATGTACCTTGATTCTCTAGACGATTTATTTGAAAATAGGGAGATACATTTCTCCAATTTTTTCATTGACTTAGAAAATTTGAATATGATAAAAGTGTTATGTTACCGTTAAGATCATGCTGAGCTTTGGCAAGTCTCTTGGAAGTGTGTATATTTAATCTGCAGTGAAACTTTAGAAAACAAATTACAATTCTCATAGCTGTTGTTTTTTGTGTGATTATGGGAAGGTACTTGTATGTTATGGCCATCCCAATGTTAGCGCTAACATTGTAAGAAAAATGCCAGAAACAATTTATTTTACCCTAGGCCTGTTACATGATTATCATGCATGTCGCCATTTGTAAGTTATATTTTTCTTCCAATGGAGGCCTCAATAAAAAGAAAACCAGAGAGATTGTCATTTTTAGTAAAGAACGAGTAACAGAAGCATTTATGAAATTTTTTATATTATTTGTATTAGACTTAGATGTATAGGAACTTTATTAGTTTTATAATATCAGTGAAAAATAATGTATCATATTTGTTGCATTTATTATAAACATTAATGAATCCCAACATTGAACATACATATAAATACATGCATGATAATTTAACATTCTAATATTTGAAGGTAAAACCATCATGGAATGAATATTTCATTATGCAGAAATGTACATGTTTACAGGTTTTAGTTGATTTATCTTTGTCTATTCTATACGAAAGCCCATTGAGCTCATTTTCATAGGTAAAAAGAATTATTTCTTTTGCGAATAAACGCGTAAGTTTGCGCGAAAAAAAAAACCGCCTAACTTTTGTGAATAAACGCATAATTTTTGCAAATTCACGCCTAAACTTCGCGAATAAACCTGAAACTTCAATATAAATTTGTCATTTGATACAAGAACTCTTAATATGAAGAATAACAATTGAAAAGTGTGTCTGGCATTAAATTTTTGAGATGTTGAAGCATAGTTATGTGTTATAGAATTGATTATATACTGTATCTGTAGTAAATATATCAGTGTCAGTATGATAGACAGATTAAGTAAAGCTCTCTTAGACAGTATTATAATAAAATATACGATTGAGAGAGAGACATAGAGAGAGAGAGAGAGAGAGAGAGAGAGAGAGAGAGAGAGAGAGAGAGAGAGAGAATGTTTTGTGATAAGACAACTGAGTCTTCTTTATTAGACCATGTGTATCATTTAGTTAGCTGATGTCCTACAGATGAACTAGCAGTCTGATTACTCTAACCCTTCACTGGCTCCATTATAATTATTTTGATTTTCGTGACAATCAAAATATAACAATGCCAGCGAAGTTTTGATTGTAATCAGACTGGTGTGCTTAACATTACATCAGAATTGTTCTTTCATGTCCACAGCAATGATTGAGTAGGCTAAGAGTACTTTAGTTCTTGGTGGGGCCCACTTTGAAGAATCTCGCTCTGAATTATATTTTCAATTACAAAAGCACATCTACATGTGTGTTAGACACAGATGGTTTATGTATGCTACTTTAAGTTACCAGTACATTATTTGATAGAAAGTAATTATTGCTTTGCTCCTCAAGATGCAGTTTTGAACTTAATCCTGAATCAAGAGAAGAAAATTCGATTTATAAGAAAAAAGAATTCTATGTTTCAAAATATTTAAAGATAAATCTGGGTTACATTTAATGATAAGTAGTGAATTTTTACGAATGACTCATTCCAGGAATGGTTGGGCTTAAATAGGACGTCTTTAGATAGTAAAACGGTACAACTAAATGGCATTATGATATGGGATTCAATGTTTTCTTTAAGTTTGATTGCATTTTGGTGTCTTCATGGAATGTTTTTTGAATATCATAAATAAGGAATTTCCATCAGAATTGTCGGAGGCAATTAGTATGTCAGGCTTGAGTGCTCAATTATAACTCTTGAGAATTTACATAATCTAGCACTTAACCAAGATGTATGTTAAACTGCTTGTGTGTGCGCAGTAGAAAGAAGAAATGAAACAACTTCAGGCAAATGAATAGTCTTAGTTACCAAAGTGAAGATCTGGTTATTTTGGTTATATTTTCACAACTAAAACCTCTCTCTCTCTCTCTCTCTCTCTCTCTCTCTCTCTCTATCTATCTCTCTCTCCACAGCAAAAGGCTGTTAATATTGAAATCTTCATTAACGTTGCCGCTTCCTTTAAGTCTGATTTCGTTCATTTTATACTGTTGATGGCACATGTACTCGGAAATGCTGTAGGACATAAATACACACCACATACTAGCAATACTGAAATATTTGTTGGTGACATATAGCTAAATGCACAGTGTCAGTGCCCATAACCTTGAACTTAATCCAAGGTTCATTAATCTTATCATTTCCCTGCGTTGAACTTGCCTTTGGTTATTTTCGGTAGATACTAATACAATTGTGAAAAACGTTTTCCATTATTTTCTAAAAGTCATTCATTCTGAAATCAAAGCACCTAGACATAAAATACATATACACATGTATTGACTTATAAACTCATCGAATCTTTAATCACTGAAGCAGAAAAACACCAATTAAAGTCGATTCTTAAGAATATCAGTCGATTCTTAAGAATATCAAGTCTCACCCTTACATGTACAATACCTCCCTTTGAGTGATGTTGATGAATGAGAAGGATTCTAGTGTAGTCTAACATTAGAAAACACATACTTCAAGCATAAGTGTATTTGATATATTTTGAAGACTGCACTGCCGAATGTCTACAGTTTGCTAACCATCAATACAATTTGAAACGTATTTATATCACTCATTTTATATCATTATTGCAGTCTTGTTTCATTATGGGAAATTAATACAAGTCCTGCTTCATAAGAGTGAAAGGAAAGTAACACTTATGTTTTTCAATTACTTTCACTTTCATTAGGACATCTACGATTGGTGTCATTATTGATAGCGAGGGAATGTTACGTGAATATTACTCAATAATCAAATACATATATAGCAATGCCACAAATCTTCTCAAATTGACAAGTGTTCTAGCCATATTAAGCAGGACATTTTGACATGCATGATCGTTCACTTAATTTTATCATAGAAATTTGTAACGAAGCAAAACTAATGTTAAAGTTTGTGAGTCGATTGGGTATTACGTAAAAACAACCAGTCGACCCTAATAAGGTTCTCCGACTCTCAGACCGCAAAGTTTAAAAGTTTTAATTTAGATGGTATTCTGGAGTTTCAATTATTGTCATCAATGTCTATGTGATTTGTATCGGGAGAGTTCAGTAGGTGAAGTGGAGAAACTTGTATTACCGTCAAACAAGAAATAAGCTTTTACACCGTTTCACCAGTTGTCTGAAAGCCATAATTAGAATTGATCATCAGTGTTGCAAAAATAGAGCAAAAAGTTAATAATATGAAAGTGACACTTAAAAAATGTGTCTAAATGCCTTTTTTTATTAAAAACATGTATAACATTCACAATAATCTAATTTTATGGGTTGTTTAGCAAGTGTTTTTTTTTAGGCACCCTGTTACATTACTTCTTGTGTTTTAGGTTTGCTGGATGCCGTGCCCGAGCCGTATCGTAGGTCTTTGCACGACTAACACGACGGTCATTTTTCAACTCCTCGTGGAACTGGTGGTCTTCAGACCATGTATTCGAGACCGACAACGTGATAACTCAGCAATACTCTTCCAATCGAACATAAGTGATTCAATTTAGATTCTTTTAAAGTATACACAGGATTTGTAACCCATAAACTAAAATTAAGATTTTGTTAATAAGCACATTAGTAGCTTGTGTATGTCTTCAAAGGACATGTAACGGTGATTATTTTGTTTCTATGAGTGAAAGGAATATTTTTCACGGTTATGCAAACAACCTATGCTGCTGATAAGCGTAAAATATACGCCTATTGTTTTTCCTGGTCAAATATGATATTTGATTATTTTTGTGCCATGCTGATATACTTTTCAATCTTCGGTGCTAATGTTAAAATTACTATTAAGATGTTACGAACATCCGATCATGTAGCAAGATGATAGTAATGTGGTAGTAGCATGATCCGAATTGACTATACTAGCATTTTTTAATTAAATTTTGGCGATATCACAAGTGTTTATGATCCACTCATACATATTTTGTAATTAAAAAAATCACAATGGAACACTGGTTTTAATTTATTTTATTTTTGACATGAATTAGGATTGTCCTTGCGCTGCAAAACAAAGACGAGTTTCTCGTAAAATTTGGTAACTACGAAACGGGGCCTTGACATTCGGGGCATCGTTGGAAGCGTGCTAGTTAACGGTCTCGCATACAAACCGTGGGCTTACTTGCTGATTAGTTTTTATATACTAGTACAAATGTAAATACATATATATATATATTTATTAATTGTTTTATTTGGTGTTTTATTCAGGGGCTGTGGTATAAAAACATGAACTGTTGACAGATTTTAAGAACCCATATCACTTTTGGTAACATTTCCTCCAGGTAATTTCTTACCAGCCATCTGGAGGATCATTTGAACTACTAGTACTCTCGAGAACGACAAACATTCGAAGAGTTGGTCCACAGTCAGTATTGCTTTGAGAGCCTTGCCTCGGGTTTCTGACGTTGCCCTCATCGGAACGTTTTTAGTCACCTAAAATTGGCTTAAAATAGCAAGTTCACATACGTAGATGATTTGCTTATAAAGGAATAATGATTTATTAAAATATAATTAAACGGTAAGATATAAAAAAAGAAGGTCGACAAGATTAAAACATATAAAGAAATTAATCAGTGCTTTTAAATTGTCATTTTGTGACATATTTTTTTTAGTCTTACATGGGGTGTAGAGAGCTGATTTTCAAGTTGAAATGGTGAATAAAGGAATTTCGGCGTTAAATACCACGTAAAGTAAAAAAAAAAATAACTGCTATTGTTTCATAGGTAATGATTTTTTTATAATATGAAGAATTAATGATATATTTGTAGAAAGTTATTTATATTAAATGTTTTGTCCCAATCAGCCTATGCCATGTTTTCCATTATACATATTTTACTGGAGAACCATTATAAGCCTCTCTGTTGACTTTTGGTGACTTTACATCATTACGAAAGTTAAGGGGCTTTTTGTGTAAAATGCATTGCGTGTCAAGAGAAATAGCATATGCCAAGTTGTGTATCATTTGTAATTACAGCTAATCCCTACGCAGAATGGGGGAAATTAATTTATTTTGTATCTGCAATTTTTGTCAATTTGACATGGAAAAAGTCTTTGCCTTAGTCGAGTTGTTATTTACAATTCCCTGTGTAACTATTATATGAAGTAAAATACTTTTATCTATTAGATTAACTACAAAATGTTCATTTAAAGTTTACGATCGTGTAACTTTCGTTAATACTCAAAATGTTTAAAGACATTTTGAAAATTGCTTTTACACTTATTGTTTTCAGTTAGTCATGCCGAGTCATTGTTCTGTAATTTTGTTACTGATTTTTTTCAGTAATGCATGAAATCTCAGATAACATAAAAGCATATCTTATTTAATTGGAAAAAATAAAAAGGCATGCATTCCTTGTTCTAAATTAAAGAAAACAGGTACACGTGTATTGTTTTATGCGAAGTACCATGGCAAGGTATTTTTCTTTCCCTTTTCATGACCGTATGGTGTGTCCAATGTCATAAATATACACAATACGTAGAAATATAACCCTTCTACACTTAAGTCATGAAAATAAAGATTCTGATGCGGTGTCTAATCAAAATGACTTCTTGAAATTGTACATCTCGTTTTACAAAATTTCATGATTAAAATGATTTAATGTTTGAGCAAATTACACAAGGGTACACGATTATTAGAATAAAACAAAACATTTTATTAACCATAAAAGATTCGAATTTTTTTTTCAAGATTTGCTCTTTCACATTGTATGCAGAAGGCTTACATACCGGTATTAGTAATACCTGCTGCCAAAGTGATTTTTGGCATCATAAAATACATGTATATTAAAATCAAATATTCACATAAAAGGAACAAAAATAAAAAATAAAAAAATAATGTAAATTATCCTTTTCCTACAAATTTGATAAAAAATGATAAAGAACTCCCAAATGAGGAGCATCAGTTCATTGTAAATTTATCATATATCGAATAACCAACGTGTGCGTGCGTTTGTATACAAGTATGCGAAACTTTAACCGTCCGACTTGACTGTTTCATTTAAAGAAATAAATTTATTTTAAAAAAAAAGAAGAAGATTTAAAACTGAAACGATGCTAATCCTGAGATACAAAGCGATAAAAAAGTACGAAAAGAATGAATAAGCGTTTGTAGTACTGCTGCTTTAGGCTTTTATTTTCAGTGTAATAATTGGGCCTTAGAACAAGACTTTGATCAGGATTTAACAACTGAACATTGAAGGAAATTTCTCAAAAATTACAAAGTTTTAATCGTAGTATACCATCAATATAAAATATCTACCTCTGGGACAAATACTTTGATCGTGATCAGACATAGTCGATAAAGCACGCATCCGAATCTCCAGGGTAATATCATCAAATTCTTCTTTTCATACAACATGCACGGTCATTTATCAAACACTACATGAAATTTACATATTTACTGCATTGTACATATTTATTTTTTATATATGAACTTATTCTTATTTTCCTAAAATCACTTTGAATCACAAATGACACAATGTACTCAACCCAAATATGGTTATTTAGATACCAATTTGACCACCTCTGCACATTTTAGCGGGAATTTCTTGGGCTGAGAAACAATACATGTACTATTTTCAAATGTACGCATTCCGATTAATTGATATTGGGTTTTTATTTACTTTTTGAAAGAACCTTGAGGAAATGCAGTTGAGGTTTGGGTCACTTCGTACAGCTTGCATTACTTAATATGGAAATACCCCAAACGAACTTCCGCAAATGAAGAAATATTGCGCCGCGTTCTGTTATCTAAAAGCAGTGGATTATATGAAGAAATATTTATTCCAGCGGTGGAAATTTGTTGCAGAAGCTAACGGGCGTTTCCCTGAAAAAAGCTTTTTATCAGTTGTGTGGGCAGATCGAACAATTAAGAGCGCCTTTTTAGTGATAAACTATTTGCTAATCTTAGTGTCACAAATCACACCATGAGATTAAGGAAGGAAATCGTACTTGTGCAGTGGGCAACTTCGTCTTGAAACAGTTTCATGAGAGAGAGAGAGAGAGAGAGAGAGAGAGAGAGATTACGTAATTTTATATCCTCAACATTTAGGTTTTCCCAATCGCCGCCAGTGATAACATATTGCAAGACGATCATGAATGTCAGTTTGCTACTTAAAAATAAATTAGAGAAGTCACATTAGATAAAGGAAATAGCTATGCTTGTGTCAAAAGCAATCTCGGTGTAGTGAAGTGCGATATTTCCATGATGTATAAAATGCTGAGTCAATGATGAAAGAAACGTGGAAGTGTTGAGAGAAAAAAAAAGGTTGTTGAAAAAGACGCTTACTAAACCAGTACGGTAGGGTAAAAGCCCTGTTGCTACCATAAAGAGGTAGACATTGGACAAACAATCTTCTGTACTTGCTAAGTACACCAATTGGCATTAAGAATAGAGCGAGGAACAACATTTTAAACATCTTATAAATACAGTATCGAAAAGGCGCTTTTGAATTTTAATTTTTTTAAGGTCACCTGAGTCACTGAGCGGTTGGACTAAAACCATCAATATTAATGCAATCTTTGAAAAATCACCTCTTTTACTGTTGGACATCAAGCAGTCTTTCAAAATCTTGTTCTTTGATGCTGAATATTATTTAGTTGAACTATAAGTACAAATTTATGATGAGGAAGAGCGCCTCTTCCAAAATTGTGAAATTCATGGTTCCTGAGTAGGTGTTCTTGTGTTAGGGTGGGGCTCTAAATAAGCAGTAATTTTTTGAAAATCTTCTCCTCTGCTCTTGGGTATTAATCCGATGAATTAAGTAATTAGCTTTGATATGGAAGAGTGCATCTTCCAAACTTATGAATATCACGGCCCATGGATCAGGGGTTCTGGTGTTGGGCAGGGCTTAAATGATCATATAGGATGTAATTTCGACCATTTTTTTGTACTAATGATTTGTTCAATTTTGTCACTGTATGTTATGCTACATTTTTAAAATAATTTCTTTTTTTAGAATTTTGAAAGTGTGTTTGATTAAAGCTGCTTGGTCCGATTTTTTTGTAATTACAGTATCAAAATTTTTTTTCATACAAATCATTTATCTTAGAAAGTTATGGACTTTCTCCTATTTACACCAGCAGAATCAGTCTCCTTTCAAAGTTAGAAATATTCAAAGTAAATAAAAATAAATTCTCTTTGGGCAAACGAAAAAACAAACCAAAATGCATCACGTGAATGTTTAGAAAAGGAAACCGCTTGGTTTCGTCCCCCAAATGATTAGAGTTATTCAACCCGCATGCTATGCATCGATTGTAAAGAAGGCAGACTTTAGAAATATTAGCGAACAAAACGTACACATGTTAATTTGTAATTTGTCTGATCATTTCGACCTTTATTTAAAGCGATGTCAAATTCGTAATACAACCATACCCGTCTAATCATCAGGGGTGAAATTTAACATGAGGCGAAATAACGCGGTACCTTTTAGTGATATTTGTTTTGTTAGCAAATTTTGTACGTATTTTTCTTCATTGAAATTTGGCATAATTGACTAGTAAAACTACCGCAATGTTTATTATTATACATCATTTAAAAGCGTGCATAAAATTTGATATAAAATCGGACCAAGCAGCTTTAAACAATCCTGGAATATTAAAAATGGTTTCATTTGTCTTGTAATTTTAATGAACATGAATACATACATTTCAAAAGCCACAGTACGGATACTCAAGAAACCGATAAGAACCATGGGTCTCTTGTACATTTTTTACAAGAGTTTTTATTCTGCAAAGTATTTCGAACTTTTATTTAAAACTTGTACTTTGAAGAATCTTTTATTTAATTTCGGGTTTTTATGTATGATGTGAAGTTATTGGTACTAGTCTTATGATTTGATCATCGTTTATTTTTTGGCCTTGTCTGGTCTTCGTTCAACAACCTCCTATAGGCTAACGTACAAATAAGTAGGATTGCTCACAGAAGATAATTATCCATTTTAAACCTGTAGAGTTCGAATGCAGGGTACTTAGTATGATATTGAGAATAGTATATACCAGATGAAAAACAAGCAGTGCTTATATGTCTATCTTGTGTTCCAAGATTAGACTTAGAGACCCCAAAGATTCCGATTTATATTGGGGTGCCAACGTTATTTCTTAATATGATAAGAAGATCAAGAATGTATATAATATTTGTAAGTACCTTTCATTGATCATTGTATTCCTGGATACGGTTCTTAAGCTTAGTTGTAATTCTACACTTTATCGTCTAATTTTCTAAATGTAGGTATGTTTAGGAAATGTATTATGCGGAGATATGTAGGCTGATACATCTATGTTTAGCAACGACACTAATGAGGGAATAGCTGCCCTCGTATGTATAAATATGGTCATATGGAATAAAGAATATAAGGATTGTTTAATCAATAGTGTTTAATAGCGCTCTGGTATTTTGCAACAACTTGATTATGGGATTTGAATTTTCCATGAATCATAAAGACTGTCATAAATAAAACATGTCTTTTACTGTGAAAAGATTTGCATTGTATTTTTATTCTTTATATTATAAAAAATAAGTTTCAGTTCTTTTCAATTCGTAAATTAACTTTAGGGTTAGGGTTAATCGAATTATATTGATAATTTATAAGCATATCTTAATGCATACCATAAGGATAAGGAAGAAACAGACATATCATGTGTTTTTCAAGTTTTGAAATTATGAAAATGTCATATACAACATGTAGATGTGTCAAGTTGTTTAGAGTGCAGGCTTGTCAATCTCTTTGTTTTCATCTTATTTAACTGGTAACAGATGTGAAAGAATTTCTCAAATGTGATTGGGAAAGGATAGGACGAGTTCTGAGACCATGTAAGGGGTTGAGAGTACTTGTAGGTAGCGATCTTCGACTAAAGCGTACGGTTTCTGTGAACTCTGAAATAATCTCACAATATGAACGAAGTTTCCGCAATATCATTTTCTATTGTTTTTGGTCATTTTGGACTCCAAAAAAATTATAAGATTATCAGGATAGCTGAATTTTTTATGCTGATTTTCAAAACACTTATGTACTCTTTAAACACAGCATAATTGATAAAAATGTTGTGGTTTACAAAAATAATGTGTAAACAACTATGGCGTAACTAGAGGAAGGAAGATCCCACGTTCATATCCTATTGTTATGATTATGCATGAATCCTCTGTGTAACACTGAACCGTATCACCCTTTTATATCTTGTCTCATCAACAGAATGTTGTTAATGTTTGTTTATACCTTGCAGGGAAAGGGTTTCTCGTACGTTGGGTTTTAACGGGTCTTTGTTTGAAATACGTAGGGTGCTCAAGGTTAAGGTATGATCTCAGCGAGCTTGAGAAGACTTATCCGAAAAGTCCGGAATCCTAGTTGTATTCAGTTCGTGGAACGGAATTAAAATAATACTGTAAATGTAGATAAATCTGTAAAGCAGTATCAATTCAAGACTTATATGTCATGATCATTTCCGCGCTGTTCTGTTTTTGGAGTTTCTATTCTATAGTATTTTAATATGGAAATTTTAATTCTATCAAAACGAAATGCATGTAACATGGGTTTTCTGGACTATGGATCAAACCCCCAGTTTATTTTATTTATACACAGTATATAAAACCCATGCAAAGAACGATTGTACCGAAGATTTAACCAAATACTAGTCTAGTATTCTTTGGTTTTTTGTTATGTCTTTTTGGCTTTTTTAGTTTTTTGTTTTTTCACGGGTTTTTTTTTTGTTTTTGGGGGGTTTTTTTTTGACATTTTTATCTTTTATTTTTTGCAGTGAGACTCCAAATGACACATCTCATATCTTTAAAAAAATCGCATAGGGAAAGTAATCATTAACTGACGACGTTTAGGTAAGCATGGCGGAAAAATAGCCATGTACTTTGTATGTAGTCTGTTCATTAGTTATTTATTCAACCTGTTGTTGTTATAAACAGTGTATAATTTAACATTGCGGTTGTTTTGTTTACTGATAAATTGCACTTGTTCCCTCCCACTTCATTTGCTACTGTCGCACTGTTTTTGGTTCAAATTGTTGCGCAGTAGAAATATGTTGATGGACATTCATAGTCGTACTACTCGACACGTAATGGCACCGCCATTTTAGTTGTTGAAAATAATGCTATCAAAGTCCGTTGTCTTTGATGAGGATCGCGGCCAGAAATTAACTCGTTTGTATTCTGAACTATATGACTTCGCTAGCTAATTTTGAAGAAAGATATGGAAAACAGAGGCTATCATTTGATTATGTCTATCGAGAATGAATTTGGCTTCAAAAATGTTAACGTAAAATGATTAAGAATGATGAAAATTAAGTGTATGTATAGAGACAATCGCATTGCGATGCAATTGATGAAACACGGAATTTGATGTTTCATTGCTCATTTATCTTCACAATATTCGATCAAATGGTGTTTCAGTATACGATGATATTTCCTTCACCTAGCTTATGCAGAATTGTTGATTTGGTTATCAAACTAATCTGTAAAACGACCTGTGTTTGATAATAAATTTAAATTCAGGCAGTTTTGTAATTTGTCAGCAAGTACACCAAAATATAATTCTGCCTTTTCTTTGATCAAAATTAAGGATAATATTGCAGATATATACATGTAGGTATGATACAGTGTCAGATTTTTTTTCTTTGGGAGTGTTTTGTTGATAATACAGTTATTTTCGGCGCAAATTAGAGAACAAGACTCCCGAAGCATGATATTGGATAGCGGAGATGCGATAGAGCTACTCATTAAAGCATAATCTTGTTCATTTTTATACATTTTTCTCCTACATTCGGTAAGCGTATATACATTTACGACGGTAAAAACCAAAATTAGTATGGAAAAACCATATTCTATAGGTCTTTTGATTCCGTTTTGTATTTCAGGTCGTTCGTGAAAACATTATTTACCGCGGGCATAAGGAAATATGTATTTATATTACACGAATCAAGTCCAGTTTCTAGATATCTTCAAAATAGCATTGCGAGAAAGCCGCTTGATGGAAGCCTTAAATATACGTACACAGTTTGTCCTCAGTTTTTAATTTTTTAGAGACATTGTGACAAAATATTCTTTACAAAAGTACTTTGATTTCGCGAATTTATTTAACTTAAATTTTTGTGTGTATTTACATGCAATGCATGTTATTTTATGAGATCATAGTACATTTGTGTATATAAGTACATGTATACATACATAAAGCATGAATGGTCATGGCCATTTTTTATACTTTTAGAGTTCATTTTTAAGAAGCATAGTTAAGCTCAACCCTGTTTAATGATATAGGAAAACACTTAAGTTCTACAAAACTGAAACATTTGGAAATTTCTTATTCAAATAATAGTTTATGTTAAGAAAAATTCAAGTTTCAAGTTTTTAGGTGGATAAGGTGGGCAGTTTTTTTTTTTTACCACCCAACCTCCTGAAATCTCCATATATATAGACGTCTTTCTTTATTGTATAATAATGCCATCACGCTACCATCCTCGGGGAAAAGCCGCCATTGCTCTTTTAACAGAGGTGTCCTTATATGGCTATCGCTTGATGGAGATCAATACTTCACTGATGCGCCAGCCTGTGTACTATGGCAAGTTGGTTAGGTACAAGAGACAGAAAGACTGCATTTTTGTATAAGGTTGTAGTTGTCCACCCCTCAAAGTTTTTAAATTAAAATGGACTTCATGCATTTCTGAGCAAAAGAAATGGCGATGGTTTAATTTTTCTATATTATAACTGGTTTCACCAGCAGAGTGAACGCATGCCTTGCCCTTATAGTATAAAAAAGGTGTGATGTTCGAGCTTCTAAGATTAGTATGCAGTAGTTGACCGGGTACGATGCGACATATCATTTGCTGGACCATTAGGCTTAAATTTTGTCGAAAGCCCGTGGCTGCATTACTATCTTCTGGTCAGACAAATCATATGTTGCTCAAGACAAAAAGGCAGGACTTTCAACGTTATAGTTTTAGTGTGAGAACCATATCTTATTCCTTGTCATTGTTGACTAGTAATTCGCTAACAATATGCTTGTGATTAGAAATATGAATTATAAACTTTGTCTAGTGTACATAAACTTTATATTAATAAGAATTTTATCAAAATAAAGACTTAATTAACCAAAATGCTCTTCAGTATTTCGTTAAAAATATCTTTGTACACTTGTTTCTCGATGCATTATTTTGAATAGTGATAAATGCGATGTAATAAAATAATGTATTTCAATATTTATTCTGAGATTATTTTGTTCGATTCGGGATTTTTTTTAGTGGACCTTATTAGGGCGTGCCTCAAATTTAAGCGGAAAATTCCGCGTTGTGTGGCTCCTATTTATCTTAGCAGCCAGCTGTCATCTATTTATATTTTACGAGAATAAACTGCCGCACTGTATGTATCTCCTTGAAAAATATGACATGCATTTAAAATTTAAAATCTACATCCTTTTTGTAAAGATAAATTTATTACTAATACACTCTGTGGTTTGATGAATACATCCGCAAGTGAAAAACTTTTGTCGGGAAGGTTACGTCTGTGAAAACATTATTTAAGAATGTCACTGCATTTATTTTCATATAACCTATGAGCTTCATTATATTTTAATAAGACGCAGAAAATAACAAAATGAATTAAATCTTGTATATTTATTAAAACCAGAAATATGCTCAACTGAAACGTACAATTTCTAGAACAGCAAAATTTATGGACAAAAAATTAATATACAATTAAAATGCATAATATTTCCGAACCAGCGGTAAATCTTTGGACGAGTTTAAGCAAAATATGAATAAAAACATGAGAAAAACTTGAGTACCAGCCTCAAAGACAAAGGGACCAGCCCTTAACCGTCTTATTGACGTTAAAGAAAAATGTTAGTGATCAGTCAAGAAAATTGACAAGCGATTCCTTGTAAGATTTCTATCAAAATCAAAAACAAATTCTCCATCTTAATTTTCATTAACGACCAGCGTTAACGAGGGGGTGATAGAATGAGGGTGATGATGACATAGATAATTGATAACTTCAAAAATCTACACAATAAAATGAAGGTACAAGTACCGATCTAAAAATACAATATCGTTTGGAAAAAATATATAGATGTTTGATAACTTCAAAATCTACACATTTAAAAGACAGCGAGACCAGCCCAACAATCTTGTACAAACGAGAAAGTACACTTAATAGTACGGTACAAAAACACATGCAAAAGTACAATTGTATCAAAGATATAAAAGTGTCCGGTTCCAGCCAGTGGAACTTTGCACAAATTTGTCCAAGCATATTTATTTACACAATCTAAAACTCGAACGAAAAATGTTTGAATTCCGGCCAGCGGAATGGTCAAGTCCTATGGCTACCTCCGGTCCTGCGGATCGCATGGAAATGACGAAATAGTAGAAGGAAAATGGCAATATGCCATACGGAAAGAAAATCGTAAGTCGGAACTTACACAACGGCCTACTGGGAGTCTTCGGTGAAATCCTGCATACCTGTAATTTTTAAAAATATAAAAAAATTAAAATATTGAAGAACACATTGTTTGTTGTTTGTACAGCGAAAAATATCGGGGGAAATTTACTGGGTAAGATGCTCAAGTATAACTTACCACTTGGCGTGCAAGAAGAAATGAGTTGTTTGAGTTGATACAACTCAGGTTCCGGATGAACGTCTGGGGTCATCCTGAAAGCCGGGTGATTTGGCGGCGTGGACGTCATTGACAGGTCCATCTTTACCGACTCCAAATCCCAGCAGTCAGTCTCCAGTACGTCATCCAATGAATCGCTTTCAAAGCCCGATTCCGGTGTGAGGGCAAACGATGAGAAGTCATCGCTGTTGAACTTGTCGTCTGCTGCGCTGATTGTGCTGTAGGGAGATGATGGAGATGGGGAGTTCTCGAAACTCATCACTTGCTGATCATCGCTTCGAGATTCCACCTTGACCTGCACTGTCTCATCTTTTGGTTTCTCTGTGAACTGTAGGAATTCTTCAATATCGAAGTCATTCGTCAGAGGTTCATGGTTTTCTTTGCAGGCTTCGTGTTCGATGGGCTCTTCTTTGATGGTTATTTTCTCCCTCGCAATCTTCTGAAGCAGTAGGATTTCTTCTTCTCTCGTCAGCGAAACATTGTCTATTTCGTTGAAAAACGAATCAACGTAATCAACGTCAAGGCTTGGCAAGAGTTTTCGCTGCTCGCCATTTGGATTCATAGAAGCATTTGGATTTAGTTGTCTTTGCTTTAAAGCACAAAGATGTTTTGCGATGAGCAATGGATCTATAAGTTTGGTCTCTTTTACTGTGCGCACGGGCTCACATTTCTTTGGTGGTTCTGGGGATGAAACCGGTGAAGGCTCGGGCGTAAGATAACATGGTGGGATACTGACATCAGGAACAACTTGCTCTAATCGTTTCTCTTCGTACATTGGTTTCGGTGAGAAAACATCAGGCATGTAACTTTTCTCCTTTGGCGACATCATCACGGTGGATAGGTTATGGGCGTACATGACCTGCATGGGCCCCTGTCCTATTCCGCGATGATCTCCTCCTCCAACGTGAGGACCAAAGGTGTTCCTGTAGAGGTTACTTTCAAATGATGGTGGCAGTGGGGTGGTGTCTTGTGGTGGAGAGAATGTGTTTCTGTGCGCAAGACCATTGACCATGCGTGGAACTTTGACGGGTGGTTTACATGTATAATTTTCTTGGATCTTCCTCTTGAGGGCTTTGAGTGTATCGGTGTGACCCTGGCGTCCGACGTTTGGCTGGTACCCATTTTTCATAAACATAGTGGATTGGTTTGCTGCAACAGGGTTTTGCATATAAGGTGCCGTTTGCGCTGTGAGCGCGTTATCGAAAGGCTGCTGACGAGAGAAGAAGGGCGGAGGGAGAATACCAGAAGATGGGGACATGACATTTTCCATTGCTGGTGTAATGGGAGCACAAAAAGCAGTACCAAAGAAGAAGTCGGGAGATCGGGCAGCGTAAAGGGCGAACAGTTGGCCCTGGACTTTGAATTGGTAGGCTTCCTTCTCGCTGAAACAAAATAACAGAAGCTCTAAATTTATGCACACAAAACCTATGAAAATGAAGCATCAAATCTTATTTATAGTGCATGTTTACTTTAACTACGTAAGCATTTACCTAATGACTTGGTTAATGCACAGAATTACTGGATCATCGCTGTTTGACAATAAGGCTTGGCGAACATGCATAACGATGTTGACCCAAATAATTTCGCCCGATGCTGTAATCATGCGAACAGTCATCATGCATCCCATCTCATGTCGAGACTTGATCACTGCAAAAGAAATTCCGAAGTGTTATTTTTATCAAAACTGCATACCAACATGAAACAAAGGAATGCAATTATTGAAACGGAAAATATTTCTGAAGTTAAAAAAAAATAATCTTACATTGCACATGTTTCTCTCGGGCTTCATAAATGTCTTCGGGATGCAGATAAGAGTACCAAGATTTGCTGCAGATGTCTTCATTTTTAACCCCAAGATGATACTCCCCGTTCTCAGTTAGCTCGATGAAATTCATATCGAGCTGATGCACGCTCTTAAAAACCATGGTGTTGTTCTGAATAAGGCTTTCCTTAATGTCGGGAGTTATAAGAGGAGAACAGAGCGCCATGAACACTTGTTGCTCTGTACCCGGTTCCTGTCCTGGCACAGTTGCAAAGTGTCCTTTTACATGCATCACCTACGAGAAAAAAAACAGAGAACATGAAATTATTTATTCCCACGATCTTTTTCTTCATAACATATGTTCTTTCTCAAATAATGCGGCACTCCAACCTTCTAATCTAATCAGAAGCACATGTTACGATTTACGTCTTCTGATGTTCAGACGTCCCATATCCAACTTAATTACACAACTTGAGTGTCGCTACATTTTCTTAAAATGTTACTCTTTGCTTTCAAGTGTTCAACAGGTGCGCGTATGTAAATGTGGTGTGTATTAGTCATCTTGACTTCTTCGGGGGTTTTTTTCTTTTCGTTTTTTAACTGTTTCACCTTTGTGGTTTAATATTACCTGCGGGCATTACCGGAGATAAAAAGAGAATACGTCATCTCTGTCATAGTTATTAATCCGGGCAGAATAATTTTTTTCACAAGAGTAAGATGAAATGTATGATAATGAGTGTTCAGTGGTCCGCGAAATTCGCCATAAACTCTATGACACGGAACATTTGTAACCGGAAACTATCATTAATCATATGGATCCATCTATCTGTCCTCTCCCTCGGGCAATACGTTGGCAGACGTCCAGAAATATGTCATACTTTTATTTTCTCTCGAGCAACTTTATAAATACTGTAGATATTTTATATCAAAATTGTTGCCATAAGGATTTACATTTTTTAATGCAGCAAACTTAATAAAAAATAAAAATCGATACAATATGTGCAAAACGCGCATTCGTATTGCACTCTACACATTAACAGTAGATCTCCTTTACGTCTGAAGTGGCGGGCTATAAAATTACAATAAACGGGCTCTTTGAGGGGGTTTTATTGTGTGTGACCCACTCAGTTGCGCTTCGATCGATAACTGTTATACTAGATTGCTTCCAATGTTTTACATGGCAGTTTGCCAGATCTTTGTGAAACAGGTAACAGTTTAAGGGAGATAAAGTGAAGAGGACATCCGGCTTTGTCCCCAATAGACGTCATCAGTCTAACAGGAAAACTCTCCAGGCGCATTAGTGAAACCAAACACCGGCTCGGGAGAGCTATAGAGTGTGTTTAGAAATAAACTGAACTAAGATATTTACCTTGACGTCGCCGAAGCCAGCTTGTCGCTTGAGTGTTCTGGACATGTTCATTCTACAGAAGAAGGCCACCTCTTTATCCGGATCAACTTCTCCGGCGCCGTGTAAAAGCTGGGCGCGAACGGTCCCATGGTCGCGTTTGTCAACGATGTCAAATAGACTGTCTCCTTGAGTCTTCATGTCGACCTTCAAAATCAATACAATGTATTTAATCCGATTGTTTTTAATATACTTTAAAAACTCAATACTTTTGATTAAGGTTTCGCTGAACTAATTGTTTATGTAATGTACCCACCATTGAATGACCCAAATATTCAGTAACATTCTCCGAAATGTACACCAGTTTTCCTTCACGTGTGGTAACAAGCAAAAACCCAGTCAAAGACTAAAAAAGAAATTAAATATGCATTAAAATGTATTACTTCTTTTTAAAGGGAATTCAGTTACGCCATTAAACAGTGGTGGGCGAAGGAATGTTACAAAAAAAAACTATTGAAGTAGTCTGTTTCTAATTCACTTCTCATAATTTAAAACGAATTTTATTGCTGTGTAATATTTTGAAAACGTCTATCGTTTCCTCTCATATCTGTATGACCTGTTACCGCTGACGTCAATCTAGACTAAATATAGACATTCGCCGTTGTGTTGCGATGAAGGTAAAAGGGACATGTTTATTGTGAGCCTACACACATAACATGCTAACTGAAGTCATTATACAGAGTACTTAATCAAATCTTTCGCTTGTACTCTGTCTGCTGTCTTAGACAGTGCTTCGATGAGCCATTAAAATTCACCGCCTCGGGCTAATATCATATATCACTCAACGAAGCGAAAAAAAAAATTGACCTTTAAGCTCTATGACGTAAATGCTGGAATCTATTATTCTAACAGGTAGGTTAAATACCAACTGTAGAGAATCCCATTTAATACGTACATACAAGACGTAATAATGTAAGCTTAAGATTGAATTACCTGTGAAAAATCGCATGGTGAATCCGATGAGGTCCCGGGTGTGGCATTAAATACTGAAAATAAACAGATGACTGTGTCAGTAGAAGTTAAGAGGCTTTCGTCATCGTCTGATAAAAATTTAACCCGGTGAATAGACATTTTGATAAACACCAACACACACACACAAATCAAAAAAATATATATAATTTGTCAAAAACTTACGTTTTTGTAAGATATTACATTTCCGGATAAAAACACAACTGAGGGACATGATTTGTAACTGAGAGAGGCGTTGTCTGGCGCTCTCAGGGAGGGGCAACAGATCTCGCAGGGTTCCGATCTCATTGTTAATTTGGTCGCGGCGTTGTTTGGATGCGCCCTTGTTCGATCTGAAAGAACGAAGAATTTTTTTATCTTCAATGGCGGAATTTTCCGTTTTGACTACCCACTCACAAAAATACACGGCAAGTATAGTGGACATCCATCCTAGAATCAGTCACTAAAACACAACACCAAATACCTACCTTTCTAGGTCCAAAAGAGCCAGCTCTTCGACAGGACTGGGAGCCATTTTGACTAATTACTCATAAAAGCATACACTTATTCCCAATGTAAAAGCGGACCAGCCGCTCTTTAAAACGCACCACTCTATCAAATGACCTACAAACGGAGGTTCAGGGCATATAAAGCGCATATACGTCACTCACTGTTTCTATTGGTTGATTCAGTCACGTGGGGCTTTTTTTTTTATATTCTACGTAGGTATATTATTATATATTAAATATCGATTTGAAATACCGCTAAGATTGAAATGGAATTGACATCAAAGTGGTTATCAAAAACGTATCAAATTATAAAGAGTATTCTGTTCTTTTCAAAAAAGTCAGCTTAAAAGAATGTCTTTTCAACACACATATTTTCGAGGGCCCAGTGAGCGTAAAAATTTTTTTTATAATAACTTTGCGTACATTTAAGAAGAAATTATATGTAGCGAAATGTAACGCGGAATGACGTTTATACAGTTCTCCATCGTTCTGTTGCATCCTCGTTAGTTAAACATTATGTCAAACTTGCTACTGGACACGCCTATAAATTATATTAACAATTTCCATTAATTACACTTCAATCCGCGACTTGAATTAACAGTTTACATGGATATGAGTAGAGTACCAATGTATCCAAAATTGTTATAACTGTACGATATGAACTTTTAATATTAGTTGGCATTCCAGGTTGTTGGTGGGTTGTTTTTTTTTACTTTTTAAAAATTTGTTTTTATACTTATTTATTATTGCAGATAAGAGTCTCTAACATCATCATTAATTTCCTATATTTTCTTATTTCATTTTTGCAAATGCGAGTTCTTAATCTTATGAATTCTGTTCGACTGATTTTAAATATTTTTTTTAATTCGAATAATTTGAGCTTAGACCCGAAATACCAGTATTCTCTAAAAAATACATTCATGGATGTTTGAAATAGCAGGTCTTTATCGAACATTGGCTGCTGTTTACCGCAAACTTAAAATGTTTCTAATAATGTCAATGTATTTCAATATATAAACAATTAAACCTTTATGTTAAGAAGAATATGGTAATCTTGAAATGTGGTAAAATCAATATTCGTATCGTTGAAATAAGAATAAGGAATATTTTAAAGGCATTTTTGACCCCCAGCAATCGTCTTCAGAGAAGGTATCAATGTTTACCATATATGGTGAGCGCTTGAATTGCTCTTTCTATATCGTTTCCATATCGCGTAATGCAACTGATGTTGGGATCAATAAACAGAATCTAATGCACCAATGCTAATAGAAAATACAATGCAGAAATACAGAAACCAGCATCCAACGGTAATTCAAATTTCATAAATCGTTTATTTATTTATTTTATCTAAGTATTATGAAAAATTACACTGAGCAAATTATTTAAGCAAAGCTTTTAAAAAAAAACCCATAATTATATAAATATTGATAGTACACAAGGTTCGAGCTATAGTTTATATAACGCGAGGGTCACACCAGATTGGCCGTCTGTGGGATAGATAAGAATCAAAGCCAGAAGAGACGGTCCAATAACTGGTGTAACGAACAGATGTTGGATTTCTCGTATTCTGAATATGGGAACGCAAAGGGCACTACATTGAGCGGAGGTACATATGTGTAGAAACAGGGCTTTATACTTTGTATTTAAGCTTCACATTAAAATGTTAAGCAGTCCAATAAAACTTCTTTAATTTGCGCCGAAATAAAATTCACCTCTCCGTATAATTTGCAAACTATTGCAATGTTCTGATAAGAAGTTAAGGGTAATAATTTAAGGGGAAAAAATTGGGTAGAGTAATTGGTAGTGTGTAAGTTTACCATAAAGTTTTGTTTAGTCTGCCATTTTATCAAAATGACATAGATGGCAGAAATTGTCGTCCGTGCACTTTAACCAACATTAAATTGTTCAAATGTTGGTGAGCCCTAGTGAAAATAAACTTTTCTAACTTAATGTAGTTATCCTTAAACCAAAACGATTTCTGCTCAAGAAATATAAATGACAGTTATAAAAAGTTGTTTTCTATTCCCAGTCATCATAATTTTTATGCAACGATTTACTGAATTTATGAATTTAGTTAATTTCTATTTCATGCAGAGGGAAATACACGACAAAAGACCGATTCATAGTGGTACATAAATCGAAGCTGGAAATCGTCCTTTGTTAAATGGTATTACCAGAGATCAAAATGAATATTAAGTTATCAAGTGCAGTTTTAAATTTGATGTTTTCGCCCAGATGGGAATAGAGACTTTCTCAATCATACAACGATGCTTTAAGGAAGTTGTCTACATTATGTAAATATTTCTCATATTTCAAATTCAATGTGAAAGCATCGTTCTATCTATCTAATTATCTATATTTATGTGTGCATTTTTTATTCCTTATCTGAAATAAGGCGTATAATTATTTGTTCAAGTCAATTGTCTTATCTGACTTTCCTTGTATTTGAAAGGATAGACAAGTGAAGAAACAAAGTCAACCCAACTAATTTACATATTTAAATACGGCTGTGTTAAACCACAATCACAATACTACTTCTAGCAGACCATACTGCCACCGCATTGTGAATCTCTTAGGGACCCCCATTTGATAGGTTTCACATGGAGTGTTATTCGGTCAACAGTACTATCATGACAGTTTCCGTTCACCCATAGAAAACATTATCTTGATCTCAATATTCATGATATGATCTTGTTCTCAATCTTTTACTTTCAGACGTATTATCATAAAACTACTCCGGACTGATCAGTTTACTTAACTAACCTGCAGTAGATCAGATGTTCAAAAATATACCTGTTTTATTTGTGGATAAATTTTTTGGGATTATAATACCGCCATTCATTCAGTTTAAACCCCCGAATTTTATGACGTACATTTATTACCATGACCTTTCTCGCTTACGTCGAAATCCCCGAACAATAGTTGATTGAGCATTTAAAAACCCTCAATGAACTTGTGGGGTTATTTAAAACTGGATAAACTCTATATTAACCCGGTGTCCCCGGTCGTTTGATTATAAAACCTTCGTCGTACCATCCGTGTGTATTGAATAATAAATGAACAAATACGGTAAATGCACCAAACAACGCAAACGTTACGCATATTTTGATCAAAATAAGTAGATAAACAGGATAAGCTTCCCTGGACATTGTCCAAAATCTGGACATAACACAAATATATACGTAACGTATCATAGCAAAGCTAGTGACCTCAGAGCGTCCTCTCTCTCTCTCTCTCTCTCTCTCTCTCTCTCTCTCTCTCTCTCTCTCTCATCCTTTTAAACAATCTGGTAGATAAGACATTCATGCAGTAAATGTTCAAAGCAATCGGTTTGTCATTTGCTGTATAATAAAATAATCAAATGAGATTGTTATTTAAAAGGCAATGTCATTGCAACAAAAAAATCGTAAAGATTTAACCAAGTTGAATGCGAGGTACCACTCGGTGCCCGTCACAAAACAGTGTCTTGGCGGGCACTTTGTGTCAGTGTAAATGAAAAATTAGAGTTGCAAATACTTCTTTAAGAACAAAAAAAAAAAAACGTAGCTTGGAGGTTTTAAAGATAAGATTGAGTGCTTACACACACATACACACGTGAATTTTTATTTATATAATTTTTTAAGCTGTACATTTTATGTCGTAATACATCACGTCGTCTTGCGGCCCAGTTGTTAAAATATCTCTCTCTCTCTCTCTCTCTCTCTCTCTCTCTCTCTCTCTCTCTCTCAATCATAAGTAACAACTTGACCTTCCAAGCAACTCCCAGACTCTTGATATTTTTTCTCTTTTTTGTAATTTCTCTGAAGACGTTTTGCCTCTGGCAATATTATGATATATAAAACCGCTTATGAATAATTCTTTGGATCATTCCGACACTTAAAAATTACAAGCTCTTCTCTATTTACAATGTATGTAAACACTGGTTGTGGCGGAAATAAAAATGGGGGTTCCCCAATGGTAAATAAGTCACACTCACTTGAATACAATACAGGTTTATTTTACGTGGACATATAAATAACTTGAGGAAGATTAACGATGCTATATAGGAATTTCCATCGTACGACTTTTAAAACAATAATTTAAGCCTTGTTCTTTATAAAGCTAGCATGAAGAGGCGTTTCAATGCACTATACCCATAAAGGAGTTATTTTGATACCGACCATATATGGATGATTCGAAACATATGTATCCTAATGAATTATTAGTTTTCGAATCCAATTATTTACACTGAAATTCAAATTGTGCATGAGTAAATCTAAAGATTTAAGTTAGTTTTAGTGATATATAAATCATTTTCATCCGAAATCAGAAACACAGACCATGTATAAGAAGTAGTTGGAATGTTTGTGTTCTTCAATACAAATGTATACACATGTAGATATTTTATGCTATCGTTTCCAAAGACCAAAATTCACAATGATAGAAACTATTGCAAATGATCAGAAGGCGTATTTTAAATTATCATGTGTAGAAGGGGGTCTATAAGTGACACAAACAGAGAGTTGATTCCAGCCTCAAGTTAATTGTCGAGTCTGAGATTGACGATGTTGTATCGTTTATAGCAAAAAAAAACAACCAGTCATTCCAGGTGTGTAAGAAACAATTGAAGTGTGTAAGTATATGGAGGAGATGATTTTACACTTTTGCTGATCAGAACAAGACTCCTGTTTACTATGCAGTACATTAATTTCACCACAGAAAGTGACAAGTGTCGTCAAAGAACAAGGTAGAGCGGCTGACAGAAGTTGACTTGGTACGAGACTGACGGACGACTGACAGTTATGGATGCCTTCTGAATACATTACAGCCCACAGGAAACAAGTAAGTGTACGGCAATACACTAAAACTGTTGGCATTGTGTATTCTATAGCTTTTTGTTCTGGTATCGAGAAGCACCACGAAACTGATCTGATGAATAATTTGTCCATATTTAATAGAGTGTTTCTGACTTGATATTTTATAACAGTGTGCAAGTATGTAATTGTAAATGCTAATGAACTTCGATATCAATCAATAAAGATTTGCATGTTTAAAAGCAAACTTTGAAAACTTTCGGATATAAAGTACAAGTAATCAGCTAAACAGAACCTGCATATTAAATACCAACATTTATTAGATTTAAAAAGACATATACTGTACATTTTATTGGTTTCATCTAAATTATGAATTTTAAACAGATTGAATAGGCAAGAACCTGAAAGTACTGTTGTGTTTTAAAAAGTTGGCCTTTTTACACCTATTCTCTAACAATGTAATAGATATACTAGTAATATCATACGCCGCTTAAAATTCGTCCATTTACGATCACATTATTGGACAAATTATTCTTGCAATGCATAATTTACCTTATATACATTGTATGAGGATGGACCGTTTTACCTAGTGTTTAATAGTATTTATATATAGGTGAATGATTTTTTTCTCCAGCAAAAATAAGGATCATTTCGCCGTTCGCGTAAGCTTCTAAATTTAAGCAAACAAGTTCAATGAATATTAAATGTAAGGACAGAACGTGTGAACTAGATGAATTCATTGATGTAAGACCTACAATCCTATAGCTTTATAGAGGGATTAAAATGGGTGTTACGTGACTGTGGTTTATGGGGAATTCAGATGAAAATTTTACGGGGATCCTTTAACCATTTTTGCGCCAATAATACAAAATCTTTGCTGATAATCCTGAAATCCCCGATCATGATATCCTCTGGATTTTAACAAATTTGCCGCCTCAAAGTTAAAAAAGCTTACTACCTACAGGGAACATAGACTCGTACTTTTATAATGTCATACTACCATTCACTATATATATATAATCCAAAAGTTCGTGAGAGAGATACTTGTTAATCAGAAGCTGTCTGAAATCTATCGGCAAAATTAATTTCTATTTGTCACATTTTTCTTTTGATCGGTTAAATAAATCTTTCTTCAATCTCCAGGGAGAGTGAAGACGGGCGCTACAAAACCATTTACTGAAACTTGAGCCTTTTCGTCAGATACTCTCGCCTCAAACGGACATCACAGAAAGATAATAAAAATATATTACTAATATGGTTGACGATAACGTCACTGACACTTTAAGACATATCTTTGATTTTCAGGTTTTATATTACACCAGCAAATGAAACACCTTTCAATAATGGAATATTTCACTTCTCTGAGAACTTTGCAGGTCAATCCTTTTTTCAATCAATTGACAAGAGAAAATCTACGACGAAGGTTTGGCAATGAAAAAAAAATGGTCAAAGATTTGTAACATTGTCAAGATAACGGTATTGCTATGACCTCTCTCTCTCTCTCTCTCTCTCTCTCTCTCATACACACGTTGAATAAAGTTCTCTCTCTCATACACACACGTTAAATAAAGTACAACTCATACTACCTTTTGGAAACTAATATATTTTCTCACCTGAACATTTAATTAATTCAACAAAAACAACAGTGTTTCACTGTGAAAGGATAACAGCGTAGTTTTTTAATATGATATGATTAATTTGAAATATGATAATTCTGAGATGTGAATCGGTGCAGGAAAATGTGTGTCTAACAAATGAGTTACAAAAGTACGTGTATAAGCTATAGTGTATGTTTTACTACTGAGTGAATGGTGTTGTCGCAAAGATTCTATAATTGCACTTCATGCAGTGAGAATAAGACATCTTAGACACGCTGGATGACATGGTAATCTGTGTGTTATCTGTATCTACACTGGCAAATTTCAAGGACCTTCGGAAATGCTTTACGTGCAACAATTATATATATACTTCCAGATTTTCTGTTTTATTTTATTTCTGTTTCAGTGCCCATGCATTACTACTTGAGACAACGACCGTTTTGAATCATATCGTATTCACTTTCGAAGCTTGCAATTTGCATATAAAGACATTAATTAATTCGAAAGTACTTATGGTGAGTCAGTGATATATCAAGTTGAAATATGTTGGATACAGAAAAAGTATCGCAAGGCTCTGATATTTACTCCCTAATGTTTTTTTTTTTCATACAGAATTGTATACAGATATCGGACATAAGGGGGCTTGTTGGTCGACGTCATTTTTAGACTGTATTACTATCATTATAAAAAAGGACTGTATATAAAGATATTGGAAAATATTTAAATTTTAAAGCTAAGACATTTGGATCTTTTTTTGTTACTAAAAATATTTTATACCTTAACAAATCAAATTTAAGGAAAATCTTGTAGGCGACTTGTTGACCATTGAGCCCCCTGAAAACATTGGCTTAAAATTTCTTTAGTTGATTTGTCGGTTTATTGAAATAGTCGAATTCTAACGAATATCGGTACTACAGCAGCGTAATATCGAACTGCATGATGCTATGTTCACTAATATTAGACTGCCAAATGTAAACAATTTTTAGAATACGGGAACAGGTTGATGAAACCACAGCAGATTTTAATCCTATGATGTACATTTATCTTATATACACTGTACTAAATTCTTATCCTTCAATGTCAAAAAATCGAGTCATTATTTTCCCATTATGTCTCATTGTTATAGTAAATCAAATTCATATAATTCTGGTTAAAGTAATTGCATACAATGTTTGATGGTGTGTTAGCTCTTAAATAACATCAGTGACAAATAAATTACTGCAAAAGATACGCTTACATAACTATGGTACGCTAAAATGACATATTATAGGAACAGCCATAGCATGTTAGTTTTCAAATGTAATATGGTATGCTAAGATAACAGAATAATAATAAGAAGCGACTGATGTAATGTTAATATATAACAAGGCCCATAAAAAAAATTGTGTTAAAGGTAACACTGATTAAAAAATGAGGTAGGTAGGGATTTTTTTTAATTTTATCATATTTTTTTCTGCATGAATCCTAAGAATGTTTGTTTGTGTCATATTTAAAAACAGATTTTTTAATAGAAATGATATAAAATTCACAATCGAAAAAAACCCAGACATTTAAAAATGGTAGGATCAGGGCATTTTGTAGGCCTTAACACACAACGTTTATTTTTAGGCCCAACGGTTTACTACTATTATGACTGCACGCTCTGATACTGTTATACAAGCTCATATCTTGCTGCAAGACAAGAAGTAATGCATTACATACATGTACGTGTAGATGTACGTGTACCAATACCATTAGACCAAACTCAGCGGCAGCAACGAAGGTCTGAATACTTATATTGAAACTACTCTTATCTGGAAAAGATGCGCCAAGTGGTTGCTGTAATAAGCATGCAGGGGTTGTCTTTCTTCATTTGGGTTAGCCCATGGTATATTGATCTTGCTTAGGTGGATAAAATTAATAGGTTTAAATTATAAGTGAATCCATGTCTTCTTTTTGGAGGTTATTTCATTATTAATGAAAAATTCAGCTGCACATTTTTTCTCTACATCCTCTCAAGATAGGTCGGATGAACTAGGTATCAAATGGAAAAATATTTATTTAAATGTTTGTAACTGTTAATTAAGCATAATCCAGTTTTGTGAACGAAAATTGAAATGATTTAGACAGATGGTGAACAGGAAATCAATCTTTAATCTGAAGGACATGGGATACTCAACCAAAAAAAAAAGGAAAAGAAATGAAAACTTGTGAGGGAGTTTTCAACAAAAGCCGATCTTATTTTTGCATTTTTCCTTGTATCGACAATTTTACATCTACTGTATGTTGAAATCTCGAAAAAAGCACATTCTTAGTCAAATAGGTACATCTTACATATAAATCAATTAATCAAATTTAGTCTTCAAACAAATAATACGCTTTGAATGGATAAATATTATTAACATGTAAAATTCACTTTCCATGCGTCTTTCATGATTCTAAACAAGTTCTAAGGAAACATGTATGATAAACTGTTTTATTATACATACATTAGAATTGTGTGTTCCAAAACTACAACAAAGTTTGCACATGGGATGTCTCCATTACTGAACATTATGACAGGCAATAAAATCCTTTTTATTATATTCTGGATATCATGATGTTATATCGATTTGAATAGGTCCTTGCCTAGCCTTTACAAAGACTTTAATAGGGCTGCATAGACATTGTCTTATTTAGACTTTATTAATCTCCTTAAGAAGAAGAGCCTTTTTTAAAGATATAGGAAAATATTCAAATTTTAAAGAAAAAATAATTTGATTTATTCTTTACTGAATAAATATTTTATAGCAAAAAATAATCATAAATTTAAATATTAGTTAGGCCTGTTGATTACTTTGGTGCCCACCCATTCCCCTTGAAGCTGCAATTACGTTGCTTTCTCTGATTACACTGTACATTATTGCTGTGTTTATTTAAACAATAAAATACTTTCTTTGGTGATTCATTCGGGATATGAAGGTAGCGGCATTGCAGGAAAAATACACAACCGGCGTTGACGAGTTTTGTATTTTTATTTATTTTTTCTACAATGATCGTTACCCTTATAACGCACATGAATCATCAAAGAAAGTTTTATATTACCATCTTTTTAACTCATTAATAAATTGATTACGAAAAGTAAGTAAAATTCACTAAATTACTATTAATGTTCATAAGAACGAGCCAAATCATCTCTTGTGAGACTTTGATCTTAACATCATCTTTTCTTAGGTCGCTGTTGGTTACGACCAATCGATAAACAGTGCGTGTCAATTTCAGTCCTGTCCGTTTCTTGTCAGTTTCAGCCGCTGTAGATTTCGACCAATCAATAAACGGGGCGTGTCAATTTCAGTCTTCATGACTGTTTTTATAGAGCTATAAATTAACTATAAATTTCGGAATACTACTTAATAGATGTAAATATATATAATGATTTGTCATGCAAAATGTTAAACTTAAAGGAATAAACTCACCCAACAGATTGTTTTAAAATGATATTTTCATTTATCTTTTTTCAGTTAACTTAACAATTTTACTGGGGGTTTTTAAAACAGCATTCAGTTTAAGGTCATGGCAAAATGTAAAGGAAAAAGTCCTTCGGGGGATTTGCCGTTCGATGCACAAACTTTTTAAACTATAGAAAGTATTTATGAGATGCAAGACACGGCTAATTTAAAGCTTATCTTTTTTCTGCAACAGTTATAAGCATCAAGTATTCGACGGTGGCAAACATTATACATTGTATGTGGTAAACGTAATGTCATCATTGAATATTTAAAACAATTTTCCACCGGGTTCTGTGTTTAATTTTTGATGCAGCGAACCATTGTTTTAGTTTTACAGTACAGATGATTCCAGAGCAGTCATAGATATCTGTGTGTTTTTGACACACTTTTTTTAGTTCTCTATTGACCTTTGATGACGTCAATGGAACATCAATAATTCTAGGCTTACCTTTTATAAATAACCTTGGGACTAAAACACAAACCTGTTCCAAAACATGTTGAAAATATTACGCATTTCAACATATTAATAAATTATTTTTAATTGCTGGTTTTGTTGTTAGAATTTAAAAAAAATAAATCTCCTGTTCTGGTAATTCTATCTTGAACTCTTGACTAATACGCATGCACACAAAAAAAAATACACCTACCCCATTGTTGACGTCGAATCTTCGGGATCATCTCTGCTGGGTGTGGCCAATAGTCGATGGTATGTCCTCGCTTTGCGTCGTGTGTCAAAACTTTGACCCTGGCTAAACTCTGAACGACTAGCCTGTCTGTACAAAGCATCGTATGTGCTCTCAGCACTTAAACCCGACCCCCCGGGAATATCAGCAGTATTAATAGATAACTGTTGGTGACTTCTGGGGACATGGTAATCGGGTACGTGTACGTGGGGATAGGACTGGTCCTGTGGTTCCGTTTTCATTTTAGTGTACGTATATTGACAATTATCTCCATATTCCAAGACTTGTGCTACATTAGACTGTTGTTGTTGGACATTGCGTCTGAATTTGAATGGAATGGGTCCAGTGGTAGAGGACTGATGCGTTTCCGGATACATGCAAGCAGACAGACTTGTGGAATACCTATCCTGTGTACTGCATGGAAGAACGGTAGCGCGACAGCCAACCCCACTGAATTGAAAGATAATTTTCTTGTTACATTGTATTTCAATTTCCATTTAATAAGCATTCAAAAAGATATTTTATTCAGAAGATGTTTTATCTAAATACTATTACATGTATTTGTTCGAAACTTCACCCCCTCCCCATGCACACCTATCCACATGCACACACATTACAAAAACGCACGTGTGCCGCGAGTAAAATGTGTATTGGTTTCTAACATACGATCGGGAGTGGCACCATATACGTCCTTATTATCACTTCATTACCTTCCTTTTATAGAATATCTGTCTGTAGGTTGTTTATACCTTCTTCTTCTTTTTTTTTTTTACAATAACACTTTCAGCTTAATCCGAATCTTTAGTTCATATATGTATAGAGCAGAGCAAAGTGTAGTATATTTATCTATTTCATATTTTGACGAGTAATTTATTTTGAATTAGTTAAAGTTTTCCCGAGACATTTCAAGGTAAAGTGTCAGAAAATTAATTAAGCAATAAATCCAGCAGGCCATAAGGTAAACATAACAGATAAAATCCTCATGGTTTTAATTATGTGTTATTCTTAACCCCTCCCCTAGTTTGCCTCAATCTTGCACAGTGTTCGTGCGAAAGTTTTAGATCCCCTATGATTATAAAAAGGTGTCGATATGTTGGCTTTTTCTTTATTTATAAATGTAGCTAATAATCATTTTCCATTTTTAATTAGTTTTTCTAAATCTAATTTTAATTTTATATATTAGCAATTGTTTTTTGCTCAAATGTCAACTTTAACACGAAGTTTAATTTGCAACAAAATTAATAATACGTCACGAATTCCAAAATTTGAACACCAATAAAGACGATATGATCGGCAGATAAATATGAGTTAAGTGACTGGAAACAAACATTTTTATTTTGGCCTTAGACATTATAGTAATTTAAAACATAACCTCAATTCTAAATACGATCAATTTATTAAGTAAATATGCTATAACTTTAATTTGATTCAGCACCCACTCTCACTCTCTCTCCCCCCCCCCCCCCCCCCCCACTCTCTCTCTCTTACAACCACGATAAGAAAACATTTTGTAATAAAATTTTTTAAACGATTTATAATCTTTGTATATTTTTATAAAAATTAAATTCCACACTGTGATAAAATCAAGAATTATATTTAAACTACTGAACTTTAATTATTTAATCTACTGAAACTTCATTTATATCTTTGAAAAACCCTTAAATTACAATGTCCTGTTTTCATAATACATCATGTTTCCTTCTAGCCCTGGGTGGGTGTAGATATTAATCACTGCAGGGTTTCCCCAAAATCTTATACAATTAACCTCTGCTGGTGCTTTTAAATTTTTTTTTTACTTAAAAAATCCGCATGTCCTAAAGTTTTAAGCTATTATAACAATTTTGTTTCACACCATTAAGGAAATTAAATTACAATAGAGTGCTAACCTTGTATTCTCAATGTTGACAAAATTTTGCCCCATCTGACTGTACTGAATGGGCATCTTCTCATCGGTGTCAGTCTTATAGGGGTCATACAGATGTGACCTTGTTGTTAGGTCGAGCGTTTCGTCCAAGCTCTGGCGACGGCTGAGGGTGGAGGATGGGCCAGGGTTTAACCCAAGGTCCAGACTCTTTGATACGCCCTTCTCCAGCCGTGGACGACTGGGTATCCTCTGAGAACACGACCGCTGGGAAAAGTCCGCCAGTGGATTGTAAGTGTCCCTGGGGGTGGTACCCTCGCCCGACTCCGTCCAAGGAGGTGCTGCACGGGTAGAGGTGTAAGAGACGGTAGCCGACCCTCGCTGATAGAAGTTTGATATAGTTATCGGGATGTCGTGTTCGAATTCACAGGAAGCCCTCCGATATTGAGTGGAGGAACTCGAGGCCGGTCCGTGAGGTGTATTGGAGCCGTATCCACTCTGCGAGAAGTCCAGGGGTAGGCGTTGTCGAGATGACCCAGGGTTATCCATAGCAAAGACGTTCAAATCCTGCGTCGTTGAAAGCAATGGTGCACCCGTCTCTTTCCCTTCACCAAAGACTGGGAGAAAAAGAATCAAATTAGCGTTCATTTTCTCTCTTACTACAAAATTTAATCAAAGGATACAATATATCAGTGTTACATGCACTAGTTGTACATATTGCTTTACCTATATAAAAAGCGCATCTGACCTTTGACAAATGCAGTGTACGTCACGTTTGACGCAGTGTAAACTGAAACTTCAGGTAAACGTACCCGTGAGCCACACAGTAAGACTATTATCTGTTTGTAGGTTCGAGCGTATTTAAACTAGACGTGCGATGACGTAGCCCCAATTGATTGGCCCTCCACGTAATCAAAGATTGATTAAGACACATTAACATTTATGTCTTGACATTGTATAATTCTTTACAACTGAAATTGGCAATTAGTAAGGGACTAGTGAGAATAAACAGAACGATCAGAGGAATGAAACAGCAACAGTTACAAGCGCATTAAATAATAAAAATCCCTACACACAGGCCTCTACAATAAGTGACGACATTCTGTTTCCAAACTCATCAAATTTTCATTAAAGCGAGCGTTCTATCGGCTCGTCTATGACGCAAGCTTGTGACATAGAAACCATATCGGAGTAAATTATTTATGTCAAAAGTCGAGGCTGGCATCAGATGTTTATTATTAGAGAAGAACATTACAGTCGTTAGACGACAAATTGAAAACAGGGATTGAGTGGGAAGCAGTCATTACTTTCCAAACTGAATGAAAAATTTATATACTACACACAAAGAAAACTTGTTTATCGAAGGTAACAAGATAACTATGTATTTATACCTACAAAACAAAAACGGACTTCACATATAATCTGCGGTAGATATGAAACAATGAATGAAGATACGGGCTTGAAAAAATCAATTGGAATCGTACACTCCTAAAGAATTTTTGAATTTCTATTCATTAGAAGAATAAAAAGATATATACATTGCGAGCAGCGATGAAGCTTTAGTGACTGTCAATTTTGAAATAAGATACTTTTTGGTGGTATTCTTACAAACAGACTTCGACGTTGTTGCAATTAAGACCCGAATACATGAGTTCGTCAGTACTAGGCAAATGTACATTTCATACAGACGGATTCATCATCAAACGTATACATTTGAAACACTGTGTAATGCTAACAATATAAAATTGAAAAAAAACATTAGTATATTATTTCAATCCTCTCCCATGAAATAAAGTATTTAAGTAATATATTGAATACGATCGTTCTATACTTACGTTCACAGTGCGAATCTCCTGTAAAAGTGAAAGACACGTGTAGATTACAAGATATCAGTGGGTAAACTGAAAGTACGCTAATCTATCCCTGACGGAATGTCACGTCATACTGTTAAAATTAGATCGATCAGGGGGCGATTTTCATTTCGGAGTAAGATTTTTTTTATAAAAAAAAAAAAGACGCCTACATGGTAGCAAGTGCGCGTTTTATAATTTTTCTCAAAGTTCCTTCAGGAATCGTGCACCAATTTTTAGACTCATTAAGATACAGTGACTGAAAAAAAAATCGCCAACATAAATGGTTTATTAGATTTTTTTTCTTACATAAAGTGTGAAACCAACTTTTCTGCTTATGCTAATTGCTAAGTGAAAATTAGTAATTCTCTTGAACAATTATAATGTTGTTTGGAGTGTGAATATACAGCAGTTGGCTTTTAGCACTTCTTCCCAATTGTCTTGTCAAAAAAGATCCGGGACGTAAGGAAGCGTGAAAAACACTGATGAAGTGTTGATAGCAAATAGCAAGGGAAACTTGCGTCAAATTAAAAAAAAACCTTTAACATTAATGGCTTGCCCTGGAAATACAGCCGAATGATCAAATTGAGCAACTTTGAATTTTAAGATTTTTTTTTTTTTGCTTAAAAGCTGAAAAGAAATAGTATCAATATTTTGTTTCTGTCATGTTCTTACTTCCTTTAATAAAAATGAAATGTTACATTTGCTTTCATATTTTTGAACAATTGATATGGTTAATCTTTGCTAAGATCCCAGAAATCGATTTTAATAATCAAATAAAATATACGACATTCCAAAGTATACCAGGAAAGACATTTCAATCTTCAGAATCTTGTGCGTACAGCTGCCACAGGGTAAGATTTCCCTCATTGTAGGATTTTCCCCGCTGTAAAATTTCTCCAATTGTACGTTTTCCCCATCCCGTCATTTCCCCCGTTGTTCGATTTCCCTCATTGTAGGATTTTCTCCCAGGAAAAAAAATCCTACTCTAAAGCAGACTTTTCATTAAGAAAATCCTTCTATATGACCATTTTTCTCTTTATTTTCAACCAAAGTGGAATTTCTCCCATCAATCCTTAACGTTGTGATATAATTTATAATTATAGTCAATAGTATATAACTCTATATAGACGAATAGTCAATAATTTTAATATTAGCTCGTCCGAAAAATATTGGCTGGTCAATATTTTTTACATTGACCGACTATTAATATTGTCGGGCGATATTTCGTCCCACGGGGGCAAATATAATCAATGAAAAATACTTGTATAATTTTAGTGGAGCAATCGAGTTAACATGCACATATTCAATAAAAGATGGGAATACATGTTGTATAATATTTTGAAGAATTTATTGCATTCTAAAATCCATCTGGATTCAGCACCCATCTAAACTACTTATATCTTTTGAGAGAAAAAGAAGAGGGCACTGATTGGGCAAAAGGGTACAGCCATTATCTCAATTAAGAAATGAAGTATTTATATGATATGCAGGGCGTTACTGGAAGGTGACAAGTTCTACTCTCCCTCCTCGGAAAGATGATTCTAGAGTTTGAATTTTTTTTTGGGGGGGGGGGGGAGATTATTTCAAAGTGGCGGTTTTTGGCGTGAAAGTACATTAGAATTAGTTTTCGCAGAATGAGCGTTTCGGTGGTGTTAGGGATAATTACGTAATCTGAATGTAACCGATTAATTCACCACCATTAGTTTTAAGATTCACATAGTAAGACATTGAAAAAAACCCCACAAGACTAGATAGTGCCAACAAAAAACATTTACCTTAAAATAAAGGTACTTTGCCGACGGACAGCTGTAGTTAAAATGCAGTATCATGATTATACATGTTTATAAGCTGTGGTTTTGTAATTAAGTTATCAATGAGACTCGTAGTCTTTACTTATTTTTTGCCGACACTATTTAACAATAAATCGCTCTTTCAACTTTTTTTGTTATGCAAACCTTCGTAAAATGACTATTTTATTGCCCATAGTCCCTTACAATGTCAAATACTAATACCGGCATGTGACATGTGATCTCCCTTTCTAGCATCTTTTAGTGCATATACGTAGTTTTCTAAGATGTAATCTAAGGTGTGCACAAAGAATTTGAAAGACGAGATCCCCATTTAGATTTTCTAAGATTATGTAAGTATAACTTGCTTGCATATATCTGATCAGCCAAAGATTATTGTTTATATAAAATTTAAAGATAACGTGAAACTACCGGCAAAGGAAAAACATTTCCGTGTTTTCTAAGGCGAACCCCTCCACGTTTGTTTATGATAACCATGTACAATAATACAATTTGAGCTCTCCTGACGTTTCTTGTCGCCTTGGTTACGGGACTGACCTAGTTTACATGAATAACAAGAGAAGTCGCTTCCACTGTACAAATGACATAACAGATCACGTGATAACAAACGTATTTATACCCAGTGCAGCTAATTTTGTTTTCGAAAAAAAAGTTCAAAATCAAAGCACAAAGGCGTTGTAATGAAGATTTTGAATTATTTGAAATATTGAATCGTGTCGATACTAATTTACCAGGGGCCAAAACGTTTTTTAGGGCGTAAAATGATGATAGAGCAAAGTTCTGGTTCTAATTAAATGGGAATCTAGCAAAGCAGATATCAATGACATTTTGCAACTAACCTTTATACCCAGTTTGACATAGTGTGATTATTCATATACATGTACATATATTGACATCCACTAGGTATTTTCATCTCATATGAGCGATGAATGCATACTACTACAGACGAAATCGAATCACGGCGTTACCTTTTTACATTGATTTGTCAGATACGCATTCCCTGATCTTTTTACACTGCATTCAAACGTTTTTATTAGCAGTGTCCTGGACTTTTCCGGGTATTAATTTACAAAGTTTATTCAAGTACCTAAAATGAAAGTGTCTATCTTTTTCTAAATGATACATGTATCTTATTTCATACTTTATGGATTTACCAAGTTCGAATCATGTCTGCAACAAACTCAAATTTTTAAAGCAGCGTCTATCTAGTTTTTCCAGTTTTAACTACCTCATGTTGGTCAAAATCTACTCCCTTGCTATTCAAAGGGTCAGAATATTTAAACTTTAAAATGAACGAATTTTCTAGAGAAATCATATCAAAGAACAAGTATTCCTAACGAAAATATCATGCATTCAGTATAAGATGACCGAGTAAGCCTTTAATCTAAATTCCTTTATTTACATTCACAGAGTTTTGACTTTCTGAAAATGCTGGATACACTTGATTTAACTTTCATTGTCACAGAATCAAGACACTATATGACGTAGTACTAACGATGTTCAAAAGAACAACACGTGTTCAATGTATCATGGTTACGAGCCTCGGGCAAGTGGAGGCAGCTCCGTCAGCCTGGAGTAGTCCATGGGTTCGATACCTCGCTGTGGGGAAATTGGACAACAACAATTTATCATTTATAACAGCAAAAAACCTTGGGTTTTTAAAAAATTATTCAAATGGGATAGTCGTTTGCAGGATTGAATATTGCTTGATGACGTCATCCCGGATTCATTTAGACGTAAATACTGAACTTTAAAAGTACGTTTGGAACAATTTAAAGTATATTATTGCATTGTTCATTAGTTTTGTAAAAATGGAAAAACATGAAATTTTAGTTGATAACAGTTTGTTAGTCATGCAAACACACCAATTGAATAGAAAAGCCTGCGCTGTTCTCCAGTTAATAGAAAGTATTATAAAATAAATATCGTTTATATTCTATTCTCAATTTATATGAACATAAAGTTATGTTTCTTTCATCAATTTTCTTAGATTATTTGAAAAGCATGCTTATCTGGGTTTTTTTTTACAGCCTTTCAAAAGCAATTTACAATAATGACGTTAAGGTGTGTTTACTAGATAAATTACCCTATATCTCTGGTTCAACCGATCATATTAAAGTCAATCAAATAAAAACAAAATATCTAAATACCTCGGGGTGGAATAAGGTTATACATGTATATGACATATATGCATGTTAATATTTGCATGCCGTTAGGGCAGTTTCCAAGAAAAAGAAAAAGAAAGTATGGAAAAAAATGAATTTAAACCAAAACTTTCTACTTGCCTGTAAATGAAATCGGCTGTACGCAACTCCCTATCAGCAATTTATTTCACTTCTCCCTATTCAGCAACCTTAAGGTGGTTCTCCCTACTGAGCAACCTTAAGGTGGTTCTCCCTACTGAGCAACCTTAAGGTGGTTCTCCCTACTCAGCAACCAACCTTAAGGTGGCAGGATGGTCAACAAGGTAGTCATCAGACCTGCTTTAAACTCTTAAATATGATATATACGGCTATGAACTACATTTTTTTATTGAGTAAAATGAAATCCAAGCTTTAAACGTTTAACTATTTTCTATATCTTTATACAGAACTCTTCGTCGAAAGGAGGTAAAAGTAGCCTTAAAATGGCAACAACAACCCTTCAGCCCTCGTAACAGCTTTTTAGCATATCGGTATTATTTTACCTTCCCAAATCAGGTCGGAAATTTAATATGTAATAAATTATTGTTGTTTTAAGGCATTACCTCAAACATGTGCATAAAATAGGTTACAGTTTTTGTAACGTGACATCTTCTTTAAGGGAAGGGTCTGCGTTCTCATTTAAAACATTTTTATCGATGCATAATATAGGAATTAGCTAACTTTCAGGAAATTTAATATGTAGTTTTGTTCTAATGTATCACCTCAAACATGTGCATAAAATAAGTTACAGTTTTTGTAACGTCTGCGTTCTCATTTAAAACATTTTTACCGATACATAAATATAGGAATTTTGAAAATAAAGTTACATTTGAAAAAAATGTAATGTAAAAATATTCAGTCGGCACTGTAATATATTAAGATTTTTTTCGTCATTGGATATATGTAGAACTTCTTTTATGGTTTCTGATTTGTTCATTACATGTATCAAGTCTGGAAAGTTGCAACAGCCGTATGTCTTATGCAAGCAACGAGATGATCCTACTTTTCCAAAAGTTCATTTGTCGATTCAAGATTTTGTGGTAGTAAGCAAATAATTGAGTTTTATTTTTGATATTATCTTTCTAACACGGTCTAAGGAGCAACTTCCGACAGGCAATTCAATATTTCTAATGTGTTTAGTATTTTAATTTTTTTTTAAAAATCGTGAAATAGATTTCAAAAGCACAGATAAGCACAAATTCAACTTAAATGAATTTCCGAACATAAATATTGCATTATGAAAAAAATATATAAAGTGGATAATTGAAAAACTAGAGTAAAACGTATATGGTGACATTACCCAGCTCGCTTTAATTGACAGGGTGTTAACTTTTACCTGCTCCTTTGGGAGGACTAGAAAACAGCTAAAGATTTGGCGTGACATATATTTGAGATTATATCAGTTTTACATCATGTTTTATAACTTCAAATGAATTTAAAAAAAAAAAATAATAATAATAATAAAAGGGTTGGAATGAAGAAAAAAAATATCGAAAAGCTCGATTTCTGAAACATGAACTTATATAGTACATGTATATGACTGCGCCAGATATAGTTTGCAATACGATAAGATAGGAATCACGTATATACGGTTATAGACACTATACCAGGTGACTGAAATCGATTGTGTTCTAATAAGCCTATTTTTAAATGCAGTTTCTTTTTTTTAAGTTTAAATATGTTATGTTTCTAAGCTCCGAGGTCAAAGCTAAGACAAGCAATGTCCTTACAATTCAAAGTAAGAGGAGAGTGAGCTCGTCTGAGTTTGTTTGCCAGTGACCAAATTGTTAACGCAAAGACATTACGCGTTTTCATGATTTTAAATTAAGGACAAGAGCGTACAAGGCCTGACAAATGCCCCCGTACCAAGTATTCTGAAATGGCATACGAACATATAAAAATTCTTTACATTTGAAAGTGTGCATCAGTACATGTACATGTATAATATAGAACTGCATTATCTGACAAATAAATAACACACATTAATACATGTACTTGGTACTTATCTTCTTTGTTTTATTTGTTTGCTTCCTAAACATTACAGCATGTTGTCATATCTGTGCTAGCGCTATTTTTATCCAACATTGTGGGTACAAGGATGGACTACGACCCCCCGCGTATCACAGTGAGCTACGTTAACACATTAGAGTAAAAGGGAATATCTTTAATAAGTAAAAACAAGGTTTTTGGTGAAAACCACAAATTTGACCCATTATGGGCCTTGACTCCATTTAAATAAATCAATAATAAAAATTAATGAAAACTTATTCTTTAAATAAAAGTGCTTTTAGGATGGAGTCAAGACCCATTCATACTATATTTTGCGATATAATACTGTGAATGAACCAAGATTTTGGCATAAAACGCTATGCAGCTTAATTTGGAAACATATACCTGTCGTGTTTTTAGAATGAAAGCACGATATTGACTTCCATCGTGAAATTTATACTAAAAACAATACATACAAGCCAAAATTATTCTAATTTATAAATGACCAATTCACTGTGTACACAAGGCCAAACCAGGAAAGGTGGAAAGTACTCACGGTACAGGACGGATACCGACAAGCATGCAGACCAGAATTATATTCAAATACTTGATAATAAGTTCTATACCGACTCCTTAAAGCTCATAATTCACTTGTCATTTATTTCCCGTTTTCGTTGGAGAAAATATCGGGCAGTCATGTCGTGCTGCTCAAAAAGTCGTGTGTCTTTCGGTTTTAGTATCTTTCCTTAAAAGGATAAAATAAAAACCGCTAGTGTTGTATTGAATGCTTTATTACTCAGCGCTATGAAATTAATGTGATGCACAACACCACTGCCAGTCAATATATAAATAGACATACGTTATAATCAGAGACTTGATTACAGTGTTATATAAAATTCACAGTGAGCCTCTGTTGACTCAAGATCCATTTGGTAAGAAATCGACCAAAGAAAAAAAAGAATATCTTTTAAAATCAATTCCTTCCATTTTCAGCCAGTGAAGAATTCTTCAGTCTCTTCCATGTAGATTTTCAAAATACCAATACCTTGCAAGTCTTTGGAGAATCATAGTTCTGTTCATCGCCATTAGCAAATCGCAGAAATCATACACTGCTGCCAGTAATTTAGATTGATGATAGATTATTCAATGTTACAAAGCTAGAAATCCTGAGCATGCAGGAGGACGTTCCTTCCCCCGGGCAATATGGGGGCTCCTTTGTAGCTGGAATGGCTAGCAATGTTAAGTGTAAATTCCATGTCAATGAGAATCAGTAGGAAATAAAATCACATATAAATGCACACTCTGCGACAGATCAGCCATTGCTGTTGAGGGGCCTGGTAATGGAGTTGTTAGTTGACATCACCGCCAATTCCCACCTGTAAACAAGCAAAATATTCTTTGAATACATAAAATCATTCATTTTAAGGTTTTGTTTTGGATTTATTAAACTGATGCCACAGTTTTTGTCATTGACATTTTTTGTTTGTTTGTTTGCTGAATTTGAAACAACACCATAAAACCTAGTCAAAAAATACCACACCGCAGAAAAAACTCTTAATTATTATACAGTAGATTATATGAAAGACAAAAAACTTTAATGTCATCATTTCATGATATGAAAAATCGGCCAAAATATAAAAACCGGCGGTCTTAACGTTAAACATTCATAATTTACGACTTGACATCAAAATAAACCAAATGTTTTATGTTTCTCCTGTTGAGAGTAGCTGTGTGTGTGTGTATATATAATAAAATTTATTATATATACACACACACATGAGAAATATTTGACTGTGGATGTCATTATTCCTAATCTTCATATCATTTTCACAGACCCTCAAAAACATGTACTTCCGAACTCAATGACTATGCGCTATCTTCAAACAGTTAATACCAGCTACTAAATAACATGCACTAAACTCTGGGTTCTCCATCATACTGATTATATTACAATAACAATAGTCCTAATGACAGACAAACTCGAATGTTGAAATGTACCATGCCCCTTGACCAGATATATTGTATACAGTATATGTACCCAAAGCCTCACAACTGGCCGTACGTGTTTGGTGATCGTGCTTGTGCTACGGGTTTTGTCAGTCGTGGCTCCCGTGGCTGATCATAGCGTTAAAAATCATGTTGAAGTATTGAGAGTACAACGTAGAACTATTTTAACAAGAGCTTGGACTTTGGGTAGTTGTGTCAAACAGCAATGTGACGTAGGCCTGTCTATTTCATTGCTGGCCACTCAGTTATGGCTCTTTGAAATCAACAAGATTTGTCTGGCTTTTGTGCTAAGACTACGCAATCGGTGCATATTTAGCTTGAAATCGTGTCATTTTTAACATGTTTTGTCGCAAGAAATAGATAGCTACATCCAACCGAAAGTCCAAGGTCTTGTTAAAATGGTTCTAAGACAAACGGGCATTTGACGTGCCAGTCGTAGGTGTCACATACAATTTTGTTTGGACAGGGGTTGCCACTCGCAACGTGCGATGCCCGCAGGAACCGTACTTCCGGTTTACAATTACCGTGCTCCAGACGCACGTTTGCCTTGCGAACGGCAAGAACAATTTTCGCATCGTAAGTCACCTGCAAGTCAATCGTACCGACGTCTTTCTGTGCCCAACGACAGCTGCGCGGACAATTATTAGTTTTCACATTAAATACAGAACATTTTTTTTTACTTTGGACATGTACTGAAATATATGTACTGTACGCAAGTAAATATTGAACCGTCACAAGTACTCAAAAGAAAAAGAGACTTTTATTCTGTAACTGCCGCTTTGGCCCGGTGAATACACTAGCTAAGCAAGACGACACAAATGAAGATGGTTTTAAAACATAATTATCTTTAGAATCTAATACCACGAAATATTGAAAACTTCTATGAAATCTAGGAGAAAAACTGCGCAAAAATCTAATTTCATCGAATTAATTATCAACTGATAATTTTCCTCACCACTGTTATATCTGTAAATAATTTACAAGTTGGTTAACCCTTTGTTAAAATATACAATTTTTTCGTAAAATCTTTGACTAGACTTTTAATTGAAAGTAAAAAGCTACATCACATTACTTTGCTTTTACAAAGTGACACCATTTACACTTCATTCATTTTAAAATCAAAGTATTCAAATTCTTTCCTGGTATTCTGATTTCAATACAATTGGTGAGAACAATTTTATAAAGATTTAATGGTTATATGAGATGATAATCAATATTTTCAAAATAGAGGAAGTACTCAATAACAAACAAGTGAAAAGCTGTCAATGTGACAGCAAACAGGGTTTTCTTTTATGTAAAATGTATCCATAATCCATGTCAACCCTTATCCAGTGAAATGAAGTACCCTACATGTATATGCAACATTTTGCAAAAAAATGACGAAGTTCAAAAGCTGGTATTTTTTCGATAAATTATCAGAAATCAAAATCCTAGCAATATGCACACCTCTGATACATGTACAATTGATCTGCAAAAGAACAACTTCCTATCTTGAGAACTGTAGGAGGAGTTATCCATACAATGAGGGTTCCCTATATGCATTATTTTGCCAAAAAATGACTTAGTTCAAAAGCTGGTATTTTTTTCATAAATTATCGGCAATCAAAATCCTAGCAATATGCACACCTCTGATATATGTACAATTGATCTGCAAAAGAACAACTTCCTATCTTGAGAACTGTAGGAGGAGTTATCCTTACAATGAGGGTACCCTATATGCAATATTTTGCAAAAAAATGACGAAGTTCAAAAGCTGGTATTTTTTCGATAAATTATTGGAAATCAAAATCCTAGCAATATGCACACCTCTGATACATGTACAATTGATCTGCAAAAGAACAACTTCCTATCTTGAGAACTGTAGGAGGAGTTATCCATACAATGAGGGTTCCCTATATGCAATATTTTGCCAAAAAATGACTTAGTTCAAAAGCTGGTATTTTTTTCATAAATTATCGGCAATCAAAATCCTAGCAATATGCACACCTCTGATATATGTACAATTGATCTGCAAAAGAACAACTTCCTATCTTGAAAACTGTAGGAGGAGTTATCCATACAATGAGGGTACCCTTTTGGAACTCGCCCGCCCGCCCACCCGCCATTTTCACCATTTTAATAATCGGATTTTTCCGTTGGAAAACCCGGTTAAAAATAATCGCTTATGAAAACTTTCTCCATTAGGATGTGTTGGAGTATTTTGTGTATGGTTTTGGTTAAAAATATCGTTCTGCGCGTAAATATCATTTTTCTTCTCCTTACCCCAAAACTATACATGACTCTATCTTAGCATGCTTGCAGGTCGAAGTGAATTGTAAATATAATGCCTTTCTTCTACAATCTATTTCAATATCCAGTTCCTTCTTGTCCTGTTTATATTCTATGCCTTCCATCTTTTTGTCAAAAAAAATGTAATTTGTTTTACTTTGGTTTTAAGAAGGGGGTTTATAGATTCTTTCATTTGATTTTGATGAATGGTAACACTGTTGATTCTCTTATCCTTATGGTGACTTTTTTCAGTCATTTTTCATATAAAAAAAAATCTTGTTTATGATTGTGTTTGTACACACCAAGGACTAATTTTAGTAACTTCAATGTGTGACTTTAAGTTTGAATTTTTGGGAGGTGGGTCCAGAACCCCCCCCCCCCCTTCTAGATCAGCATGTGACAGTGACTCACAAAAAGTTTGCCTGAATTTCCTCAAATGTGCTGTGATACTTTTACCAGATAGATGGTTCAAGACTACTGTTTCACTTACCTGTATTCAGTAGAGACATGGTACATAGAGGTCATTGTTTCACTGACACTATCCAATTAGGACTGAACTCACCTGATTGTTTTAGGCAGACTGCTGACATCTATTTTGTTTTCTAATATACAAAGTTTACATAGTGTTGTCAGTGAAGGGGCTGAAAAACAAAAAAAACAAACCTGTCAATAATTGATACACAAACAAATTCAAATATTCCTTTATTCCAATAAGAATAAGATCTGTCATTGTACAGTTAAACTCAGTCCAAAAAAAACTTATCAATATACAATAACCAAAAACCAAGTCCTCTCAATTGACCACTAGAGGTACTGTGAGTGAACTTACACATTGGAAATCAATATGCCTTAAACTTTCCAAATGACTTTGGGTCAAAGTTTTATTACTTATTTCAGGTCAAAGGTAATCTTTTTGTAAAGTATTAGCTTCCAATCATTGGTTGGTAAAACAAGACTTGAGTCAAAACCAAATAGATAAACATGTTATATGGGAAAGCAGATCTCTAAATAATCTATGCATCAATAACACTCTACTCTAGCAGCAAAACCCTGATCTCTTGGTTATGAACTATAGCTTTAGTAGATGTAATTCTCTTTATTAGAAATGCATACTTTGTTATTTTTTTCTAATAGCCCAGAAGAGGACGGGAAGATTTTTAAAGATTACAGTTTTTACTCAAACTCTGAGTTCTCTGAGTTGGGATGTGGTTATCAAATAACTTTAGAGAAGTGAAATATGAATTAATTGAATTAAAAGTTTATGAAAAACAAACAGGACTCAAATGACCTAAAAATGACACAGAGTTCCTGAACACGTTTGTTTAAGTTAATTAAAAATAGAACAAAAATTCATCACATATGACTCCAAATATTGATTTTTTAAAATATCAGATACACTTTGAATTGGAAAGTAATCCTGAACTTTCTTTTTTAAAATAAAAAAACAAGCCACTGAAAGTAGCTCTCTAAATAGCATACGATGCTGTGATCATTTTGAACAATTCAGGTGAAAAAAAAAAACAAAAACTTTTTTGCAGGCATGAAGTAAAAATTCAAAACATGGGATTTTCATTTATAGTGTAATGAAAATAATATTCATAAGTTAACTCTAATTTGGAAGTAAGCTAGTGTGTATTTCTTTTCTAATACCAGCAATTAATTTGGTTTTTACTTAAAATGAAGGAAAACTATTTTCTCATCTTAAAATCTGAGTTCCCTATTGTATAGATTCCTAATCAAACCAAGGCAAATAAAATCTGCAGAAAATTGTGAGATCATAAAGTCATTTGGGGTATTCAAAATCACGTTTTACAACTTGGCTGAAAAATATATAAAACACACACTTGTAATTGTTTGTTTGGTATCAATAGAAAGGAGATTATGTCAGAAAACAGATCTTTGTCCATTATATTTCTATCTTTTAATAGCAACATTGACAGGAGTTCTTATGACACCACCATTTGTGTATTGCGGATCACTTCCGGGGGATTTTGAATTAGTAGTTAAACTGACACAAAACAGTCGTGCACAAAAAAAAATACTGAAAGAATGATTCCTTGTTCCTTAATTAAATTGGTAAGTTCATCTTACTTCCCTACAGTTTAAAAATAGCAAAAATATCATAATTTGAGTCAATTAATGCTTTTGACTACTTTAAATCAAATAACACCCCTAAGCATTGCTTGTACATGCTATCTTGAGGATCCTAGTCACCCAGTGACTTCTACTTTTTTTATGACAGTACCCGGTATGTCACAACATGGCGATTTGAACTCATTGTGAAAAGGTCATATTGTCACATTTTATTATCTCTGTGGCACAATGGGTGTTGCTTTGGTCTACCAACCCGCAGTTCCAAGTTCGAATACTGCAGGGACTTTCTTTTTCATGAACAGCGGTAAAATTTAAAAAGTTGATTTTTTCCCCCAAAATTGAAAATGTTTTGGTCATTTTCAAGTCAAACACATGCAAAAAATCAATATCTTTCAGTAATTTAGAAGAATTGGCTTGTATGTATAACTTTTTCGAGGTGTGTGGAGGACCCTTAACAATGAGTAAACGTGAAGAGACCAAAATTAATCAGTCACCATATTAAAAGTCATCTTTTATAACCTTAACATTGTAACTGTCATTGCTTTGCATAAACAAAAACAAACAAGAAATCTGTGAGCCGATGCTCACTAGTGATACCCCCGCTCTGATGTGAATATGCAAAATAAGCAAAGTCGACATTTAACAGAAAGCTGGCATCCGATTGGTACAGAAATATATCCCACAATATGACATGCCTAAACAAATAGTGTGTTAAAATTTCAAGCATCTGCAATAAATAGCTGCTGAGAAATCTTTGAGGAAAATTTGTTTGAAAATTTTGGCTAAAATAAACAAAGTACTCATTTAAAGGGAAGATTGGTACAAAAATATATCCCACAATTTGGCATGCCTTAACAAACATTGTGTAAAAATTTCAAGCATCTGCGATAAATAGCTGCTGAGAAATCTTTGACGAAAATTTGTTTGAAAATTTTGGCAAAAAATAAACAAAGTCATCATTTAACAGGAAGTTGACCTCCGATTGATACAAAAATATATCCCACAATATGGCATGCCTAAACAAATAGTGTGTTAAAATTTCAAGCATCTGCGATAAATAGTTGCTGAGAATTCTTTGACGGAAATTTGTTTGAAAATTTTGGCAAAAAATAAACAAAGTCATCATTTAACAGAAAATGACATCTGATTGGTACAAAAATACATCCCACAATATATCATGCCTATACAAATACTGTGTAAAAATTTCAAGCATCTGCGATAAACAGTTGCTGAGAATTCTTTGACGGAAATTTGTTTGAAAATTTTTGCTAAAAATAAACAAAGTCGTCATTTAACAGGAAGTTGACGTCTATTGGTACAAAAATATATCCCATGATATGGCATGCCTATACAAATACTGTGTAAAAATTTCAAGCATCTGCGATAAACAGTTGCTGAGAAATCTTTGACGAAAATTTGTTTGAAAATTTTGGTTAAAAAATAAGCAAAGTCGTCATTCAACAGGAAGTTGACATGCGATTGGTACAAAAAAATATCCCACCATATGGCATGCCTATACAAATACTGTGTAAAAATTTCAAGCATCTGCGATAAATAGTTGCTGAGAAATCTTTGACGAAAATTTGTTTGAAAATTTTGGTTAAAAATAAGCAAAGTCGTCATTTTACAGGAAGTTGACGTCCGATTGGTACAAAAATATATCCCACGATATGGCATGCCTTAACAAACGCTGTGTTAAAATTTCAAGCATCTGCAATAAATAGTTGCTGAGATAAATGCGACAGAAATTTTTGTTACGGACTGACAGACAGACGGACAGACAGACAGACACACAAGGGTAAAACAGTATACCCCCTCTCCTTCGGAGCGGGGGTATAAAAAGAAAAATATTCACTACACAAGTGGTAAGCCCTGATTTACCGGTATTCGTGTGCGGTCAAAGTGTACACACATGATTCAATATACCCAAAACTGTTGAAAATGCATTAATTAAGTGTACATTTGATAGGTTTTGTGATAAACCTTTAAAGTTCTTGAAAGCTTATAAAATTGCTGATTTATCAAAATACAGTTTGCCAATTTTCTTGGATTATTAAAGCTACAGCAAAAATTAGAAATATTGAACAGCGTGAAGATTTCCTCCATTGAGGTCAGTGAGTACATTAATTAAATCACAAATCAATTTAGTAATGTACCATATATTTTTCTTTAAATTTTGCATATGGATACCTTAAATACTGCTGATGAAGACTGTAGGTTAGATTCATTTGTTGATGTTTTGTACATTGCATATTATAGTGACACTTCAAGCTTCCAAAAACACAAAACATAAGGTGCTTTCAAAAACCCCAAATGACTGGATGCAATAATATGCAATTTTATTTAAAGTTTAAGAATCAAGACTTTATATTTTTGCAATTTTATACAAAACGAATAAATTTTAAAGTATTCACATAAAATAAGGAATCTAAAGTACTAGTATAACAATGCAATCCCTTGCAACTTATATCTTCCAGGGTTTGCTGTAAGCAAGATCTATTTTGAAAAATCATACATGTACAACTTAATTGTAACTACCGGTATATACGGTACTTTCATCCTTCCTCCTCCAGATTTTAGATTCATTGTTGGTTCTTATCATTTCAAAGATCTTCTCTCAATAAAGATTTCAATTTTGGTTTGTTTTTGCAATTTTGTATACAATAGTACATGCATTTGTTTTTTAAAGTGTTGCATCAAGAGATTTAAATATTGGTGTACCGGTACATTACATGTGTACTAGTTGATAGTTGGTAATAATGGTCATTATTGGTTCATGGTAGCTACTAAGAAAAAAGAAATGAAAATTTGTTAAAGAATACTATATACCCCAGTATACAGTGAGCACATCCATGGGGATTTTTGTATTAACCTCCATAATGTTTTGTTGTTTAAAAATAAGTTCAAATGTGGTCCACTCAGACCTGTTTTCATTTTCTATTTCTGATGAAATATTATACAATTAAGCAGACAAAGGCCATACTTGTCAGTATCAGTTTAAAATACTGTACAAGGCTATCGCTTGTTTTTGTTGCCATCTGTCCATATGTTCCAATCTCCTTTAACAAAAAGCAGATGTTCTGACTATAAGAAGCTTGAAATGTATATTTTTGATTTAAGGTGGTGTGGGACATATGTCGATATTAATGTGGATTAAAGTACATTGTCATTCACATATTTCATCTACAAATTTATTATCCCAATCAACCTTGAAAAATCAACCATCCATGAAAATTGGTTCCCTGAGTTTTTATTGATTACAATGCATCTGAATTTGGAACATCTGCACAGTAACACATTTCAAATTTATTATTTGAACGAGTTCAGGTGAACCCTTCAGCACGCATGTACAAATTAATAACAGCAGGTTCTCAATCTCAAAGTTTGCTACATTAGACATTAACACCAATCTAACATATATTGGAATATAGAGGAATTTAAGTCTTGAACAATAATGTATGTGATTGAAGAGGGTACAAATATATTACCATTAACATTTAAACAGAATCAGATGTAAATTAATTGGAATCAGAAAATTCTACCAATGGGAAAAATTGCTCCTGGTGATATTGTTCAGTGAACATTGAATGAAGTTTGGTCCATGTTTATATGAGGTCCAATCAAAAAATATGAAGACTTTTGCCATAGCTGTTTTACTTAACGTCATGTTGTTACTTAATTTGGTAGACATATTGATTTAGCAATAGTTAAATAATTTTAAATCAAAAAATTAAATTCATTCCTTTATTTCTAAGAATACCAGTAATTTAAAATTCAATACTGCAAAAATGAGGTTATGACGCATGATCAAAATTTGTGTTATGTCAATATCAAATTATATAATGTCGAAAGTACCGTAATATTTCAATAAATTGGGCTATAAAACCAAATAATATCAAATTAAGTACTGTCATGAAATTCTATGTACGAAAAAATGACTTGATATATTGTTTCATGGAGTAGAAACCATATCCACCTCCCAATATTCACTTTATTTCTGCAGTCAATAATCTATGGATAGACCTCATGGGAGGGCTATATTTGAACAATAACTACATGTATTGACTTACAGAAGTCCAGGATGTGGAGATCAGAATGGTCTATAAGATCACTCTCAGTGGGTTCCGAGCTCTCTGCACTGTTAGGACTGCAAAGACAAAACCCATAAACAATATCAGCATCCTATGGGGAAAACATCACTTCTGTACACTTTATTGTGATGAAGGACATTCATGCTGTAGGAAAGGTTTCATTCCTTTTGCAATTATAGTGTTGTGCTGTTTTTTTATGATGTCGACCAGTATTTTTAATCAGCACACGAATATGTACATGTACATTATAGCCCTAATTACTTCACATGTATGCCCCTCATGTTTAATATTCATCCCAATTTTTTCTTCATTTATTTTTTTGTCTTAAAAACCCCCAAAACCTGATGACCCTTTAATATTTCAAATCTAGGTATGGCTCTGCTCTCTGAGGGCTTTATAACAATGATATTGATAAACATTAAACTACAAGGAAACTTTGATAAATGATTTCATAAAAGCAGGATTACCTTGTCCCCCCAAATAAATAAACTTTGTCCCCTATCACACAACAACATTGTCTTCTTCTTGCTGTGGGTCCTTGACCTTTAACCTTGATCATAGACCACTGCATCCTCACTGCAAATATCAATATCAGGTACAGAATGCACACAAACAAAATTCATTCCTTGTGACAATGTTTACGAATTAATTTTCAAGGTCTCAATAAAAAATAAATAATAGAAAATAGCAGATGGAAAGTAGGTATATGTGATTAATTTTGAAAGTCAAGGTGAATTGATACAACAGTTTTTCACTTACCTGGATCAAATCTGAAGATATCTCGAAAATGAAGATCATGAAGGCCATTATAACCTCCAAAAATATACAGATTTCCCTTATAAACAACTGAAAAATAATACAAAAAGAAATTTAAATGAAGGAAGACCTACTGAATGAATTTTCACAAGAAAGTGTTGATCTATATTTGCAGGAATAGAACTTGTTCTTGTCAATCTTAGAATCTTGATAACAAGGGGCATAACCTTCTATAAGGCTTGATTTTAAAGCTGACATGAATTTATAAAAGCATTTGGTCTCCATATTATTTTCGATCGCTCCTCTACTGCCACTGGGGTATATATACCGGTTGAGAAAGTTACGGTTGGTTGCTTTCCGATCGAGGCATTCACGTTGCACGGACTTCTAAATGCATGAACTACACATTGTAGTAAAATGTAGTAATAAAGAATAAAGAAAACAACAATCAATGAAATACAAAATATATTTATTCTTTGAAAGGATGTCCAAGGTATCCGTATTAATTTGCACAGACTGTGCTAACTTGCTTCGCATGCACATCGAACACGTGTGTCGTTCATACAGAGTGCATAACGTCTGCATCTTCTTGAAAACCCCGGCGACACAACATCCAACACAGTAGCTGAATGATAGTAAATCCCAGAAAGTAACAACGTTTCCATCTGTTCCACCAAAAAAACTCCCCGTTTATAAAATCCATGCGATAATTGACATTGCTCGATCTGCCAGTGTGTGATTTGCGCATGTGCGATGTTATAACATACACAGGAAAATGGTCTACAATTATTGAGGAAAATTTGAAGTATCTGCGCCTAGATTTCAGCCTCTCTTGTTTCGTCGTATTGGACATATCTTGCCAGTGCAGTGGTTGTCATATCATTTTTCTTCAAAACGCTTTTCTATGCGTATTTTCGTCCAAGGTAACGTGTTCGAGTGTATGAAATTCCTGAATGCGGTGAAGCATGAATAGTATTCTCAGCCTTATATAGGGGGTGTATAGCGGTGAACAGAACAATAGAAATCGACAACTAATATGGCGGTAGTCGGAGATAAAAGGGAAATAATGCGTATTTATGAATTCATGTCAGCTTTAAGTTCATAATTCGTTTTTACATAAATTTATACAAAATTTTACATTTAATGCATGCAAAAACTGAAACAATTCTATTGTCAGTTTTATCTGTAAGTGTTTACAAAAAGTCAAGTTGCCAATACATAATGTAGTTTTACAACTGAATAATATCAATGATATCAATGAATCTATTGTGAAATTTAATTTACAAAAGCTTCAGTACAGCGCAATGAATAGGTCTAAACATAAAAGTCCTAGAAGACTTACATGCTGAATGGCTCCTTCTACCAATGGGCTGGATTCCATACGTCACAGGTTCCATCCAAGTGGATGTTGAGGTGTCAAACACCTGTATTTTATTGCAGTATATCTCGTGATTGGTAAAGATTTCTCCCCCATAATCACTGCGACCTCCAAACACGTACATCAGATTACCTAACCCTGTGGCCGAATGAAAGTCTCTCCATCGAGCTGGCGTACCCTGTCAGAATTAAATGTACAACAAATATTACACAGGAATATAATTACGGTACTATAAAATTCAAGTGATTGTGCTCTTGAATGGCAATAAATAAACTACTGGTAATAGGAATAATATCAAAGCAACTACAAACTATACTGCAACACTGGAGTTCTTATAAGCTGCAGAACTGCAACTCTACAGGGTCAACCGATTCATTGTGCTTAAATAAAGTGTGCTTATAAATCTAGGACTTATTTATCTAATTCCTAAAACAGCATGTTGAATTCTTGTATATTTTACTAACCCATTCCTGTTCCAACTCAGGAACTTTCTTAAACTCACAAACTCAAAGTAAAGGAAAGTTTGGGGGTTTTTTACATGTGAAACTATGGACATGAATTTTACACAACTCACTTTTTAAGGTTGGTGAGCCAACATGTTTAAAGAAATTCTAAGGTAAGTAGAGAAACAAACTCAGTAGACAAATGTTTACCGGCAATCAAAAATTAAATTAACATTTGCATAAACTGTTTTAAAAATATGAAAATACTTATATAGTAAGTCCAAAATTAATACATGTTGTTGTGTGCAATACATAACAAGTGTTTTGCATGCATGGACTGTAGCTCTATTGTCTGCCAACCTATAGAGAAACAGATCTGCAGCTACATTCCTCATATACATATACATGTACTGAAAAAATCCTAATCATTCTTTATGTCTATTTATTATACAAATATATTTACTGGTAGATTTTAACATGTACATGTTCATCTTTATACATGTACATTTCAACTATATTTTTCATAAGATTAATAAAACACTTCATATAATCATATCTAGTCACTTTTACCTTCACATTAATTGGTTCCCACATAAATGTACTCATATGCAAACAATGGACTTCATTGGAGAAACGATCAATCTGAAAAATAACATTTTATATACAATTACCTATATGAAACCATACATCTTTAGATCTGCATTGCTCCTAATGCAGAAAATCAAAATTAGTAAAATATCATTAGATGATATAACTGAGTTGAATTGTGTCCCTTACCTGCTCTTCATAGCCACCAAATATGTACATTTTTCCATCTATCACACAGGCTGAGTGCCCATCCCTGGCATTAGGGACCTTTCCATTAACCTTTGGTGTCGACCACTTTAGGGAAGCTAAATATTGAAAAGAGAAATACATTCAAAATGCTCTACTAATGCTTGTCTATTGTGACCCACATTCAATATATGCTCAAATTATGCTTTTCTACAATGATAAGACATTCAGATAGCTGACTGTTTATTAGATCAATCGTAATCTTTTATTATAATTGGGTAATTTATTCTTTTTTTGACCAACATCTCTAAGACTTAATATAAAGATTTTCTCCACCGATCAATATTGCTTAAAGGTATTTGAACAAACTGAAACACGTCAAAGAAAACATACAAAATGCAATTATAATCCTTGAACAAGTAATAATAATTCATAATTTACTTTTATTAGTTTACCAAACATTTGGATTCAGTGAAATAATCTAAGGTTTCCCTTACCACTGTCAAAAGCATACAAAATGTTACAAGCTCCATCTTTGTCATTTCTGCCTCCCCAAATATATGCACTGTTGTGGTACCCTACACAAGTGTGGCCATAGCGCTGGTAGGGGACACATTCCTCTTCTTTGGCAGGGGGAATCAATGTCCATCTAAGTGATACTGCAGTAAGAAGTTATAAATCATAAAATTGCATATAATACCCATGGCAAGTTTATGTCTTGGTAGGTAATACAGTGTTATCTAATTGGAAGTGTGTGACCAACAAAATGTCAATAAGTTGGCAGGGAAAGCATGTTCGTTTGCCCTAAAATGCGTTCGCCCTTGACTCTGTTCGCCTTAAGTCCATTCGTCCTAAATTCCGTTCGCCAAAGGTCTGTTTGCCTTATTTCCATACAGAATTAATATATTTGTATATTTTTTGTATTATAATCATTTTAACATTATGAAGAGATATAAAATTATTTAAAACAGTACTATTAGAGCACCTTTACACGATAATAACAACCAAATGACTGTCAGTGACCTGATAACGTTACGATGACTTACTGTGAATTATAATACATATATTTATGGTACACAGTAGTTTGATACAGTTTCATGCTCCATCTACGTACATGTATTATATCTCATTTAAAATGCTTATGCATGGGTATATAAATTCTTCAGAGATAGTCCAAGAATAGGTGCTAATCCACTGCTGACCTTCTAACAGGGCCAATTAATGTCTCAATTTCTTTAATTGTTTAAAAACATCAAGCAAATTACCGGGTTATCATTAAACAAGAGGCCCAGGGGCCACATCGCTCACCTGAGCAACAATTGCCTTAACTCTGATCAAATTAGCATTAGAAGTATCAAAATCAAAATATCTTGACATCTAAGTACAAAGTACAGTAGATCTTGCTCAAAAGTTTTTAAAAATCTACCGATTTTTCTCCACATATTTTTTTGGTAAATATCAAGCACATTTTGTTGTTGTACACGTAAGAGGATATTTCTCTATTCCTATATAAACAACCCCCCCCCCCCACACACACACACACACTTTATGGCCCTACTTTTCTGGAAATCATGGTTTGATCAAATTTTATTCTGCATGACTTGTGCTTTCACATAATTTACTGCTTTTTGGACTGAAAACTTTCCACTGGCAAGAATATTTTTAAAGATTTTCTCTATATATTCCTATGTAAAAATTCATTCCCCATTGTGGCCCCGCACTACCCCCGGGGACACGATTTAAGCAAACTTGAATCTACACAATCTGAGGATGCTGGCCAAAAAGTTTTTGAGAAGAATATTTTTAAAAATTGTCTCTATATATTCCCATGTAAAACATGATACCTCCATTGTGGCCCCACCCCACCCCCGGGGACCATGATTTGAACAAACTTAAGGTATCCGATGTACAATTGAGCTAGAGAGCTCGGGATTTTCCGGGATGAGCTCGGTATATTACGGAGCTTGAAATAAATTTTTAAAAAGTCGCACTATTTTTGATCTGACATAATAAACGATAAAGAATAAACAATTGATGCATAAAGTCAAGCAATATATATATTTTTTAATTTTAAAACGAGTTATTTGAACTTTTCCCCCTTACGCTGATTGTGACGTTGTAGCAGCTTTACGTCATTTGCCGTTGTATGACGTTTTTTTTTTTCCCGCGGCGCTCTTGCAATAATGTGAAGAAAAAAATCCTAAATTATAGAGTAAAAGTTGCAGTGCACAAGTCACGTATTTCGTCGAAAAATACTGAGTAGGTCGTTTTAATCATTGATTTCGCAGATATTTTGACTGTGCATAACTTGAATTGGGGTAGTCTGTTAATCGTATGGCCCTATTCAATTTGTTCAATTTTTTGTATACCTAATTTCATTATACATACAGAGTGTTTCGGACCTAACATTAGTATAACGGCGTATTTGCTACTAACTATTTTTAATAAGTACCATGCATACGGATATCGTGTTTAAAATGCTTGTACACGTTTATTGTAATTATTGTGTTAAAACATATCCTTGTTATTTTCCGTAAATCAAGTTAACAAGAGTCAAATAATGAAATTTCTAATCATTGATTTATTTTTTCATCGGGATTCCAAACAATTTTCTTCTCTCGCATTTCATATTACATGTATGTGCATGAACGGTACATTTTTTACTCTTTTTCAAAATCGCTGGATTTCATTCAAATATTACTATTAGATACTGATTCCGACTGCTTTAAAGTCAATTCGTTTCATTTTGCTATTTACATAGAACATAAAAGAGGCGCGTCACCATCCAATGAAATCAAATACTCGAATACAACATCACAGCGTCATTTATGGTTGATTCATATTTTGTTATAACTGTGTAAAGCATGTTGATGTATTGTGCATTCCACAATTGTACCGATATGGAAACATCGTAGTCAGACTTTATCGACAGTCTCCATTTTAAAACTGACTTAATTTTTTTTGTTAAAAAAGGATAAAATTTTGAGTAAAAGATAATACAATATACATGTATATTGTTTTCTACGAGTAAAAGGTTTGGAATGAATTCTAATAAAACATTTCACACGGTTCTTGCACGCTTTGTTCGTAACGCCTTACACACCTGATGTGACCCGCAATCCACGACTTCGTTGTATTAGTAAAAATTTTTGTGCAAACATTTTGCTGAATGAAAAAAAACCCTGAACAATTTAGATTTTTAATTCTAAAATTACAAGTTCTCAATCGTAAAGGAATAGAAAACAGGAAAATTACAAGGTAACGGGAAAATGCGTTGGATAATGAATGCGACGGCTGACGTGGGGGGGGGGGGAGGGTAAAAATCGCGTGAGTCGTCATGATCATTGTAAAAAAAATTCGCAAAAATAAAAAAAGATATTGATAAAGGTAATCAATTTATTTAAAAACTTTATATATTTTTATTAAAATATGTTGGAAATTTTTATTGGATAAATATTATTAATGATTACACATGTTTTCGTCAAAGAAAAGTAGTATTTTACCATGCGTGATTTGCAGAGCTAAGGTTACTTCCCCTTAGTGATTTGGCGGGGAAAACATCTATTTTTAGAAACTACATATCCTTACCTATCAAACGAGTACATTGAATATATACCTTACCAGGCATCATTTTTTGGTCAATTGTACATCGGATACCTTAAATCTACACCAACTGAGGATCCCTCCACTCAAATTTGAGCTTTTCTGGCCTAATAGTTTTTAAGAAGAAGATTTTTAAAGATTTTCTCGATATATACCTATTTAAAAATTCATCCCCCACATTGTGGCCCCGCCCTACCCCTGGGGACCATGGTTTGAACAAACTTGAATCTACACTACCTGAGCATGCCTCCACACAAGTTAAGCTTTTCTGGACAAACATTTTTGAGAAGAAGATTTTTTATATTTTCTCTATATATTCCTATGTAAAAATCCATACCCAATTGTGGCCCCACCCTACCTCTGGGGACCATGATTTGAACATTAAATCTACACTAACTGAGGATGCCTCCATTCAATTTTGAGCTTTTCTGGCCTAAAAGTTTTTAAAAAAAAGAAGATTTAAATTTTGAAAAATGCCAACAAATTTTCAATGATTCTGAATTATCTCCCCTTTACAGAGGGTGTGGCCCTTCATTTGAAGATACTTGAATCCCCTTCACCAAGTGAAGCTTTGTGCAAAGTTTTGTTGAAATCTGCCCAGTGGTTCACCGTTCTGGAGAAGAAGATGAAAATGTGAAAAGTTTACAACAATATATGCCAACGACAACGACCACAGACAATGGACAAATTTTGATCAGAAAAGCTCAAGTGAGCTAAAAACAGCAAGACAATTACCAGTATCTATAATTTACGGCATTAAAATCTAACAATTAGACAAATGACGTCTTTTTGAAGGAATAAAATCATACAATGTACGAAATAGTTACTTGAAGTAAAGCAATTTGATATAAAGCGAACAAGGTTTAGGGCGAACGATAATTAGAGCGAACGATAATTAAAGCAAACGGACACTGGGCAAACTGACTCAGGTGAACAGGTAGATAGGGAAACAAACCTGATACCATTGGCATATAAGAAGAAAATGAGTTCATTGGCCTCCTACTTATTTGCTACAATAATGATCAAATAATAATTCTGTTTTATGGTCAAGATCAATTAATTAAATGAAAGGTGCCTACAGGTTCATAAAATTTAAGATATAAATTCTTTCAATGATGCTTCATAACAATACCTTTGTTTGATAGGGTGTACCTGGGGTAAAATTTATGGTAAACACAAGGAAAAATCATGTTTTAAACTGTCATTTTCAATGAAATATGAAGGAATTGAGGGACAAATTTCGGAGTTTTGTCCATTTTTGACTAATAAAATATATCTAAGATGCCTACAGTCTCCCAAAAAAACGGAATTAAACAAGCACTTGACCTCCTCTTTAAAATGATGTCAAATTGAATATAGGTATCGGAATTATTTTCTCATGATTTAACATAGAATGTCATGATATTGTTTCATTTTCTACAAAATTCCTTTAAGCCATAAAGTAAGGAAAAAATATTCTTCAAATCAATCATGACGTCATAATGGTTCTAGCACCAAAAAGACACTCTGCAATCATTTACTAAATCTTGACCTTAATGTATCTATTTCAGCATACAATTATATACTATACTCTGTCCCGAGTTTTTGCTTCCACCACTTTTTGCTTGATATTTCAATAATAGTAAATACCTTTGTGCTCAAACTACGTTCATCCGCTAATATAAAAAATGTCCAGATTATCTGTTTTGAAACGCCCCCTCTACCGCCTTAGGTTTCAATACACATCCGGAAAAAAATAGAAAGTCTACCGAGATTTTGCATTGCAACAGCCATTAATAAGCCCGGACGATAACGTTAAAAAATTGCGCGATGTATTCCGAGTGTATTCCGAATGGAGAGAAGATGTAAACATTCCCCATTATAAATCTCCGTAAGGAATCTGTTTTCGTTCCTGTGAATTTTTCTGAGTGGAAAGGGATAATTGTTCAATGAAGATATCTTTCATATATTCCCTTTTAACGATTTCAACTGTATTTCTTTCACAGGTATGTGCAATTTTATTAAATCATCAAAAAGCGATGGAAGCAATAACTTGGGACAGACTTTAGTATATAATTATATATACTTCAGTATTACAAGGGGTATTGGTTGTCATTGTCTCTTTGTGTTTCAATACCAGCAAGATTCATATCTAGTATGTAATTTTATCATCGATTTCAAGTTAATCTATATGTTCCACATTATGCTTTGATAAAGGACAAAATAATTACTTGTATCTAGGACGTGGATATCCATGGGTCTTGTTGTTTCATAATCTTCACCCGTACAGTACCCTCCGAAACTGTAAATCTTGTCACCAATAGCAACAGCAGCATGATTGACACGGCGGGGTCCACCCTCCAGGTGAACAGTCCATCGCTGCATTGTCTGGTTCATAACAAAATGAAGCTTAAACTACTATTCAATATCGACGTCTTTAAATCAAACAAGGTACTTTAGCAAGTCATTCTTACGTACTGTCAATACTGTCAAATAAACTTCAATATTATCAGTTTTTGACGAAAGAATGGACTTTCATTGATACAACAGTACACAGACAACAAAGATTTTTAAGTATGACATATCTGTAATTTGCTGAGGAAATTCGGAGGAGGATTAAATATTTTTTACCTGCAAAATGATAGTATGCGATTACAATCCTTTCGAAATCATAAATCAATAAATTATATAAAAGATATGTATTAAGTTCTTACCACAATTTCGATGTTTGATCATAAATTAATTTTTTTGTCAGTGCAATTATAATGTTTATGATTTACGTCAAGTAAAATTCGATCCGAAAACAAAAATAATATCCGGAAAGTGAAAGTCTACTATTTTCACCAGTGTTCAAACGGAGTCTTATTTGTAATGAGCTTCATGCTACTCCTTTTTCTGACTTTCATTTCTTTAAAATATATGTGTTGTATATATATTTTTTTCCTTCTTATACCAGGGATGTATATACGTCCTGGCTTATATTGATTGAATGCTGATGAAATAGAGAATAGGCTTTTTAAAATCCTGGTTGAGAAAAACAATTGTCATGGTGATGCAATTTTGATAAGTAGCAAACTCAATTTATGGGATTCATTATCATCATCTTTCTTTCAATATTCAAAACATAATTTAAAATATACAAAACACAAACAAAAAATAAACTTTAAATTCTTTTTTATTTCCTTTTTAGTATCCAATTTAAAAAATGGTGCAAATATCTTTACAGCTCTAATTGATTTTGATGGTTATTATCTGAAAAATTGTAGTTCACCACTCAACATAAATTAGAAACTTCAATGGAGATTCTATCCATTACAGGTGGCCCCTTTATTAACATCAATAAAGCTACATGAGAGTTATCAAATACCATGTTCCGAGAAACAGGTAAAATCAAATGTGCATAAAAGTTCAATAACATATCATCTGGTTGGAATGTGTACCAAAGAAATACCACACTCTACAAATAAATGCATATGTGTAAAATAATATCACTACTAGTACTAAAGCAGACATGCCAATAGTGTGTTGATATGTCTGTGCATTACCACATCATGGAACACAAAATCACAGTAGTGTACCTCTACATGCAATAGCACCATGTCATAATAAGGACACTTTACATGTCAATATAGAGACTGACTTAAGCATGCACTATCAGAGATACATGTACGTTAAACAAATACATGTGTATATACAAGCAACTCTTGTACATGTACCAACAATTTACATGTACCAAGAGACATGTCCAACAACAAATGTAAAATGACAGATTGCAGCAGAGATAAACACCAGATTCACAGTACTAAAGAGTGAATGACGTTTATTTTCAAATCATAACTGTGTCCTCTTCATTAAAAGAATGCCAATTTTTGGTAGATGTACTATAATATCTTATCAACCTTTCAATGCGTAGAACTAAATTGGCAAACTAGGACTGCTTAATTCCTCTAGAAAAAAAGTTTGGTCAGAATAGACGACTGAAAAAGACCCCAAAATGATTTTGTTTGAGGACTATGTACGGTATTCATTATGTAATTTCAGGAACAATCTTTATTCCGCTGGCTTGTCATAGAAAATGTAGTTCACATATTCCATTTCTCAAAGGTTTCTTCATAGTAATCAGTCCCTATTTTAGAGGAAGAACAAATATTGATGTTTTTTGATGCATAACCGAGTGAATCGACGATGAGAGAACTAGCTTTGGGTCCATAGTCCAGAAAAAGCAGATATTCTTGGAGGAGACTGGGGATAGGAAGGGAACGGATGTGACGTTCCTGGTATCGCCTCTTCCTCGCAAGCTCTATCACAATGGAACGTCTACAGGCATGGGCCAGGCTCTGTGTGGAATCTATAACAAATGAATAAAATGTCAACAAAAATACATGCATAATGTCCTGCTGTAATCTGTGATAGGACCAATTATCAAAAACATTCACATATTCACCAGATTTCATTCAATATTGGCAGCTGTGACCAAATTCTAATGTAAAGACTCTTTATATATTTATATCATATTCTTATAATACAGGTATCATCATATTCATATACAGTGATTATTTATATATTTTATTCAGCACTGTGCTCATTCTAGTGAATCTGCATATCCCAATGATTTAATTTTAAAGTGTTAATACTTGTACAGACTGTTTCAGGTTCTTCATAATAATCAAGGAGCATTCTTTCTTCAATTTTGAAAGTTATAAAAAAAACTATAAATTTTGAAAATTCACTTACCATAATTTTATTAAAAACATTTTTCTATCCCATTTGACTTACCTTCAATGGTATTGAAGTAAGAGATGACTTCCTCATTATAAACATGTTTCTTGAACTCCTGACTGATGGACAAGTTGGTACAGAACGTGAACAGCAAAGTCAGAACAGGCCACAGATTGACAGTCATGCTGCACTTGTTCAGCACCTGGTACAAGTTGTACTTGAACACCTCTTGGTCCTTGTCAGTGTCTCTGATACAGCTCACCAAATCAGCTTTACATAAGATAAGTTTGCAAAGATACTTCCCAAAGATTTCCTGCTTCACACCTGTTTCTGAAGTCACTGTTAACAACGTTTTTACATCTCTCTCAATGGCCATTAATGTTGTCACATTACCATTGGCTAGAGAATGATAGATATTGGGGTTAGCTCCGTATTTTAGAAGCAAGGTAAACAGATCACTATTGTCAGAAGCAAGGCTCATCAGTAAAGGAGGTAACTCCTCTGGTGTCTGCGCATTACATGGAAGTCCTTTATCAAGCAAGTACTTGACACCAACCAGTGTCCAATTCAATGCCACGTGACAAAGAATGGACACATTTGTACTGTACTGCAGAGTTGTGAAGAGAGGGTTGAAGTGAGCGAACACTCCAAGTGGGAGCTTAGTACAGATATCCATTCCATCCTCCATCAACATTTCTAGACATTCAGTGCTCGATGCCTGGATAGCCATCACTAACGGGTGCATGTTTTTACTGACATTTCTGTACAAGCAGTCTCTATCTGTCACAGGCAGCAGGACTTTTAGGCATCTATAACAGAAGATACAGAAATATTAGTTTCATCATTTGGTGGTGTTGGATAATTCATTTTCAATACATGTACTATATGCACATTTAAAAATACAGGAAATGAACTGAGCTTTACACTGACTTTGCATGCTCTTTGTAGATGGCAAAATGTGCTGCCACACCCATGTACTCTGTGACTGGGATGTTGGGGTTGGCATTGTGAGTGAGAAGGAGCTTGATACAGTCCTCATGGCCCTCCTGTGCCGCGATCAGAATGGGTGTGGCATTGTCAGTGGTGGTTTTGTTGACAGCCTCAAGCTGACCTTTACAAAAAAGTTCCTTAACATTGTCAGTGGTGTTAATCATCTTATAGACTTCTCATGAAAAATCTTTATATACAATTATTATAGACATTTTGAAAAATTCAAATATATTGTGAAGCTACCCATTTTTTCAGGTAAGATAATCATTCTTCATTCACAATTTCTGGCTATATTGCAAATATATATCATGATAAACCATTGCTTTTACAGTAAATATCAACATGTCTTTGCTATGAAATCTTAAACCCCTATGGGATTTTTTTAGATAAAGCAGTCGCAATATTCAAAGAAGGTTTTACAGTACTGAAGAGAAAACTACCTATTTACTACATAATTTTATTCATTTACAGAATTAACAATTTATTAATTACTTTATATCCCCTTTTTTAAAATTTCTATCTGAAATGTTTTACAAAACTATAAATCAATTTTACCTCTGTCTTTGGCACATTTCAGCAGAGTTTCAAGGCAGTGTATGTGTCCAAACTGAGAGGCCAAAAATATGGGTGTAAGTTTATGGTCAGCCTCCAGGTCTAGATAACCCCCCTGGTCCAGCAGTAATTCCACCATGCCACTGTACCCTTTCTCTGCGGCTAAATGTAGGGGAGAGTACCCAGTGAACACCTGTCTGTTCACATCAGCTCCATGCCGCAGCAAACATTTAGCACAGCTTAAACTGTTTGCATTTACAGCTGTAACATAAGAGAAATATTATATATTTAATAATTCAATTATTATTATTTGATTTCATAGATTGAAAAATTGTTGGGAATGAATATCTCTAAATTACCAACCTTCAAACAGTGGTGTGTACATTTCATTTGTTGGACTATTAACCTCAGCTCCGTTTTTCAGCAGCATCCTGGTACATTGTAGATGCCCCGCCCTCGCTGCGAGTAGCAAGGCTGTCTCACCCTCAAATGTCTTCCAATTCACATCAGAATCTTCTGTCAAAATCAAAGGTCCAATGAATTTTATGTTGTAGAAAAAAATTAACATAATTTAAACATGATGTCTTCTTAACAGTAAACTTTACAGCACTATCAGTAACAAGTCTTACGACATACCATCCACAGTTTAATGTGGACAATCTTGATCAATTTCATTTTCCACCAAAAACATGAGGTAATGAAACAAATAAATACATCATTTCATTAGATGCAAAACTTAATTTCTTAAAATTCCATGCATCAAATCTTATCTCTGGCATGTGTTTTAATTGTAACCGACATCCTCTACTCTGACCTTGTCTAAGGAGAAATTCTAGACAACCAGTGTTCCCTGCATAAGCAGCTTCATGTACAGCTGTCCAACCTCTGTTGTCACGGACATCATAATGTTTACCTGAAATTATATAATAAAAACCTACAAGTACTCAGATCACAATCATCAAATTAGCACAGATTCTTATCATTATTCTTATGAGCATATCTATCTTTTGTAAAATGCACCATATACAAGTGAATGTAAATGAAGAAAAACTTAAAATGAATTTTTTGAAAAACCTGCTTTGACAGTGTAAAAGAAATGGTCAGGATTTTCAATTGAATATAAGGCTGAGAAAACACTCTCTCAGTAAAAGGGAGTACTTTTTTAACTGAAAGTGTTGATTTTTCCAACATTCAATAGCTTTCCAATGTTTGGATAAATATATTACTGGTAATAGCATTTCTTCCATAACATAATCTTGTGCTTGGCAAGAAATAAAGTTGATAATAAAACACAGGACCCCAATAAATGATATAGATCAATATGATATATTTTCACCATGCAGTCCAAATACCAGTGTCGAGGTCATGATCATAAATTGAATATCATTACCCTTCATTCATCTTTGAAATTACATTCTTAGGAAGAGATGGATTTTTTAACACTGACACGAGTTTACCTTGCCATATCAGATTCTGCAAGGACACCAAGTCTCCGATTCTTGCTGCTAAACCAACAGAGGAACAGGAGTCTGTATACGCTTCAGTAAAATCCATTTGCCAGGTCACATTTCACAAAGAAGCACAAAGCTAACCTCTACAGAGATTTTTCATTCCCTAAAAAATATATTATTAAAAAAATTATCTACCGGTAGTATTTTAGATAGAATTCATTTGTTTACATTACAAAAAGTTACTAGTAAAACTTAGACATTCAGACATTTCATTAACTAAATTGAAATCTCAATACTAATTTAAAACATTCTAATTGCATTGATATGATTTCCCACTTTCTATCCAACAGTTATAATACTAAATTGTTAATTTCTTTTGACCTGGTTTTCCTATTGTTTTCCAAAGAGGTCACCAATACGCATTTTCACATCAACTTATCAGTGGATTTAAGCAAACTGACCAAAGCATATACCTCATTACACTAAGCCTTAAAGATCAGATTACGGATCTGAGTAGGCCCTAGTTCAGTTTTGGGCTTTTTATTTTGTTTTGTTATTTTTTTTTGGGGGGGGGGGTTGCTCTTACATAAAAAATTCTGAATATAAATTTTGTGAATTTGCATACTAATCAAACTGTGATGCATTCACATTTGTCGTTTAACACTTTTTGACATGTCCCAACTAAGACAAACAACATGAACAATGATAAAGCAAAGTGGCTTCCAGACCATAGTATAACATTTTAAAACATTTGCTTTTACTTGAATTGTGCTTTAAAAAACATTATATTCAGAAATTCCGTAAGGCATTTCTTCATATGATGAGACAGAGTCGATACACAAAGTAATCTACTGATTTTCAGATTTAGCAGTACCATTTTGGTTCGCCATTTTTAGGATAAGTTGTTCATACAACAATTCGTTTTCATTTTAAAATACGATATTGTTCATGCATTCCCATTTAATTACAAATTTTTGATTAAAAATATTTTAAAACAATCAGATGATATTTAGTCTCAAATAACTTTTTCTAAAAATATACATTTTAAATGTGTCTGAATTGCAACGAAACGTATATGACTGAAATATTGATAATCTTTTTTGGCCATGGGTAAAACAAGATATCGGTCAAAACCGAGACGGACGATCATGTTAATATTTACAACCACTGCGTATTTTCTCCTCTATTTCTAGCAAAACGATTTTCATTCACAGCGCTATAGATACTAACAGTGCCGAAATCTACGGCTTCAATCGAATTAGTTTATTGAGATTGGTCTAAAACTTCAGTTACCAAAAAAAAAAAAACAATAAATAAATAAAAAAAATAACGAAATAATCATCTTTATGTCAGACAAAATGTCCGTATATGAAGTATTTTTGATTTGAACATATTTGTTGTACAAAAATTACAACAGGGCTTGGACACAAGTTCAAAAACTTAGATCGCCCTCTCCCAATACAAGTATATAATACAGTAAAAATAATGTATACACAACATGTAAGGTCAACAGATCATATGACAGTTATACATAAATTTTCAATGGTGTCAATTATTTCTTTTATCAAATGAACTGGTGCACATTAACCATGATTTAAGTGATTTCTCCAGAGACATAAATAAATAAAGATGTAAATATTTAAACAATAAATCTTTTTTTTTGGTGGTGGTTCATGCGGGTATGAAGCTAGCGACATTGCAGAAAAAATACATAACACGTGTAAGCGGATAATGTATTTTTTTCTCCAATGAATGTTAACGTTAACACTAACGCGGGTTGTGGGGGTTTTTTTTCTCCTATAATGTTGCTACCTTTATACCCGCGTGAATCAACAAACAAACCATTTTATTGTATAAATAACACACATCCTTCCTAATATTTATGAATAAATAAGAATACATGAAAAAAAATAAAGGAATAAATATGATGTTTGAAATGTCTCTGAATGAATGATGTGGTAGATTATAAAAGTCCTCTCTTTAATATATATGTAGTTTATGCCGAAGTTACTTTGCTTTTTTAAATTTTTGAACTAAATTCATTAAAATTCTGATTTTATATTATGACATGGATAGAACTATATGAATGTGCTGGAAAGAGTGCATCATTATTTTACGCTCAACTTCGTTAGTTTTAGTTTGATAATTATAAGGTTTGAGATTACATCGACTTTTCTCAAATTATATATGACTGAGGAGGAAATATTTAGAGCCCATTTGAATTATGCTTGAGAAATTTACACTGAAAAGAAAAACATACCATAAAATTGATCTATAAAAGATAAAGAACTATATAAAATTAGTAATATAAAAACAGTACTTTTCATTGTAAAAAGTATTTAAATTATGACAATGATAATATATAAGCTTCGGGGGTCTTAACATTTGCCGCCAATCAATTTCATAAGGTTAGAATCAAAATGATAAGGCTTTGTCCCCAGTATTTGATCCTCGCATACTATTCCTACGCCGCACTGTGAAAAAAGCAGTAATGCGGGTATTTCTAGGCGTCAAAAACTTGAACTTCGTATACAGGAAAACTGAAGAAAGACAGATTTTAATTAAGGAATAAGAAATCATTCGTTGACAAGTGTACACGCCATTTGAAATGTTTAGATTTTTTAAACCTGTACAGACCGACGCAAAGCAACCATATAATTGCGAGCTATCTTTTTTTAATCGTTTTAGATAAATACTGGTTTTCCAGGAAGAAATTGGCTACAATAAAATATTAAGTTTAGCTGATCTTGAACTTTATATTAAGTATAATTAATGGATCTCAATTTGCTAACCGCTTGTCAGTACATTCAGTACTTTGATTTTTTTACGACCGCAACCGGCATATTATAACCTAGTTTACCAACACCCTTCACTTTACGCTTATGTTTCGCACAGAAAACGACGACAACGATAATTACGATTATCAATAACAATCTTTTAAAACCGTATCTGACGCAATGGGATCTTCCAAGAAACATAAAGAGAAAGATAAAGACAAGGAACATAAAAAGAAAAGGAAACATCGATCTCGTTCTCGATCTAAAGAGAGAAAAAGACATCGGCATGACCGTGACAGAGAATATTCGGATCGTGAAAGATATCGCAGAGACGATGGCTTCCACGAGAATGAAGATTACTATCCCAGAGAACTGGATGATGTTGATAGCAAGAGTTCCTTTAGAGGTACACCAAGAAACAAGATGATCAAATCCTTAGCATAATTAATAATTGGCATATAACGCAGTGATTCAATATGCAGCTATATTCAGATATTGTGGTGAATTTTGTTTTGAGAATTAGTGAACTTATTTTAAAAATGTTTTATGAAAATCGATGAAACTTTTTTTAGCAATATTAATTTTAACAACCAATAGGGTGTAAGCTTTTTATATATGACCCGAAATGGTTAGAATTTTCTTATTGCACTGAGTCATTCAAGTCATACACAAATGACTTGAATTGTATTTTGCTACAGTTGTCCAATATTATTAATTCATGATTTTTTAATGATATACAGATAGCTTGAAAAAGCATATGTCAACATATTTTCCAATTACTAATTGTTTATCTTACATACAGAGTCCTACACAGATGCTCCACAGACAGCGGGAGGATCCAGTGGGGATGTCTCTCTCAGCATTGAAGAAACAAAGTGAGAATATCTCTGTAACATTACTGAGAGGGGTATTGCATATTAAAGTCAGTCAAACACATTTCTCACTTTACTGTGAGATTAGATTTGGACTAATAATTGATAGCATAAGTTTAATCTCAGTCGGTTATTTGGTGTTAGAGAGGAAAATATATGCAAGTAAGAATAACATGAATAACAGGAGGGGATTGGGGAATGTAAATTTTTGTTTGAAGAAATGTTCTTGCATGATATTCACCAGATATCTTCATGTAACTCTTAATATTTCTATTCATAGTCGCATCCGAGCCAAGTTAGGATTAAAGCCCCTTGAAGTTGGTAATGAGAAGAAGCAGCAGCACACTGGTATGTTGACGTTATGCTTGTGGTAAAGTTATATTTATCTGTAAATGATATTAATTTCATGATAAATGAGGATAAGTTTGTTCAATTGATAGAAAATTGGTTCAAGTTAAGAAGTATTTATACCAAAGTTTTCAATTTATTACAATATCATAAATTGCTTATTACCAGTATTTAGAACTCTATTTATATAAACTTGAAAAAGAGACACCTTGTTCTATTAAACTAAAAATCTCAGTCTTATGTATTCAAATTTTAGTTTTGATTATATATTGATTCTAGATCTGTATGGCATTCATCTCTTGGTTGGACCACAAGTTGTGATTTCATGAAATGAAGAACCTACAATATTGAAGCTATTAGCTCAATTACATTGATTTCTCCTCTGGTATTTTAGATGATGGTTACTTAATAACACAGGAAGGGGATGTTCATAAGCCTGCACTAAGTATAACAAAGAAGAAAGAGACTGAAAAACTCTCAGAGAGAATACAAAAAATGAAGGATAAAAGGAAAATCAAAGATAAACTTGGGTAGGTTAAAAATTACTTTGCACCAGAAAGAAATAGCAATGCACCATTACTTTGCCAAAGATATGTTACGTTTTAAGCTTGGTAATTTGGTTATGCTAGTTTTATAAGAGTGGTTTGTTTTCTAGTACAATAAAAACCCTGGGAGAGAGTGATGAGGAGGATGATGCATTAGCATGGGTGAAAAAAAGTCGACAGAAACAGAAAGAAAAGGAGCTGGCTGAGAAAAGGGTAAGATAAAGTTGTATGACAAATTAGTTTATGAAATGATTTACCATATAAACTCTCTAGTATGCGTATACCTTCACTCATGCATTATGTGTATCTGAACATTTCAGGCCAAACAATTGATGGAACTTGATGAGGCTTTTGGACTTGAGGACATTGTTAAGGAAGAATTCAAAGGCAATCAGAAGGTGAGTTAACAAATGCCTATTTAGAATTTTCCTCTTTAGATAGTTTGAATTTTTTTTTTCTAAAAAATTTCTGCTCTAACTTATAAGCCTCATTCAGAAGATAGATATAATTACTTATATTTTCTAACATGCACTGGTATATATATGTACATTTATGCAGATATTTGTATATTTACATTTTGTTTTAGACAATGCATGGTTTATATTTCATTCTAACAGGAGTACACATCAAAAGATCTCAAGGGTTTAAAGGTTGAGCACTCTGTTGACAGATTTAAAGATGGACAGGCTATCATCTTGACACTTCAGGACAAAGGTTTACATTTACAATTGCATTTGCATTTATAGTCAATGTTCGATTTTCCTATACATGTTCATGTATGCCGTATGTACTTTTGCAATTATTTACATGTACCATTAATTTATGACTAAGTACAATTTAATTATTTTCACTGATGAAATAAACTGTTGAATTAATCCTGGATTGGACATTCTATGATAAGCCTTTTATTAATATGTAATATCTTCATACAATTTATCTATTTATCTTCATAAAATTTATCTATTGATTCAAATATCTGACTTCAGCAGATATACAACATCTCAGAAAACACGTTTTAAAGAAAATGCAGAAAAGATATCACTTTCTAGTGCTGAGTACAATAAATTTTAATCTAATGTTGATGGCACCATACATGTACAAATACATTGTATTTTACAACATACAACATCTTTGTTTTAATTTGAAGGGGTGCTGGATGAGGAAGAGGAAGACACTCTGATTAACGTGAACATTGTGGATGATGAAAAAGCTGAGAAAAATGTGGAGCTTAAGAAAAAGAAGCCAGACTACAATCCTTATGATGCTGGCGATGTGGATGAATATGGAATGGTAATACATGTATTACTTGTATATGTTTATAAATTTACTATGCATATATATTGAAAATATTGGTTTGTTTGTTGCATACCAATAACAATGACAATTATTTTTTTGTTTAAATACTTAAATACATTGTACATGTATTTTCAGTTTAAAGAGAAGAATGTTCTTGAGAAATATGATGAAGAAATAGCAGGTGCAAAGAAAGAGAAGTTTCAGCTGGGATCTGGTGGGAAATTCAACACAGACCCAGAGAAACAGATGGACGAGATTCGCCGACAGCTACGAGAACAAAGCGAGTCCTTGGGAGGCGTGTCTCTGAATCCCATCAACGAGTACCTTACCCCACAGGAATTAGCAGTTAGTAGATCACCATTGTTACATGCAGTTCATAATATTTTAAATGTAGTTAATGTTTCAAGCTTGTAGATTTAAGTTGTCTATATTGTGCCATTACTTGCATACATATGAAATAGATTCTGTGAGTCACTAAAGAAATCCTGATTTTCATTTAGGAAATTCTGAATTTTTTGGGGTAGGCTTTGATTAGAATTTATTAGCAAATTGAATTTTTTATTTTTATGTGTATATTTAAAAAAAAGGAAGCTGCCAAGTTTAAGAAAGTGAAGAAAAAAGTGAGAAAAATCAGAAAGAAAGAGGCATTGAAGGCAGATGATCTCCTTCCCCTACCAAATCAAGATCTTGATGACACAGATTATGGATCAAGGTAAAATTAAAACTCTTAAAAAACACATACGCAGTGTAATATCCTAGAAAAGCAGCATGTATACTTGCAGAAATTTCTTAACAAATACTTGTAAATAGAGTTAAATGACAGGTATTCTAGATCTAGTGTTATTTTGTTCAAGCAAAATTATTCTTTCAGAAAAAAAAGCAGAGGATATATAAAGAAAGAGGAGGAAGAATATCCGGATCAAGCCAGCCATGAGAATAATGCCTACGGACAGACCGCTCCCATTGTTATAGACTATGCTCATGGTCACACCGCGGTCACCGTCAAAGAGCAGCCAATGGATGTAGACCAGCCCGATGAGGAGGAAGGTAAATGTACACAGTTCTTCGGTTAAATGTCATTCAAAGACAAATTCATTTATCGCATGATGTGGGGATGGCGTTTATCTATTGAGGTGGAGTTTAATTTCATGACTTTAAGAAGCAATAGAAATGAACTAGCCAAATTGCCAATGAAAGGGGCATGGTCACGATTTTGGTCATATATTATTTTTCTGTTTTTAATGTTTACAATGCATTTCCAATAGTCAATCAAACTTTTTTACCGCGTTTTCCAACGGAAAAATCCGGTTATTAAAATGGAGAAAATGGCGGGCGGGTGGGCGGCTGCCAAAAGGGGTACCCTCATTGTATGGATAACTCCTCCTACAGTTTTCAAGATAGGAAGTTGTTCTTTTGCAGATTGATTGTACACAGATCATATTTCTAGGATTTTGATTTTTGATTATTTGTGAAGAAAATACCAGGTTTTGAACTTAGTCAATTTTGTCAAAATAATGCATATACATGTACATGTAGGGTACCCTCATTGTATGGATAACTTCTCCTACAATTTTAAAGATAGGAAGTTGTTCTTTTGCAGATCAATTGTACTTATATCAGAGGTGTGCATATTGTTAAGATTTTGATTTCTATAGAAAAAAAAATTTATAGAAAAAAATTACCAGCTTTTGAACTTAGTCATTTTTTGGCAAAATACTGCATATAGGGTACTCCATTTCACTGGATACGGTAGGTAGTGTTTATCAATTATGGGTTGACATGGATTATGGATACAGTTCAAATAAAAGAAAACCCGGTTTGCTGTCACATTGACAGCTTTCACTTGTTAAAACATATTTTTGAGTGAAATGTTGTCAAATTTAAGAATTCGAAACCATTGATAGTATTTTGATTATAATGAACTTTAATCAACATTAATATTGATAGATGTCCCGTACCACCTTAACTTTATCTTGATGAAATTGATGAAATTGATGAAATTGACTTAAGTGATTTGTTTGTTTGGTTTTAAGACTTAATCGGTCCAGATGAGGATTTAAGCAAAGTTGTGATAGAAGAGGATGAGGCAGAGAAAGAACTGCACTCTGCTCTGTCTAAAGCCAGGAAACTAAAGCAGAAGAAAGAGGGCTCAAGTGTGAGTAAGGTAAGACTAGTGCAAAGCAAGTTCCTTTTTCATATCACATGTAAATGTATCTGACAAGCAGATAAACATGAAACAGGACACACTTTTGTATATTTATGCCCCCCTTCGAAGAAGGGAATGCATATTGCTTTGCTGCTGTCTGTCGGTCGGTCTGTCGGTCCACCAACAGTTTCCGTTCATTTTCTTCGCAGAGAATTAACATATTGAAATGAAATTTGGTATACAGGTTTATCATGATAATATCTAGGTCAGGTTCGATATTGGGTATGATCGAGAAATTTTGGACAGAGTTATGGCCCTTGGACGTAGAAAAATTCTAGTTTTTTGCAGTTTCCGCTTATTTTCTTCGCAGAGGATAAACATATTGAAATGAAATTTGGTATACAGGTTTATCATGATAATATCTAGGTCAGGTTCGATATTGGGTATGATCGAGAAATTTTGGACAGAGTTATGGCCCTTGGACGTAGAAAAATTCTAGTTTTTTGCAGTTTCCGCTTATTTTCTTCGCAGAGGATAAACATATTGAAATGAAATTTGGTATACAGGTTTATCATGATAATATCTAGGTCAAGTTCGATATTGGGTACGATCGAGCAATTTTCGACAGAGTTATAGCCCTTGGACGTAGAAAAATTCTAGTTTTTAGCAGTTTCTGCTCATTTTCTTCACAGAGGATGAACATATTGAAATGAAATTTAATATACAGGTTTATCATGATAATATCTAGGTAAAGTTTGATAGAGCAATTTCCGACAGAGTTATGGCCCTTGGACTTAGAAAGAAGTTTACGTTCATTTTCTTTGTGGATGTTTCCATAGGAGGGGGGCATAAGTGTTTCACAAACATCTCTTGTTTCAGTTAAAGTTCTCATTTGTTTGGAGAGATGTAGATCAACTGTTATACAATGTATTAATTAAATGTAAAGTATAATGATGTAAATGTTCATGTATGGTACAATGTTTTTACCTTTAAGGTAGCAGAACAGGTGCTCTCCAAGGTGAAGGCTGAACCAGAGGAAGCCCTGCAGGACGGGAACATTATCCTGAATGCGACGTCTGAGTTCTGTAGAACACTGGGGGATATCCCGACATACGGACAGTCAGGGAACCGAGAGGAGGACCAGGAAGAACTCGTTGTGAGTCTATTTATATACACGTACATTATGAGCATGTATTATGTTGTACTGATGTAAAGTATGAAGGGGAAAGTGTTAATACTTTAACTATTCTGTATACTGTAATCCAATGTTTATAATAATTTGGTGAGGTTTTGCAAGAGCATTGTTGTCACAAATATTCTAGCCCAAAGTGAGTTTTTTTTAATGTTGTTTGTAGTTGATATATATATTTTATATTGAAAAATGAGTTGTGAAATTCATTTATAGCAAACCAGATTGATGCTTATAAATAATGAATATAATTAGGTTTACAGTTTACAGCTTACAACTACTGTATATTTTTGTAGGCTAAGACTGCTATTTTAGTCTTTTAAAATACATGTACAAAAATTTCTGTAGTCATCAATTCAGAAATTGCAAATTATAAACTAGCATAATGATAAATGAACCTATTTTGGAATCACAACATAAATTTTGCACATGTACCAGTATAGTTAAATCTGCCCTATCATTTTGTGTTCTCCTGATTTTGATGCATCTATTTCCCTGCAATTTACATGCATTTTGATAATTTGTTTTCAGGATTTTGAGAAGGAGCTTGAGGATAGAAAAAAACAAGAGGAAGACGAACAGGTTACTGGATGGAACGCGGTGGAAATTGACGAGACACCTGTTAATATCACCGTAAGTAATAAAAAATTATATGTATATGAGATATTGGTCTCTGGAAATTTGATGTTACACTGGAATTCACAACTCCATAAATGAAATGCGGAGCAGTTGCATTTTTGATAACTTAATACATGTATTCACTAAAAACATAATAATTGCTTATTGTCTACATTTAATACATGTACTTGTAATACAGGGAGAGGAACAGGCTGTGTTAGATGATGAGCCGGTTGTAAGCTCTGGTGTTGGAGCTGCCCTGGAGTTGGCCAAAAAGAAAGGTGTGTGGGGGATTTCCCTGTTGTTTTATCATCAGGCACTTGACATTTTTAGAAACACAGGTAGTCAGCAAATCTTTGTCAATTTGTGTGATGTGATGATTAATATGTTCTGAATTCTCTCTGTCTGCAGGCTACATTGAAGATGAAGAAAAGAAGCTGGCAGGAGCCAGGAGAAGTAAGGCCAAGGAGGAGCTGGAGGTCCAGAATTACTCCATAGAGGACAAGAGATATGAGTAAGTTCCTGAGCAACAACTGGCAAAACAGCGACTCAATCAACGCAATATACTGTTGTGAAGATATCGCTCATTACTGTACACTGTATTTAGTCCATCCTTTAAAAAAAAATTGCCGTCCAGGGGCTTTTTTACCCAAGAGGAAGGGAGGGATTTTTTTTTTCAAACTTGAAGTTTAACTAATTAAAGATTGGTAAATAATAAAATCTCCATTTTTTCTTCATTTTTTGCTAATAAAATTTTATCAGCAGGGGGTATTTCAATGAGGCCAAAAGCAATTCAAACGAACAATAATTTTATTTTGGCCTGACCTCTGGTGCTTTGCTACGGCACATATTCACAAGATGTTTTGATTATGGCTGGTGTTCATCTCACCCAAAGTTGTTAACATTTTTTTTATAACTTGAACACTGAAGTTTGATATTAATTTAATCTTCAGCGACCTTGATGAAAAATACAGCAGGAAGAGGGATCGTTACAGTGGGGGAGGGGGGATGATTCAGGACTTCAAGGAAAAAGATGGATACAAACCCGACGTTAAGTTGGAATATGTCGATGACAGTGGTCGAATGCTGAATCGAAAGGAAGCTTTCAGGCAGTTGTCTCACAGATTCCACGGAAAGGGTTCAGGCAAAAAGAAAACAGAGAAACGAAGTAAAAAACAACAGGAGGAGCAGGTATCTGCCTTTATATTTTAACCACCTGTCTATAAAAGATGTTAAACTTTACAGCTTTGTCCAGGGTTTTTGTGTGCTCTTTGCTTTAAAAGCTGGACACCGCTCTTAAATGGACACTGTCCAACAAATTTCTCTTTCATCACTGGTATCCCTACACCCCTATACAAGCCACAGACCTGTTAACCGTTAAAGAATTTTGCTGTATTAAAGGTCTCACCTGTGTAGATGTACTTCTTGCCTTGCTGTGTTACTCGGTAGTAATGAAATAATCAAATTTTACCAACTTTTTTCAAGCCAAGAGAGTACTTACACCAGATAAACAGGTCAATGCATTATTTACAAACAGAATATGCACATAAAATAGGAAATATATGCATAAAATCCAAAGACCATGAAAGGGATACCAAGCGTTGGCCACGAGTTTCAGGTGTGAAGTCCGGTGTTACGAAATTGAAGGGTTTATATATCTGTGTGACAATTCCTATATTCGAGCAATGTCCAGTTTTAAGTTGCCTTAAAATATACATGTAGAAAAACAAAACAATCTCAAGTACTTTGAAGAATTATGCATATTCAGATTATAATTTGCTGTGAAGAAAAAGGAATAAGATGCACAGAAGATTCATATGCCAGTTAGAATGTTAAACTGAGATATATTCAATATTCTTGTTGTATTTTAGTTAATGAAGCAGATGAGCTCTACTGATACACCCCTCGGTACCCTGAACATGCTGCAAGAAAAACAGAGATCAGAAAAATCTCCTTACATCGTGTTGTCTGGCTCCAAAGGATTTTCATCGTAAGTAGTGTGGAAACCAGTGTTGTAGAATTTAAGAACAATACAAAATCCATAGGTCCATTAGACTCCGTTATGATAAAAAAAAATTACTGCATTAAGTGAATCCATTGCAGTTTATTGCTTAACACTTTTCGATGACTATGAATTCTTGTAACCCAAAAATACTCTGTAAAGGGGTGATTGAAGAACTTAAATTGATTTTTCTATTTGACCATTGAAATTTTTTACCCATCTTTTTTTTTCCAGAAATTCCATCATCAAACCAAGCCAAAATTGATTTTCATGAGAAAAAGCGAAGTGGATTTTCTGTTTAGGACTTTTTTAGTTTATATGAAAGAAATATTCCATTATTCAGTCACAACAGAAGGGATTGAATCTCTTGTTCAATTGACTTTGTAGACCGCAGTTCACGTGCAATGTTTATCGTGTTACATAACATTTGATTGTCATTATTTTATCATTATTAAAATAACATACAATGAAACTTGAACAAGTACTACATATGTATTTATGATTTCTAATATTGCATGGCCTTTTTTTTCTCTCACTATACTGTGGTTTCATTATTATTCAAGGCTATCAATATTCGTGGATAAGTGAAAATCAGTTTCAAGGATATGTAAATTCGTGGCCATTGTCCCTATCAATACAAAATGTTAATAGAAATTGCACTTCAATAAACACTTAATTTCGTGGATCAACGTAATAACAAAATCCATGAAAATTGGTATTCATCCAATATTGATGAAACCTCAGTATTGGATTGATATTCAAAAATTATAACAGCATACAAGACATTTGAAATTATTTCATCCCAGTACTTAAAATATTGTTATTCTGAAACTGATGAGTTGATGTTGACAACATTTTCATTTCAGTCTATAAGGACAAAATATTGATTGATGTCCAAAATTATTTTAAGGACACAAAACAATACGTTTTCCTACGTACATTCTATATTTTAGAACAAGACATCCAAAAAAAAAAATAAAACAGCAATTTTTCTTCTCATATTTGTTTTATTAAACAGGGATGAAATCTCTATGATCGTAAAAAATAATACATTGCTTTAAAAATAAAAAGTGACAGTACATGTAAAACAAATGAGCACTTTTATTTCCGACTTTTTCCCAACACTTATTCCTTGATTTACAATCAAAATAAACATCTATCAATTGTAAAAACATTAAAACTGGAACTCATCCAAGTCTAAGCACCTAATAAAATAAAGAGCTCCATGGACATAAAACAGTACACAGCTGAGATAGCTGACCATCATGTTTACTATAACACTTGCATCAGATGATGCTCAGTATGAAGTATAAAATCAGTAAAATGTCCTGGATTGGTGTTTCATTTTTCACTTGGCATCGGAGAAATAATGTTTGGGAGCGTAACTTTCATTAACAACTGTCAGTTTACTTCAACTGGCCATACACATGCTTCACTGAGTTACTGGAATAATAAACTGTGATTCCTTATGTGAGTTGAGGTGATTCTCATTTGGTAAAAGCCTCTGGAGGAATCTTGTTTTGTTTCTACAAAGTGAGATAACATAGATCAACAGTCATAACAATACCACACTACAGTTATATCCACTGAATGTCAAATATTGATTTGATACAAAACTTTCCAGAAAATCAAAGGCCTGAAGGGCCACAATGGCGTCGAGTTAAAGTTAATTTGAAGAGTAAAAACCTAAATAATTTTTTAAACAAGTGAAAAGCTGTCAATGTGACAGCTAACCGGGTTTTCTTTTTATATGCGAACTGTATCCATAATCCATGTCAACCCATATCCAGTGAAATAAAGTACCCCATATGCAATATTTTGCTAAAAAAGTCTTAGTTCAAAAGCTGGTATTTTTTTCATAAATTATCAGTAATTAAAATCCTAGCAATATGCACACCTCTGATATATGTTTAATTGATCTGCAAAAGAACAACTTCTTATCTTGAGAACTGTAAGAGGAGTTATTCGTACAATGAGGGTACGCTATATGCAATATTTTGCCAAAAAATGACTAAATTCAAAAGCTGGTATTTTTTTCATAAATAATCAGTTACCAAAATCCTAGCAATAAGCACACCTCTGATATATGTATAACTGATCTGCAAAAGAAAAATTTCCTATCTTGAGAACTGTAGGAGGAGTTATCCGTACAATGAGGGTACCCTATATGCAATATTTTGCAAAAAATGACTAAGTTCAAAAGCTGGTATTTTTTTCATAAATTATCGAAAATCAAAATCCTAGCAATAAGCACTCCTCTGATATATGTATAATTGATCTGCAAAAGAAAAACTTCCTATTTTGAAAACTGTAAGAGTACTTATCTGTACAATGAGGGTACCCTATATGCAATATTTTACCAAAAAATGACCAAGTTCAAAAGCTGGTATTTTTTTCATAAATTATAGAAAATAAAAAAAAAATAACATTAGTCATCTTTTTAAAAAAATAGAAAATGTTATTTATCACATAACTAATAAAATTACAATTCATTACAAATTTGCTCACCTAATTCTTAAAAAGTTTTGAATTTCAATTGAAAATTTAACTTTAATATAGAAATTTCTTAGGAGTTAAAAAACTTTTAGATTTTTTTTCTCTATTTATATGGAAATAAATATTAAAATTATTATTGTGTTTAATTCTATATATTGTATACTGCTGATAACCACTCTGTCTCTTGTTATCAATTTCATCTAAAATTCACAAGGGTCCAAATGACACGGGCCGAAAAGATCAGGGGTAGATAAAAGAAAGCACCCATACACATTGCTTACAAAGTGAAAGTAGTTCAGTAGTTGGTTTAAAATAACTTTTGGTTGTAGATGTACTTATCGCTCGATTAGGAGGTTTTGTTTCCATTTGTGCATTGTCAATATTCGATATGGATACAAAATAATCTATTTTGCAGGCTAGTACATTTCATAACCAAATTGAGTATGTAAGCCCAGCTATCGCATGTGTCTCGGTGCTTATGTATTCATCCGCTGAAACTGAGACATATTGTTTTCAATAAAATGTGAACATTTTTAAAGACGGCAACCATTTCGAATCTGCAAACTTGTTTTGTTGAAGTACAGTTCTGCTCGAAATTGAAGTATGTCATCTGTTTTTCTTCAAACACATACGAAAACTTTGCACTCATTTGAGTTGTTTGGCTCCTAAAAATGTAACTTCCGGACGTACGATCCCTAGATGGCTTTCGAGCTTCGCTCGACGCCATAAAAATAAACTTGTTTTTCTTGTATTTATACATGTCAATATACAGTGTATGTACACATGCAAGTTGAAAAACTTAAATCTTTATTATAGAATGAACAGTGTAATGTCTTATATGTTCACAGAGATTGTTTGACTTTTACCTGTAGCTCCAAAAATATTTCTCCTGATTTCTCGTAATTCCACCCATTTTGCTCCAAGCACCTGCAATTCATATTACAAACATTTTATGAATATAGTAAGTGCTGATTCCAGAGTTTGGAAATTACATTTAATGAAGTGGCAAACAGATTTCCCCAATAAATGTAACTTTGGATCTTCCACAACTTTGTCTGGTTTTGCTATTTGTAAAAATTCTTTGGTTTCATTAATATTCATGAGCATCAATTCTCTGAGATTTGCTAAAGCACAGATTTTAAGAGATACATAAATTCATGGACATTATTACTATCTAAAAATTATTGTCAAATTTCATTATAATTGGTTGAACAAATAATTTTGTTTATCTGCTCTACAACAATCCCAAAACTTTGGTACTCAATTGAAAAAATGATGAAAACCCAGTACATAGATATTGTATACATGTATATTATATATATATTGCACAAACATACTTGATGGACCACTGATGGTTCATGCCTGACTGGGCAACAAACTGCTGAATCATCTGTTGCTGTTCCGGGGTATATGTGGAGGGGGTCTGGGTGAAGGGGGCCGGGGGAGAAGACTCTGGGACAGGACTTGAGGACGGGGTGGGGGCAGGGTGCTTGAAGGCATTCTACAAAGAAATATCATTAACAGAGTAAATAAAAGACTGGTCACTGAACTATTGTGAGAGCACATTTCTGTGAATGAGTTTTTACAGCTTCATCTATCCAAAATGATATGCAATTCTCATTGCTATTGATATGCCCAATGCTAAGAAACACTTGTAACATATTTTTGATCAACACAGAATATAGTGAAATACATAGCTTAAAGCTGGTCTTCTATGCACAATTCAAAGCCCACTGATAATGTTTATGTAATCCATACAATTTTGCGAGTCAACTGAATGCTTGTTCATATATTGCCATTTACAGAAAATAAACAGAATTTTTAAAAAAGAGTCAATTTCATTGAAATAAAAGATTGTAATTTCAGTAAATCTCATGTAATATACCTGGATTTGCTCCCTAGAGGCATTTGTTATCGTCAACATGTCATTAACGATGTTCATCCTTAAAGTAAAATAAACATAATTAGTTTCTTTGAAGCAATTTATTCTTTAAAAATTTACATGTTTTTAGAATCTTTCTCTCGACGACAATTTTCATTTTACAATTCACTTAGACAGTCATAAGACTTACCCTGCCCCTTGTGGAACCGTTATAAACCTACGGCTAAACGCCCTGATAGGAGGTCTATCCGACTTGCTATCAGCTAAAAAAAATTGAAATTTAACAAATGAAGATAAGTATATTTATCTCAATTTCATTTTTATGTTCAGAGTATTTTTTTTATCAAAACAAGTTAACAGAGAAGTTACATATTTTGTTCAATTTTCATTGTAATTGGCAATTGCAATTTATAGACTTGACAATGGTTATCGCACTCACTTGTGGGTTGAATCATTGAAAAAATAAAAACACAGTAATTTAAACGAATTGCCTTTTTCAAATGTAAATATAAGTAATAAACAGCAATCTTATCGCAAATCCAACATGGGTGCACACACTGCGACTGATAAATTGATGCGTTGAGTGATGACACTATTGGGATCACGAGTTTCAGTTTTTTTTAAATAAGCATTTTTATGGGTTGTTTAGTACCCGCCCACTTTTACCTGTACCGTGGTACATGTGTATTGATAATTTATGAACCAACTGTCAACTGTGTCGTTCACTCTGTATCAGGACTGCAAAAACTACCGGTAAATCACTGCAATCATTCTCAAAGAGTTCTCACAATAATCGCTTTTTGTTTTTTATGTTGTAAACAATTGTCAAAAATACACTGTTTAAAACAGGTTTCCCATTACATTTTTCAGCACAATGCTTCATCGATAAATTCAATCATTTTTAACTCATCAATTTAAATTGGGGCAATATTTTTTTTTTGTAGTTTATTCCAAAAAATTCACAACAGATACTGACAATAAATGTTACATAAATATTGCATTTTATTGAACTTCAACCGATCAATGACACACTTCACAAGTGTGCATGTGTTTTCAAACATGTACACAAAACTTGAAATTAACAGCACAAATGTGTTCAATTTTGGACTGATCTGTGATTAACCTTATTTTGCGACTCACTCAGTCTTTAGAAACAATAATTTTATTTCATGTACCTCAATATTCATCAAATAATATTTACTACTGATGTTGACGCTTTACCCGCTGCTGACTTTCTCTCAAACACACTAATCAACCTCAGATTGTAAAATTCAAATGCAGATCGAGTCCCAATTTAACAGTTTTATATTTATATAAACAAACCACGCTTCATTTTACAGATCTGGTGATGATATATCAAAGATTTTCAGTACAGATTATTTATAAGCAAATAAGTGAAGACATATGCTGTAAAACATCTAATGGATTTCATAGCATGTCAACCCGAATTTTCCTGTGGATCTACATTTTGCAGCAAGCTTTTTGTCTGTTCAACCCGTGTGATTTTCCACAAATGGTACATTATGAATGGTAACGTAAAATATATTTGTTCACCAAATAGTTTCTGACTAATTTCTTAACAATAAGTTGAATAACATATGTTATTTGATGAGTGAAGTCCAATCTGTGACTTTAATCTATACATTGATGCACCCATCCATGCTTTTAGAGAACTTTTCTTTGTTTTTATTTCACTAACATTATTTATACACATGTACGTAAACATCACCTCGTTTGTTCTCAAATAACTCTGTATGTAATTTTTAACTTGCAAGTACAACTTTTCTTTCTCCGACATTTGTTTCCATGTGCTAGCATAGTGTTCTCTACATGCATTTTATAAATGGGCGGGTCTATATAAATGCACCAATCAGAATCTTTGTTGCGAATCTCAAATGAAATTCACACCAATTAGAAAGTGTCATCACTCAAGGAATGCAACATCGACCGTAGCTTGTACATCCATGTTAGATTTGCAATAAAAAGTTCACTGGGTTGTGAACTTGTTGGTCACATGATCAACCAAAATCATATCCCGGTGAACTTTTTAAATAGCTGTTTATTTCTTAAATGAACATATTTGAACAGTAATTGAAGGCACAGTAAATCAACTTTTTATTAGCATTCTCACTTACTTTCTTTGAATACTCCTTCTACTATAAAACTTCTTAGAATTTCCTGCAATGAAAAATGTCAAATTCAAATGTGTGATTTCTACATATGTACAGGTATATGTATTTATACACAGCAGACAAAGAACTGCTGTAGGTAAAGCTCCGAATCTTTTTTTATAGGCCACTTACTGAGGAGTGGTCCACATCCACAATAAAGGAGTTGTAGTCGTGGGTTGTGGAGGGCAGATCACACAGCTGAGCCACAATGTTTATCTTCCCTCGCTTCAGCAACTTGTTTTTTCTCATCGATTCTAAAAAAAGACAGACATTCCTATACTATGCAGTTTTGGGCTGAAGAAAAAGAGGTTTTTAAGCAAAAATACACTTAGTCACAAGGTACCATTCTCTGTATTTACATGTATTAGATCAAACATTTACCTGAAGTACTTTTGCCCATTTTGATGAAGTTTCGGCTTTCTGAGAGATAATCATGAACTTTAGGTTGACTGAAAAATAAAATCATCAAATTCATTTACATGTCTGCCCTTTTTTTTAAATATAAACATTTATGATTTATCATATACCAGTACTTTAATATCAATTTAAAATCTTTATCAATGAGTTGACCATAAACAGAACTAAATCAAGAATTATATTTGTATTAGACAAAGCAAATAAGCTGGTTTATCTCAAACAAAATTTAATAAACAAACTAAATGACTTACGAGTACTCTATATTGGGATTTTTGGCCACTGACAATGAAAACAGTGCCTGAAAGATAAAGTAGAAAGAGTTTTATAATCTTATACCGGTACATATACTGTTTACATTGACATAATCATAACAAAGACAGAAAAGGTTTGCCGTACCTCCTCATTATAAGCTTCCATCAAGGGCTGTCTGTTGTCAGAATCGTACAGTGTGAAGAACGCCTTCAGGAAGTTGACAGTAGATGTCTGTATGGAATCATTGATGAAGAAACTTCCCTAAAAGTAACAAAAAACTTTGTGTTCACAAGCAGATTAAAACAACACAAACAAGCAAGGAATAGACCATTGCTGAAACGTGCATTTACAGTACGTGTATGTAACTGGCTCGTTTAAAAATGTGGCTTAAGTCTTAATTTTGATTTGAATTAGCTTTAAAAATATCTTTAACATGAGTAACTGTGTGCATGGATGACAAACAAAAGGTAAAATTTCATCATTTATATTTCATGAAAAAAAAAAACCAGAAATAAAATTTCTGATCTAAGTCTATTAATAAGTTTATGGTATTTGAGCTTCAATATGCAAGCAAAGCAAGGATTTGACATACGGACCTTTACTGCAGGGAGCTCTGAGCTGGTTTCAAGGTCAAAGGTAATTGGAGGTGGAAGGGTGTGACCATCCTATCACAAAATGAAATGTTGATGGATGAAAAATGTGCTTCTTCATACTCCTTGTCAGTAACACAAATGAAATGGATATTAAAGATATTTTTTTCCATCTTTTCATACAAAATTTTTGTTAACAGTTTCTAGCAAGTTAAAATCAAAATATAACATTAGTTCATTTAAACCAGAGTCAATGAAATTCTTATCTTTATTGATGATCAACCAACTACTTACCAGTGTCAAAACTTTGGGAAACTTCTTTCTTATGGCACTAAAATGAATCAAATTTGTAGAAAACCTAGCATTTTAAACCTTACATATTCACAATATAGAATACATGTCCAAGTACATTCATTCATGTAAATGTTCCATTATTTTACAAGCTAAAGAATTGTTTAAGCTGAAATCAACCAGCATGGTGGTTAAATTTGGACAAGATTTGCCATACAACAATGTATTTTTCCTTCCAAACAATAACTGAATTTAATTCTTAACAATACTTCAGGAACTATATGCTTGTGTCTGCCATGTGACAAAAAAGGAAAAAATATGAAGCATACACAATATATCTATTACATGTACCATTGAAAACTGACAACAGAAAACAATATGAAAGAAATGATTTACACTTTTTTCATTCCATCGAACCCATTTTTACCCCATCCACATCCAACCCATTTTTACCCAATCCGTCTCTTTCTTTTCCTCAAATTTTGATGCTGATTGAAGTACAAATTCTCTTTGTATTGTTGGGAATGATAAAGCATTCATCACAGAATGAACATTCCTGATGTGTGATGATCTGATCATTCATGTCTCTCATTTTGGCTATTGCCTGGTCATTATCTGACAGATTTATTCTGACATCTTATCTTTACACAGTGAAAGTGATGGAGAAGGTTTGAAAAGGCTTACCAAATTTGAATGAACTGAACATTACAGCAAAACTTTTTTGGTGATTAATTCCTGTTCTCTTTTTTTCTGGTTTGAATAAGAAATCTCTTCTTTTATGAAAGAGAAGAATGAAACAATTTTCCTTTCCATGATTATATTCCCATAATAATTACCAAAATTGACAATGACAACATTTTAATATTACCATTCTGACCACACATCATGCTTTGTCTCATCACTTTCGGAAGTGCCAGTTGCCCCTGTTTTAGGTAGTCCCTCCTAGAGCGGAGAGATCGTACCCGTCATTGGGAACAATCTGCGTCACTCCATGTCAGATGTCAACAACATGACACTGCGGCATGTCAATTAATCTCTGCTGATTGTTTCTTACAGGTAAGAAGAGACATTCTCACCACACAACAAATCTATTTGTTTGGTACTTGTTTAAATTGTGGAACCAAAAATTTTGTGTTCAATGCTTATCCATACTCAATTAATGCCAAATGTCTACTAGTCTAGATTGAATTAGCTTTAAGGAAAGAAAATGTTTTCAGATTAAAATGCCCTTTTTTTCAACTAAATTCTGTGGTTCATTCATATTTTCTCTCATCAAATGGCAGAGAGATGAAAATAAAATTAAACTTTTACAAACCCTTGTTTACTTAATCTCTACTGAATCATTGTATGACAAATCTTGTCTAATGGAATATCACTGCCATGTTATATGCTAAATGTAATCATATAGATCCTTTCAATCTAAAATCTCTCTTCTCCCACATAATGCCACAGTCACTTCTTGAAAGCAGCACAGTATGATGGAGTTCTTTGAGAAGACATTGCCTGCTGACGGTTAGGAGGACACAAACATCTCTCTCCACACACTCTTGGGTACACAGACCGGATTGCATTACCTAACGTAGGCGTTATTGTCTTTGAACTTATCACAAAGGTCGTTGCCATCCAGAATCAGGTGATCCAGCTTCCAGTCCTGGAGCTTTCGCAGTTCATCAACGTGTGACAGCTACAAACAAGTCAGGATTACTGGTGTAAATACATGTAATACACATGAACTATCGTATTTCATGAACATTACAACCAATTAATTATTACATGTACATAACATTCAATGAACCATTACAAGAACATTACATGCTATAAACCATTACATGTAGATTATATGCAATGAAGAAGTCAATCAAATGTTTCATTCCTTTTCACCAGATTAGAAATTAAAGGTCTGTTGATAACCAGTAAACATTTAATGGTGTAAACAATGTTTTCATATTACTGTTCACAGAAGACTTTCATACCTATATTACTTACTTTGTTCTTTCCTAAGTTTAGTTTTTTGACATTTGGGGCTTTTTGGGGCAAGTCTCTCATGGCTTCCAGTGATATTAACCTATTGTCGCTCATATCCAGTTCTTCTAACTATTCAAACAAAACATTTACAGTTAATATTTTTTCCCATTATAAATTCGGATTAATGATCTAAACTATCTCTTAAATCCCAGACAAATCAAAGGACTGATTCTCACCTCGGGAATATTCTCCTCTATGACCTTGACCACATTAGTCATTACACTTCTGCGACTTAGTGCCATAAAGAGATTTTCTGCTGCTAATGCTGAAATCAAAACAAAATGTAATTCACTGGCAAATCGTAATGCTGTTTTTTTTTAAAACAATTTTCCACACCTTTTGGTAAAACTTCTTAAACACATGCAACTTGGTTATATTTCAATAGGTATGATATGCTAGTATGAGTATGTGAATGATTTGAAAATGACTGAAAAAATACCAATTTGGGGGGAAAAATATAATTGTCAACAAATGTTTGATTTGAACATATCTTATTAAGCAAATATACATTTACATAAATGGATTAGGCAGCAGGCAATGCCTATGTAAGCCTTCTCCTTTATCGAAATATTTGAAGCATACAAGTATACAATAGTCCCTGCCATATTCAAATTTGGGATCTGTATGTCAAGTTAGACAAACGTGTTGATGTATTACAATTTCAGGACCCTAAGCTCCAAACATATATTTTCAGTAAAGAAGCTTTTCTACAACTTACACTGGTCCTTGGCCAGGCAACTGAGGTTGAGTGCTTTGGTTGAAGGGTCATATCTCGCACTCATGCACAGCTGCAAAGTAAAAACAATTGCTGATCTTCATTTTCAATGTCCATATTAAACATTGTAACAATTGTTAGGTACATTATATTATTAATTAGAAACCATGTATCTGGAATTTAAACTAAAAATCAAGTTTATTAACACTTTATTAAGCATCAGAATAAATTTTATATGAGAAAAACTAAACGTTTGAAAATTTACTGTCAAACTCTTTTCAATGAAACAACTGATTAGATGTTAATTTCAATTAGTGACAGGTTTAAAATACATGTACAAGAAATATGTTTACTTTCAGTTTCTCTAGTGCCCCACTATCTAATTCTGTCACAGGTGGTGGACTTGGTTTAACCAGCACAATCATCTAAAATATTAAAAACATTGAATCATTTTCTGGAGAACATCAAATCAAACAACATCTCTGCATTCTAATGGTTGATTCCTGACAATAAATGGTGCTACAATAATCACATGTACATGTATGAAATGCTATAATAAGTCAAATTTAGTGATATTCATGGGGTATGAGACACCTCCATATTGTGGCATGTTCGATATAAACAATAAAATAATCTCTAATTTTATACTTTAATCTTTCACATTCTCGATGACTTGCAGCGCCGGCACAAAAGGTAAAGTGTGGGCCACTAATCTGCAAACCAATACCTTAAAACCATTGGGAAGTTGTATTTTCTTGTCTTGACTTCTTATTGCATTGGCTTCTTGTTTCTCTTGCACAAAAAATACAGCCTTTTCTTGTTCGAAGTGGAACTAAGGAACAGAAAATAGGCCATTTTCCATAATACATGTACAGAATTGATGAGTAAAATGAATACTGGGTATATAATTCTAAAGGCAGGATAAATGTGCTATTATTAAAGCTTACATCCACTGGTTTGAAAGGAATGTCCACTCTCTCTGTGAGGGATTTTAAAATGAAATCTTTCCCTCCTTTTTTGCCATAAGGTATCTGTAAAAAGGGAAACATGCACATGTTTTAGTGTTACATTCCTTATATTTCAAATGAACAAAAACAGGCGGCCTCTTTTTAAAAATTATAACAAAGGCTACTTACGATCACTTTATACCACTGAGGACTATCAGAATCTGTAAATGGAAGTCCCATTCTCTGCATCTTGGAATAATTATTTCCTCCATCTAAAATTGATATCATTCTTTTATTTCAAAATTACAATTTTCTTTAAAATCTTGAACACTGTAAAATCTAGATGTAATTACACAAACATGTACGTTCAATCTTACTCTTGTCTACTTAAGTAAATGCTAATTTATGAATACAACTATAAAAGCACATACATGATAGCCCCATAATGCACTTATTTATACATATGTTTTGTCTAATCAATTTAAGCCTTCTTTACCATTCCTGTTCCTTCCTCTTCCTGCAGAGCCCCTACTAGATGTACCATAGGGAGAACTGAAATTTAAAAGAATAGCTGACCAACTCAAATACATGCATTTTTGATTCAACACACAAGGTTGAAGTAACTCTTCTCTGAAAATAATGTTAATGTATTACATTTGGCTGTGTTTTCTAATTAGCAACTTTGACAAAATGCAGCTTCCGCTTAATCAAGTACAATCCCAAATTTCAAACATATATTTTGACAAATAGGTACCTTTAGGAATGGGCTAATTCAAATCTACTCTAACCTGTTAAAAATTCATTTTCAGCCCAATATTGTAAATGCCAACTAAAATACATTTACTGTATCAGTCCATATATTTTCCAGTATAAGATCTACTTCATATATCTATGAAGCATCCATATTAGGCAAATAGATAGCTGATTTTTTCCCTCCAAAAAGGTTATCAGTTACCACTGGGGGATATGCAGTTTTTTCTACTTATCAAATAAAAATTAATGGATACTTTCTTACAATCTTTGTTTTGTTGAAGGCCCTGGTTCATCGCCCATACTGAAGTCTCCATCTGGGTCTACTCTGCTCCGTGGGTTTGGGCCCCCTCGCCCTCTCCCTCTTGACCTACTGTATCTACCACCCCCAGAACCTGCAAACAAGAGAAAAATTAAATTTCAGATATATTCATAGTAAGTATTTTAATCATGAATTCAACATTGATAACAGAAACACTACATTAAGCTAATGGGTTTTTGTTTTTTTTTATTTCCTTGTCACACCAATTTTATAAATATTCTCATCAGCACCAAAATATTTTTATTCACAAATGTATAATATTTTTCATTCCATATATATCAAAATTATAAAAACTTTTTATTTCATAACACCAAATACAATTAAAGTAAGCTACTATTAATCATTGCATTAATCAAATAAAGTTCAATAAAACAAGATTGACTCATAGAAAAGTAAGAATATAACAAAAACTATCTGGAGGTAACATGTTATTGTGGTCACTGTGTACCTCTGTTCTGATATCCCCCGTGGCTGTATCTACCACCCCTCCCTCCATTGTAACCACCGTACGGTCGGTTTCCTCGGCCACGGTTCCTCTGCTTCCCACCGCCATGGCTACTGCCTGAGTCAGACCATCTGTCATCATGATCTGAAATAACATATCACTTTATAATTTGTTGCATCTTACAACACGGTGATTGTCCATGATCTAATAAAAACAGAAATTTGGAGGAGGTGAAAAAGTGGGAACTGAAAGTGTTATATTCATCTGATCTACTCGTCTCAAGCGTATAATTTTGATACATCATTCTTGTGTAATAGTTCAACATAAACAAAACATTTGCCTCGTTAGCTTAACATTTTTCCAACAAGAAAATTTGCTTAGGTAAAGGATAAAAAAGATGCACTGTCACGTGCATATGGAACACAGTGGAAAATAGTGGAGCTGACTGAATAACCCACTGATATTATTCGAACGAAAGTGTCCATAGAACACGTATATTGTGTAACAGAAAAGATACCCGAGTTATTACCTCCAAAGTAGCGGCTACCATCCCTTCCTGTAGTTACTGAAAAGTTGGCCATTACCTCTAAAATTATCAGCGTTATTTACGTCATCAAAATGTGTGTGCCTGATTTTATTTTCTAAACCGGAAGCACGCGTTCCGTATAGATAACCCCCTTCTAGCTCATTGAAATCTCGGAAATATTGCTAGTATACATGTATATGCAGGGAAAAACAGGTTTTTTAAAAATTTATAATTAATTCATTAGGGCGTAATGAAAATAATCAAAAGGAAAGTTCTCAATCTACAAACCTACAAAAATCGTTAAAACCACCTTTTTTGCATCCCTTTCGCTCACAGGAAAATTTCCAAGTCAAGGATATCTAATCTGATCCGCTTCTCACAAACTTCGTGCTCCGAAAAAAGTGATTGCATCAGCTATAATTATGATCCTCTCCTTTTTTCTTTTTTCGAGTTTTACGTAAACACAGTTTTATAGCAAAATTTATTATCAAGAATGTAAATGTGCTTCAATTACTTTACTTTATCAACAAATTTAACTTATTGACAATGAACAAAAAAAGTCCGGTTTCGAACTCTAGATTTACAAATAAATTCATACTATGTATTTTAATTAAGAATTGCAACGTTTAAAAAAAGACACAGAATTTACTCATTTAATGTCACGGTAAGCAGAAAGTTATAGTACGTGTCATATTAGTAAAATATAAATAGCGAGTGTTAATAACTTCCTATTAAATTATTTTTTCTTCCTTTATCCGATTAATTTTATTAATGCGCGGGGGGGGGGGTGACGTCGCGCACGATACTGGTGTTACTTAACGTTACGCTTATAACGTCAAACGACGCACAAACGCAACGTCGCATTCTAAAGATACTCAACTTCTTAATAGCCGATATATGATTTTAATTCATTTTATATTTTACCTATTCAAATCAACTCTAGATTTAGTGTCTTTATTCGGGGTCTGTACATGTTCATTTAAAACTTTAAATCTTTTTTTTTAATTAGATTTTTATTTATCGATATGCAAAATCAAACTAAATACAATATAATTACTGTATATTACTTTTGAATAATACATAAACCAAACTATACACTAATGGCATTCAAAACCTACTCGATCATCAAATTCACCAAACAGGATTTTATTAACTAATGATCAAACAGAAAACTTGAAAAGTTCACCCCTTTCCCTTTCGGGAAAAATTAAAAATACTTGTATATTAATACACGCCTGTTTTCTAAGTTCTGAAATTATTGCACCAAATATTCGCAAATGCTTTGTAAATGCATATTTACGAATATTACCATTATAAAGTCAATAACTTTATGTAACATGTAATATCACTGTGACAATTGTGTATACTGTATGTATTATCATAAGGAGAGGAACATGTAAGTTGTAAGAACTTGTTTCCAATCCTCCTGTGTAATTTACACGATAAAAATGTTCAAATCATTGCATGATCAGATTTTACAAGAGGATCTGTGGCTTTTTTCGCGCGTGTATTTTTCGCGAAATAGTACGATAAAGCGCACGACGCGACACGTTAACTCCGCGATAATGCTATGCAATCGATGTGTTATAAGTATACTTCTAATTTAACCCGTCTAATAGAAAATCAGAACCATTGCAATGATAATTTCTGAAGATGATTTTCTAAGTCTTCTCTTTTTATTGGACGGATGGTTCTTATTTCCTTTAAGGTTGAATCGCCCGGTCAATATATAAGACCGTTGACCAGTATAATGTGGACTCTAGTGGTTTCACACCGGTGTTATATAGTGCCTTTTCCCCCTAGCCATCTTTCCCCCCGGAAAAATGGCTATATAGCAGTTCTTCCCCCCGGAAAAATGGCTATATAGCAGTTCCCCCCCCCCCCCCCACGGAAAGCTGACTATATAGTGGGTTTTCCTCCTTTTTATAGCCAGATTACCCCCACGGAAAACCTACTATATAGTGGATTTTCCCCCATTTTTACTTTCCGGCCATGTTTATTGCGGACCACCCGTGACAATAATTTGCAATAACAGATATGAAATTAATTTCTCAAAAAAAAGGATAATTATGGCATTTATTAATACATAGAATAAAATACATGGTTTTTCAACCCCAAATATGAACTAAGGCATGCGCCTTCATAACATGCATGTGTCATCATCGTTTATTTCACCTGTTCTCTACCCCTTTTTGAACACCTTTCACACGGATTTCGGAATACCTCGAATCTTTTTCATCTAATCGATGCTTATCCACAGTTTTGACTTCGACGTTATGAACACGCGAGAACACATTTGAGTGATAATACGCTGGTTTGAAAATTTAATTTTCTAATGTGTATAAGCTTCTCCCAGGGAACTAACTGACCAATCTTGACTTAATTTTGTAGAGGAAGGGAATAAAAAGTGGAAATGTATTACTCCCTTCGTCCAAAAGGTTATCAATTTTAAATTAATACCGTTAGAATTGACGATCTTAAAAACAAATATATATTTCTTCTGCTAAATATCAAACGGGAGACAGGATGCAATGATATGATGAGAAACTGAAATGATTTAGTTTTACTTTGATTGATGGGGTCCTTAATCATGGGTAAGGGGTATTTTAATTATGTATTAAAAGCATATGCGAAGTTAGTGTTTACCACATCGTTTTAAAGTTACGCATATTCATATTTTTAAGCACATTTCTATGAAACGCGAGATATTATGATTTAAACATTTTAAAAATGTTTCCCCCGGGGGGAAAGGCTACTATATAGAAGGTTTTCCGGGGGGAAAAGCTACTATGGAGGAAAAACTGCTATACAACACCGGCAGGGTTTGGCCACTCCTGGGCTAGTTACGATGAATTACCACACGCACTGTGACGCTTCAAGGTGATGATGAGGAAATGATTCAGGTATATTAATTAGGTACCACGTGCACATGACGGCACCTGGTCAGATATCAGGTGAAAATTCAAGAATGACGTTAACACAAGCTCGTTGCTTTAAACGTCAGTCAAATTACATGCAATTTCTTGTCTGCTAAATTTTGGTGCAAGCTGCAGCAATCCCCAAGACAATTAATTTTTGACCAAAGATAATTCAAATATACATCAGAGCATACATGACTATGATATCCCAAGTCAAGGATTTCTGATCCGCTCCGATTCTCACAAACTTCGTCCCCCGAATTTTTTTAACCTATGCAGTGTACTATAAAGTGAATGCACCACCTATAATTATGATCCTCTCCTATTCCTTTTTTCTTTTACGTAAACACAATTTTATCAACTTTTTTATTATTAAGTGTATAAATGTGCTTCAATTAATTCATTTTATTAACAAATTTAACATATTGAGTATAAACACAAAAATTCCGGTTTCGAACTCTTGATTTACAAATAAATTCATACTAATATTTTAATTAAGAATTGCAACGTTTAAAAAAAAAGAACAGGAATTTACTCAACATTATTCTATTGTTCACCTCTTCAAATCATCTCTATCTACAGCGCCTTTATCTGGGGTCTGTACATGTACATTTGATATTCGATTTTCATTTATCGATATGCAAAATCAAACTAAATGCTATATAATTACTGTATATTACTTTTGAATAATACATTTAAACTAAACTATACACTAATGACATTCAAAACCTACTCGATCATCAAATTCACCAAACAGGATTTTATTAACTAATGAGAAATGCACACAAATTAAGGTCAAGACAGGTTTATTATAAATGATCCAACAGAAAAAAAGTTCACCCATTTCCATTTCGGGAAAAAAAATAAAAATACTTGTAAACACGCCTGTTTTGTAAATTCTGAAAGCATTGAACTATAAGTAACATGTATTGTTATATTCAGTAGTATATTCTCACTATATAACTCTATATAGACAAATAGTCAATAACTGTAATATTAGCTCGTCCGAAAAATATTGACCGGTCAATATTTTTTTGATATTGACCGGCTAGGAGTAATATCTAATATTTACACTTGCAAATGTTTTCCCTTATATAACACTGTTTGAGCAATCCGCTGTTATTTCTGCATAACATCATTATGGGTCAAGAGGTCAAAGTAGCGCATGAATAATATAGGTCACTACTTTTTCAATGTACACAAACTAATCGACTTGTGCTGAAACAAACCTATTAGATATCGTAATGATATCAAATCTTCCATAAAGCCCTTCGGGCTTTATTGGATTTGATCACGTGACCAACCCGTATCTATATCCCGATAGACATCCAAAAATGATACCTTATTTCTTAAGAGAACATTCCCTCTATTTCAAATAATCGCCTCTGATTTGTTGATTCGTAAACGATGACGTTAATAACTCTACGCGACTCCAAAACAAGGTGACGTCATAATAGACAGATAGTCAAGGCAAGTAAACAACGGACGCGCAATGCGACGGTTTGTTATCATAACGGATATACGGATTTGCGAATTACTGTAAAGTAAAATCAGGTAGAATATCTGTATGTTTATTCTTACGGTCGGCGGAATATCACCAGTGACCGTTTGATGCTGGGGATATTTTGGAAATGAACTTTGCACAAAATTGAATTCGTGAATTCTTTGTTAAGCTGAGAAAATTACGGCGATCTGTTTTCAATTACTTTCTTTAATTTTAGTTTGTTTCTTCATATAACAAAACAAATGTTGACTGTGTTTTCGGGCAACATTGATTATATTAGCCCCCTTGGGACGAAAATATTGCCCTCCGCTTCGCGTCGGGCAATATTTTCGTCCCTCGGGGGCTAATATAAGCAATGTTGCCCTCAACCCCAGTCAATATTTGTATAATATCACTTAGACAATTGTTTTTATTGTACTTTTATGTTAAATACTGATATCTGATTGGTTTAGACGCAGTTGTTAATCCGTTCTATTACCCTCAGTGTTAGCAACACACTTAGCAACGGGTAACACAACGAATTGTTACATGCGCGTAAATTATGCGCGTACGGTTCGCCGTGGAATTCACGTCATTTCTATATAAAAACAGTAAAAACGTCTATAAAATTAAGACATTCAGTATAAAAAAAATAAATAGTGCCTGTTTGGGAGGATAACAGTTGAAATTGACACCCCGAGAAAACCATTGTCAATTTATTGACAGAATTTATATAATATTGTATGTATTATCATTTGGAGAGGAACATGTAAGTTGTAAGAACTTGTTTGCAATCCTTCTGTGTAATGTACACAATAAAAATGTTCAAATTATTTGATGATCAGATTTTACAAGAGGGTCTTAGGGTTTTTTTCGCGCGTGTATTTTTCGCGAAATAGTACGATAAAGCGCACATCGCGATACGTTAACTCCGCGATATTGCTTTGCAATCGATGTGTTATAAGTATACTTCTAATTTAACCCGTCTAACCATTGCAATGATAATTTCTGAAGATGATTTTCTAAGTCTTCTCTTTTTATTGGACGGATGGTTCTTATTTCCTTTAAGGTTGAATCGCCCGGTCAATATATAAGACCGTTGACCAGTATAATGCGGACTCTATTGGTTTCACGCCGGTATGGTTTGGCCACTCCTGGGCTAGTTATGATGAATTACCGCACGCACTGTGACGCTACAAGGTGATGATGAGGAAATGATTCAGGTATATTAATTAGGCACCACGTGACGGCACCTGGTCAGATATCAGGTGAAAATTCAAGAATGACGTTAACACAAGCTCGTTGCTTAAATCGTCAATCAAATTATATGCAATTACTTTTCTGCTAAATTTTGGTGCAAGCTCCAGCAAGCCTTAAGATAATTAATTTTTGACCATAGATAATCAAATATACATCAGAGCATATATTACTTCATATGAAGTTTAATATCTTTCTTGAGATAAAACAATAGGCATTAATAAATAAATAAAAACAAACAAAAAACAGCAACACAACAACAACAACAACAAAACAACAATCAGACACAAGTTACATACACATTCGAGGACAGGAAGTTTTTGTCCATTTTATTCATATGGGTACGATACAATAAATCCTTGCACAATACTATTTAGAACTAAGCACCGGATCAGTAATGTCGCGGTGTAATGAACATATGTTTTTTAGTACTAGTTTTTTTTTTTTTTTATTAATATAAAGGTTATATTAATAAGGTTATGATAAATCAAATGTTCTACTTCTTTGGATTTATTTTGGCTGATAACAAAATATCATCAACCCACGTAATATAAATACTAATTATAAGATATATACTAATGTATTCTAGTGAAATGTTGATACATGACCTTGCTCTTTTAATAACCCAACTCTTTCCCTCTTGTATATGTTTACTGAATGTTTTATGTACATTGAATGTTTTATGTACAATCTTCATGTTGCCTCTTGAGGGCCTTAATTGGTAAACAAAGAAATTGAGTAATAAATGATATTCATAATGTTTCATGGCGTAAAAATTAAAAGCAACAACAATAAAAATAACAACAACGATAATAACAACAATAACAATGTAATAACAATAATAATGATGATAATGATTAATATGATAATAATGAATTAATATCGATATGTAAAGGTTTGTTACTATTAATTTTAGATCACATTGGACCACTTTGGAGCTGATTATGTAATATTTGAATTTCCACTTACGACGACATTTTATACGTAATTTTCGCAGTAACAATTTACGACAATAGAATTGCCCACTTCTCGGATGAAGATGTAAAAATTTATCCTAATGATTTGAATAATTCAAATACGATGATTCTGGAGTTGACATGCGTCATCACGTGGCTGTCGATGTACGGAGCCAGTATCATGTTTGTGTACATCTTCTGGCAGATCGATGCCTATTCCATTTTCCCAGTTGTCATGGAAAATCTAACCCCGACTACGACATCAAAACGCGTAAGTAAGTAATTTGGCAGCACTATAAAAGAGATGGACAGTGGCTGTTTCGTGTATAATACAATAGCCATTCGTTTTTTGTTACAGTCGCGGAACAAAAAGCAAGGTAGGTAAAGAGAAATCATTTTAATATGGGCTTATTAGTCTAGCACTGGTTTTTACAACTAGGTGACTTGTTTTATTTTCATCGATTGATAAGATGATCCGTAACTCGTTTTGATCCTGGAGAATTCTAGCTGAAATATAGAAGAATATTTTGAAAATTATAACAAGAATATGCGAAATTGTATCATAAGCTATATGGTACATAGAGGTGTGCTTGGTCGTGGCTTAAATTGTTTCAATGTTTCAATCGTTTCAGAATGACGTCCCATTTGGCGAATGATGGCATCGCATAAACATTCTCGCCGACAATTGCCGAGTCTGTCTGTAGAGATTGCCGACAAACAAAGGCACTCTCTCATCTCTCATATGACATACAAATCCAGTCTTGAATATTTGTTGAAAAACGAGGGAACCTTCACCAAAGCACTAGAGTTAATCAAGAGATACCCAACGCTAGCCGATCACCGATCTACTGCAAAAATCTGGGAAATTTTGTCGTTAGGAACCAAATCGTGCTCTGAGAAGCCACATTCGAGTTGGAACGGACAAGCTGAAAAACCTAAATTACCTAATATGCCAACAATATCAATATCATCGGATGGATCCTCCGAGGTACAATGTGCTTCATGCACTAGACACGAAAAAATGCATATTGGCATCGTAGGAATATCATTCGAACACACCGAGACTTTAAGGTGGTCACAACTTGTTTGCAATTTGTCATCTGAAGCCTTTGTGCATTGTCTAAAACTAAAAAGTACTACGGACGTTGGTTTGGAGGTGGAGAGTGTTAACGGACTTGTTTTCGTTATGTCCAACTCCAGTCTTAATAATGGACTGTTTCTCCAAGCCATAAACTATGCTCAACAACATGAAATACCAGTTTTGTATATCAGGGAGCTCAGATTCAAGCTTCCTGTCCACGTTTCTGGCGATTTTACCGAAAAGGTTTTGTTGCAACAGGGTATTCAACAGCAACTATCGAAAGCCCCGTTTGATCATCCAAGCAGCCCCACTTCTACACGTTCTGCTTTGCCCCCCATATCAAAGAGCGGATATTATTACCACCCAAATCTCGAAATAACTGGGTCGTCCTCCACAACAGAATGTTTAGAATCTCGATATAAGGAGGCCATCGTGTTTTCTGGAAACAACACTGATTACTGTGTTCAAGTAATAATCAAAACTATTTCTCAATCCCAAAAATCAGGAAGAGGTATCACGCCAACCAATAGCGATTCAGAAGAGTTTGGCACTACACTCAAACCTCCAACAATTGACAATTTTATAAATTCTGCCACTAGCTCCAAACGACAGAATTACGCACAGAAAGGCTTGTTCGCAGAAGCCGTATTCGACTCCTCTTCCTCAACGGAGTCAGATGAAAGTGTCGTGGAAGTTAGTCCCGCGAAAAGAGATTTGGATCGAGAAGAGTCGCTTGACCAAGAAACTATATACGTGCTGTTTCCGGATAGGAGCGAAGGGTCTTCCGGTACAAAACCGGTCCTTGTCAAATGGCCTCCACGCAAAAACGAGGTTCATACGGACACCTCGTTAACCGATATGGACAGCGAGTCGTTTCTGTCCGATTCCTCAATTGGATTCCAGGATGTAGATTTGGCAGAAATTATGTCGGATGACGATTTTATCTTTACTTGACGACGGGAAACCTTCTTTCCATTGAACAGACATACCACTTAGCCGGTTCAAAATGGAAACTTGACGAGAACCGATCCTTTAGTTTCTATGGTTACTTGAGAGGTATCATATCAAGTATGAGGGGATACGAGGTCGCCCTCAGTTCTCGAGTATACAGGACCCAAACATGGTGTCCACTGGCTCTTTTTGCAAAGTACATTTGAATACAAACTGCACGTTTTCTTAATGCTGCTAGTTGGTGCATCTCGTGAATTTCCGCATTTACTTCGAGTTAGTATATATAGGTTGCATAAAAGTTTTGTAATTCAAGGAATTCAACATTATCTTTAACAATTATAGATGGTTTTGAATTCGTTGACAAACAAAGTAACAAAAAACCTCTGACCGCTGCATTGTTGAATTTGGTTGTGTGTTTTTTTCATAAACACGACATAATAAATTTGTTTTATAACTTGTGGGTTTTTTTCTTCAATTTTATCTTCTTTATTTAGTAAACATGAAACACAATGCATTCGAAGCTAATTGATTTTGATAAGACGAGCAAGAATAATAGTAGGCTATCAGTTTCAGTTATATCAGAAATTTTCTTTGAGTAATTTGTTCCTCAAGAATAGCATACCCTTGGATAGCTCACATAGTCCTTGATCTCCGTACCGGAGCTTAACAGTAAAACGGTGTTTTTGATTTCAAATAATTCAACCAATCCTGAAACTAATTATATTACATTATATTATTTAAAAAAATATGATACGACGTACGTAGGTGGTCTCTTTTTATACAACGAATTATAGAATATGCACAATGATTTTGATAATCTTAAAACAAGAATGAATAAAAGAAAAAAAAATTGGCCATATGCTTCTTGTTAACTTACTAAGTATTGGATAGTGCCTGGTAAATGAAATGAGCGATCATAAAAATTGTTCATATTAAGCAATGAAAATACAAAATCTCATAATTACAAGAAAAGATCTCATAACTAAACAAATATTTAGTAATTTCGGCTAAGGATATCGTATTATCGATCTTTCGTAATTACTTATAAGGAATTATTCTTTGAATTACTAGTATGAGGTGATCAAATATGGTTGTGATGATCAAATCAAACAAAGCCGGATCGTATTTGATCACCTCATAATATTCAAAAAATTATTACTTACATGTATTACTTATATTTATTTAAATTTCATTAGCAAGATTTACGACACTTTTGTGAAACGATGTTCTGTTTATAACAATTTTTGTTTAGTAGTTGTAAGATCTTCATTAGTTTAATTTAATAAAATATTGAATTGAAATGTCAAAGCACCCATAACATCGCCAAGGCGCACCGGTATTTTGATGATAAATTCTAAATGAAATTTCAATGTATTGAAATATATTTACATCGACCAGGTATGATTCCCTATATTGATAATACACCAGTCGAAGTATAAATGATTCCACAATAATATACATGTGTGTATCTAGAATAGTAATTGCTAGGAAGTTACAGATCACAAATGGCTTTTACTGTGATTTTGGAAAACAAAATGTGCTACAGGCACGTAGCATCATTTTTTAAAGGAGGGAGGGGCAGACTCATCCAAAAAATGTTGACAAGCAAAAAACAAGAGGCCCGCGGGCCACATCGCTCACCTGAGCAACAATATACTTAATAAAATCAGCTTTACGGAGTCATATACAGAATACCTTAACAATGTTGTATAATAGATCCTGTATTAAAAAAAACCCTTGCATACTGTGGAATCATTAAATTTCGTGGGGGCCAATTTTAGTGGATGGCTTAAATTTTACAGGTTCGTGTGGACGTAATTTCGTGCATTCTTATATATCTACAAAAAGAAATATGACGTTATTATCCTAATTCATCAATTCGTAGAGGATGTTTTATGTAGACGAGAGGTACCCACGAATTCCACGAAAATTGAGCCACCATGAAATCTAATGATTCCACAGTATTCTTGAAGCCTGCATTTATCATTGAACCACTTTTTAACAGGATGATTTTACAGTCATATCACATATCGAACATTGCAGGTCTCGAGAAGATAATCAGACTTAACAATGTTTATATATGAATTATAAACCTACATCAGGGGCCAGAGTCTAAACAATCTTAAAGAATCAAGATGCTTGCATATAAGTAAAACCATATATATTCATAATAATAACATTTGTGTTTTTTTGTGAATAATTTATATGTTTCCCTTTGGAAAATTGGAAACCCCCTCACAATGTGGCCCCAATCCTACTCCTGAAGAGTATTATTTCAACAAATTTTAATCTTCTCTTTCTGAACTAAGTTAGAGCTGTTCTAGACAATTGTGTTTTAGAAGATTTTTTAAAGATTTTTCCCTATATATTCCTATGTAAAAACTTGACACCCCCCTCCAATAGTGGCCCCACCTTACCTCCTTGGATCATGACCTGAACAAACTAGAATCTTCACTGAGGATGCTTCCACACAAGTTGCAACTTTTCTGCCCGACTAGTTTCTGAGAAGAAGATTTTTCTCTATATATTCCTATGTAAAAATTTCAGCTCAGGTGAGCTTTAAGAAAATTATAAAAATCAGGAAAATCATGATCCATTGGGGGGGGGGGGGGTACCTTTAACTATACCAATTTCACTGTAAATTTCTTTCTTTTACCTCAATTTTTTACATGCTCCCAAACTACATGTTTATTTGTAAATCACTTTCTTTATGTGTAATTTAAGAAAAAAGATTTTGCTGTAAGAAAAAGTGCCTCCCCCCCCCCTTAAATGCTTCATACCTAATTTGGTAATTTTTTGTACATGTATGTGAAAATATTTTTTTTAAAAGTGTAACAAACTGAAAGTGTCCCTCTCTCTGCTGTAAAGACTTAGAAAATGAAAGGAGCATCTACTGAAAATCCAATTAGTACATATGTTCATACCACTCTTCATCTAAACCTCATACATCAATATCAAATAAACCGCTCCGACTGATCATTACTGTAGAGAATATTCCTAATTAAATGCAAGGAAATAATATCTGCATAAAATTGCGAGAAGTAAATCTCGCGAATTTTAAATCTTGCTTTTATTTTTTGGAAAGATGTAAACTGCATGAAACTATGATAAAAAATCAGCATTAGCAATTTCATATTCTCGCAATTTGATGGAAATTTGTTGAAACATGGAATTAAGTACATGCGTAAAATAAGGAATCTACAGTATTAGAAAAAAACCCTGCATGATTCTATGTTGCTGAACTCACAATTTTATTTGCAATCAACATTAATAAATATGTACAACATAATTCTCCTCCAGAAATACTTCTCTTCAAACTGATCAATATAGCGTTCTTTTTGCAAACCAACATAAATAGACATAAAATGAACAGCTATTTCTGTTCAGAGGTTTATATTAACCAGATAATTTCTTCCATACTTGTGCTGCAATCTAGGCTGAGATTATTAGATCCAGTTTGTCAATCAATAAATAGCCTGCTATATTGACATTTTATATACTTATGAAGTTAATAGGTGTACATCCATCTCATCTATCTAACCTACTAAGGAGAAGAGAGGTCTGAATCAATACAAGTACGTATAACTAGTCATAATCATAATCATAATGACAGCTCGTTACCCTCAGTCGTTGACTGTTATACGATGACAAAGATTGCACTTTGCAATAAATCAGTACACATGTGGTTTTTTTGGTGTAACACACTGATCATAGTCATAACACAGAATAAACTGGGTACCTTATAGACTTTTCCCCACATTCTGATATATTTCCTTGGTCAAATTACATTCATTAGTATGGAAGCAGTACACACATATCAAATGAAAATAGCTGAACGTATGTACGAAACATTTAAGGAAAAATATGGTATAAAGTCAACTTTCACCTTCTGACAAACTCAAGCTCTATTCCTTGGAAAACTGTCCTTTCATTCTTAAGAATTGAACTCGCAAAACTCAGTGGACATCCTCCAGATGAGAAGGATGTGAGAACTGGATGGTCAGAATGAAGAAGAGAGTTGGGAATGGGACCAGAGCCAAGATAGGAAGGTGGATCTCGAGTTGAGTCAGCTGAGTCAGTGAGATGATCCCAAAGGCATGGAGGAACCAGTGACCCACCAGTATCGTCAGGTTCCGTCCATTCAGAAAAATGTCTTTGGTCACAGAGGAGTAGGATATCTGAAGGAAAACATGTAAATCAATAGAGTTGTAGTAGCATTAACCTATCTGCAATGTTTTCACATAAATCAAATAATCATAATATTTATGGATAAGCCAATCTAAAGAAAACAAGTTTATAATCTAGAGTTGCTCACAAGCGACAACCATATTACAAAGAGTGAGATGAAAGGTCTATTTTGATTAGATTGTGGATAAACTATTTTGCTTAAATGAGACCTTTTCCATCCATAGAGTTTGCAATAAACATCAGAGATATTAAAATAATATAAGGTTATTTACATGAATGACTCTGCAAACTTTCTATTAAACCAGTACTTTGAATAGCTCAGAATCAATCTCATGAAATTCGGTCAGATAAACTACTTTAAAAAATACAAAAAGGTGCACTGCACTGTACATCATTTCTAGCTTAAGCCATAATCAAAGGGCAAGTACATCTCTCTTGACGTCATTCAGACTCTAGTTTCAAACAATTTTGTTTGACTAATGAACTTACCAAGTCACATCCACAGAGATGAATGACACTCGTTATCAAAGAGACCACTATCACCATGTAAGAAAAGAAGTAATCTGAAAAAGAAAAAAATCCATTACTTTCTTGACTGAATTTCCATCCTTTAATGACGTACCATTTAACATCAGGGTTCTGAGATGCCTGTCATTTACGGCATAAGACACCTGATCCTTTGTCAGGCGCAGGAAGAAAAAACGTATTACATGTAATACATCAAAAGTCTCTGCATGCTGACACTGGATTCCAATATAATCTTAACAATTGGACATTTCACAATTTCCAGCAAATTTTTTTTTTTGGAACATGCTTTATTCGTTGAAAAGTATAAATTGATTGATGATTCATTAATACCAGATTGAACTTATCATTTATTTTAAATCACATTTATATAGAGAGTCTGAAAACTTGTCCATTTAAATTAGAGGCTGCTGATAGTTTGAGGATTATAATGTACCTTTGGATATTGAAAAACTTACTAGGTAATCATTGAATTATAAAATTATTAAATTTATACCATGCATCAAAGTAAAACAAATATCATTGAATTTCATATGTTCATAGTGACAGACCCCCCCCCCCCCCCACCCCCCACCCCCACTCCATTCAATAAATCAAACTTGTATTGAATCTGTTCCTACTATGATATGCTATACAAGATCTTGCAAAGCATACTGAGGAACAGATTTACAAGTATGATTTTAATGTAGATTGTCAAAATCAAAATTTGATTTACTTGTACTATCTTTTACTAGCAAAGAGTGATGACAATCATCTGTTTCCTTTTGAATACCAGGGGTATACATGTCACTTTACGTTACTTGGGTGGCAGGGCTTAATATCACTGAATATAAAAGGTATTTCTTTGTACATTATAATTCATAAAGATCTACTGATCAATACTGGGAAATTGTTGATATCTGATGAAAGTCACCTGAGAATATACGGATCATGACTGCATGATATCGGCTTTTCATCAATTTGCAAATTAATATTCCTTACTATATACTTTTGTGATCAAAGAATCAGACATTCAATTTACTAAATTCTCAGAAGCAGTCTTGTCTTCATTAAATTACAGTGTTTTTTTCTGAAAACATTACAATTTTTATTTAAAGTAACCTTTTGTACTTAATTAATAAGTAATAAGGGTCAACTTTTATGATAAAAAGAACTTATTTTAAAAAAAAGTCATACATGTAGATTTTTGTGGTAAAGGAACAGTTTTGAGCTTGCATTGATTTTTTTCACTGTTAGAAATCATACAAAAGTAACATTTTATTTTGTTCACTATAATAAAGCAAAAATTTTTTTATGGATTTTTAAATAATTTTGCCCTTCCCCCTTTTTTTTTATTTATAAAAAGTAATATTTCATACATATATTTTTGTAGAAATTGAATAACAGGCAAGTAGCATTAGGGTGGGGGGTCGGGGGTCTCGCAGCAAAGATTTTTCTTAAATTTACATACAAAAAATTGAATTAACAAGGAGTTGGCCCCCCCCCCCCCCACTTTTCTGTGACCCTGGAAAATTTGAATTGAAAATAAGAAAATAAATAGTGAAATTGAAGATATCCCCCCCCCCCCCCCACCATGGATTAGGATTATCAGGATTTTGGGAAATACCTTCTTTCTTTTTCTTTTCAAGATTTTTTGGATGAGTTTGGCCCCCCCCCCCCCCTTTCAAAACCGATGCTAGGTGCCTGAATAAATACTTGTGTCAGGTGTTACTTTTTTAATGGTAAACAACAAAGCTGAGTAAAATGAATTACTGAAGTAAGTTTCATGTAACATTGATCTTGACAACATATCTATTCCCACTGTCACCACACTTCCTCCAGTCAATAGTCGGCCTCAAGTCTGAGTTTTGACCTTATTTATGCCCTTTTTGTTCAATGATTTGAGTTGAGGACTGAGCTGAGCGATTTGAACATTTTGGCTAGTTTTACGTCACAATGAAAATGTGAGTTATCATCTTGTTGACGCAAACCTCCTCCTAAGTCCTTTTGCCTTTTGATCTTGACCTTTAAAATATGACCTTCAGATACTAAGCCATCTGTGGCCAAATGAAAAAGCAAAATATCTACATCAAAACATGATGATGACTGCCATTAAGTGATTTGAGTTTGCATGAGGACAAAGTACAAAAGGAAAGACAAAGCATCAGTTTTGAGATTCTAATCAATTCAACAGGAAGCATGAAAGTACCATAATTTGAAAGGGATAAAAAATTATTTTAAAAGGAGAATGCCAATCAGGAAAAGTTAAAAGCAGCAGGAAATTAAGAACTCTGTTTTGTCACGTAATATCCAGTAATACAAACAAAAATGAAGCAGTTTAAGGCAGTTACCTGCTATTGCAATTAACGCAGTAATGACAACTGGGGAGTGAAAGCTGATTACGGTGCGAGTAGATGTTTCTCTATACCTGCTGGAACCAGAATACAACTGAACATAGATCAATTCCGTAAAAAGTCAGTCAATGCAATACAAACAGATCCAGACCGATCAGGCACGTAATGATGACAAAACGCCATCAGCAACAGGGGGGCACTCTATCATTTCTTGTTTGTTTCAGCATCATTAATCCATGATTGTAAATATTGCCATTTAAGCAAATTGATGCCCTATTTGTTAGCAATAAATATCACTTCACACATTATAAGTCTGACTTGCAGGAATGAAACGTTAGATGATATTTTAAGATAGAGGAAAATGACAGCTTCTCAGTTTAAATGAGATAGTACTTTAGTTCAAGAAATACTGTATTTTAGTACATTTATTTAGACATATGATTCGGGGATCAAATTAAATTGATACTAGCTAGTAGTCAAATTCTCCACTGGAAATTGATAATCTATTCATCGTCTATGGTAATTTTCATGTCATACCTTGCGTGGAAGCCTTCAGGAGTGGATGGTCACATGACCTGAAAGTTACTCCAGGTGATTTTATATAAATTGTGACACATTTTGTTCTCTATAAATAATTATAGAAGACATCATCTGATTAGATTCATTCTGAAAATGAAGTCATAATGTAAATCACTGACTTTACTTTTCTAAGATTAATGAAGAATTAGGGATCTTTATTATTTTTTATTTTATTGGGTTGCAAAGACTGTGATCAGTAAATTTGGAGTTCTAATACTTACCAGTATTGTCTTAATGTAAATCTAAACCAAACAACATCATTGATATGGTGACCATCTTAAATGGCCCCACTTAAATAAATGACATTAGGACGAAAAGCATTAGGTAGACCTTTTTTTTTAACCAAGGACTTTAAAAAAAAGTTTGAAACAGAAGCTGACACTAGCTATCATGGTCACTGCAAATCCTTACTTACAGTTATTCTTTTGATTAAATCTTAGCAAGATTTTGACAAGGGAGAGAAGTTATGGTTCAAAGAGATCTGCATTGACTTTCACATTTGATCTAAAACGGGGTTCAAGGTCACTGCAAACCCCTCACCCACAAGCACTCTTTATGTCAAGTATGACCCAGATAAAGCAAAGGGGAGAGAACATATGATCTGAAAATGGATTTTTCTAACTAGGTCTGATATGGCCTTGACCTTTGACTTTGCTCAAGGTCACTGCATACTCTGACTAAAAGCACTATTTAGGTAAAGTATGAGCAAGATTGGGTGAGGGAAAAAAGAAAATATCCTCCAGACAAGGAAATTCTACACATCTGGAATGGCTTTAACCCTAAACATAGAACCCTTGTTAATGATTACTGCACATTCTTAACATAAAGGCATTATGTAGGTCAAGTATGAGCCAGACCGGCTAAATGGAGAGAATATAGGCTATATACCATACAAGTGATTTTGGATGGATGCACAGATGCAGAGATGGACTGATGGACAGAATGATAACTTATAATAATGTGCCTGTTGATTGGGCCCTAATGATACCATGGTACTTTCTCGTACATGGATTTAAGCTTAACAAGGTAATTTTAAAGTAAAGACTTCATGGGGGAATTTTATTCACATATAGCTAGATGTCTTGAACACAATTTCCTCTGCTCCATGGTAAAATGCACAGTGCTTCACCAAGATTGGCAATGTTACAACTTCTGCTAATCAAGGAGAACCGCTAGTTAAATGAACAAACAATTAAGGAATGATACAAATTAAATCTTAAGTTTGTATATGTCTTCCCAAACGACTTACATAAGAGTCCACTTAGCACTGCCTGCAAGACGATCAGGATGGGATGAAAATATAGGGCTGCGTAGATGGATTTCGTTCCTCTACGCTGGGTAAACTTGTAGGATATTGCTGGTCTGAACAGCATCATTAGCAGAAGTGAGAAGGCATAGTATATCATAACTATTGTATACCTGTGAAAAAAAAAAATAAAAACATCATTACAGCAAATCTGTCTATTGTCATGCAATACAGCGACAGACATGGACTGCCTTGGATTACACAATGCCTGCTTTATGACATTATCAGATGGAAAGGTGTGAAGGATCCATTCCAACAAATCGTCATTCACAAGAGTGTGATCTACGTCATACAATACAATAGTGTTTGTAAATAACAAAAACTTAGAAATGCCATCAACAAAATGAAAGTTCAATGGGAACATACAGATTAATGATAACATTTACTGTAATTAGAAATGATAAATTTATATACCACAATGTATGGTCTATAATTGTAAAGGTAAACAGTAAACATATCATATTGTATAAATATTAGAGTATTACTGTATGTTGAACTTAACAATCTTAAACACTGATGCCCATGCAGACTCTAGCTATTTGTAACCTGAAGTTTTCACTATTTTCTCAATTCTGACTTAGAAACTTTTGGGCCAAAATTAACCAAACTTGATAGAGTGCATTCATTGGTTTTCAAGTTGGTTTCCCTTCCAAGGAAAAATAAAAACAAAGGAAAAATAGTGAAAATAGGTTGGGATGTTTAAAGAATGTCCATATATGAAAATTTATGGAAGCATCCTTAACTGTATGAACATGCTTTACTGCATGGAAATAGTAGTCTCAAGTCTAATTGAATCATGATTTTAGGAAGGAATCCCAATTTTTCACTGAAGAACATGTATTTATTCTGCAGAGGAAAGTAAGTGTATACAGGTAAAAAGGTTTTATTATTACATTTGATTACGATGGAGTACAATAGAGTTAAAGATGATTGGATGTTTCCTCTATATTCCTTATTATTACAGGCAATGAAATAATGTGACTTTGCAAAAATCTACTCAAAGCTTTGTTCATGTTTATCACACAGTGACAATGTAATGTTATCTTTATGTGTGATCCACAGCCATCTACTCTAGGCAGGTTTAATTACAGTGGGGGGAAATTTGGTGTATTTATATTAGAATTAGAGATTGCAGCAGTAAGAAAAATTGGAACTGTATACATGTATTTGTCATAAATCTACTTTTAATTACGCAGCTATGTCTTGATGAAATTTTGGCATTCCAATAGCTTTGCAATTGTAACCTGTATTATTCCCCCCCATTCCCCAAAAAGCAAAATTACATATGATGCCCATGTAAACGACAGTTGATTTTTTAATGACATTGAATGTGCTGGTGTTATGTTACTGAGTGGTGAGATATTGATAGTAATTCATGAGAACACTGATCATTCTGATTCGATGCATCCTTCTAGAATACATATTCATGTAAGGTGAATAACAACTTCTTAAATTGTGTACTTCATGAACAAAAAACTTTTTAATAAAGCATCATTACTTTGTATGCAAAGACAATCTCTGGGTTTCAAAATTTTTTACTTCATTTTAGTAAGATCTCTCTTGGTGAACCCGTGTGTGTATACTTGTAGCAATTTGACAAAATAGTTGAAATACTTACAGTGGGTACACAATTTCCTGTGTACAGTACAGTTTCTGGGCGTAATTTGGCTGGGGGTTGAGCAACATGGAGTACCAGTCTGAGAGCTTTGTGACCGGGCAGGACCGAACTCTGAGGGAGCCATACGGCTCGACCAGTAATAGGGTCAATATGGCAGCTACCACACTCTCCAGAAGGGCCGATACATGAAGGGGTATCAGGGACCTGCCACAACGAAAGGAAAACATGTTTAATGTTAAAATGTGTACTTAAAAGTAGACTGAAAAAAAAAACACAATGGAAATCTTGAAGAAATTGATATATTTTCATTAACAGTGAACTTTTAAGCTATGTAGCATGTATTTATCCTTCATAAAAACAATTTTCTACTTCAAAGCATCTGTTAATGACACGTGGATGTAAAAACAATGAGAACTCACTTTGCTGTTTTATTTCTGTTGGTATAATCAATGAAAAACCAGTGAAGAATGAGGGATAAAAGAGCCATGAAGGCCAAGTACATCCAATCATAAAACGTGGGCTCCGAATCACAAGCCAGACATATACTTTGTTCATTTGGCTGGTATCCTCTAGGACATGCCTAAAAGTCAAGCAAAAGGATGGTTCTTTTATGAAAAACAAAATACTGGTATATAACATTCAGGTGAAGGACAGGACATTGATTCAATCTTTTTATCTTTTCTTAATCACTTTGAAATTCAAATGTGATTTGTTGCTTCCAAATATAAAATATGTGAATGCTACATTGTAGTTCATGTACATGTTTAAAAGCATACTGTAGAAGCAGAAATATTCGTTGAGGATTTAATTTCATTATTTTCTTTGGAAGCATAAATCAACGAAATTAAATCCATGATGAATTTTTAACCCAAGTATAAATGATTACAAAGAGATAACGATGTGACGAAATTAAATGCCAACGAAATCTTATTTCGTTTAAAAACAACGAAATTTTGACTCAACAAATATATGTGCTTCTACAGTACTGGTATATACATGTAATATATGGCATTTTTTCATCCATACCTACCAGAAATATTTATAAGAATTCTAAAATTATTTATTTTCAACAAAACTGCAGATTTACACCTATTTAATAAGGTGAACTCTCAGATAAATGTACCAGTTCCTTGTCTGTATAATTATGAATTAAATTGTTTAAGGTCAGTATCTAGTAAATGATTCCAGAGTGTTTTTTTGGTGATAGAACCATTATGACGTTTTAATTGATTTGAAAAATCATTTTCCCGTACTTTACGGCTCTAAAGGAATTATGTAGAAAATTAAACATTTTCTTGACATTTTATGTTAAATCATATGGGAAAAGTAATCCCGATACCTATATTCAATTTGACATCATTTTAAAGAGGAGGTCAAGAGCTTGTTTAATGCCGTTTTTGGAGAGACTGTAGGCATTCTATATTAAATATTTCATTAGTCCAAAATGGACAAAACTCTGATATTTGTTACTTTTATCCTTCATATTTCATAGAAAATGGTATTTAAAACATGATTTTACATTGTGTATACCAAAAATTTAAGCCCCTATGAAACAAAGATAATGTTATGATGCATCATTGAAAGAGTTCATATCTTGAATTTCATAAACCTGTAGGCAACTTTCATTTACTAGATCTTGACCTTAGGCATGTATAAAAATAAAATACCTGTACACAATAATTAAAATACAGCACTCATACAACATACCTTAATCATAAAGTCTTCAGTGTAAATTTACAGAAAAAATGTTGAAAATGGAACTTACTGCAGAATGCTATATTTATGTGGATCTAAGGGGGATTAAGGGGAATGGGGGGTGTCAACCCCCCTGAAAAACTCAAATTTCTTAAATTTACATACTAGCAAATTTTAAATTTAGCTAAAATATACCCCATCCTCCCAAGCATTCACCCCTCCCCCCAACCATCAAACTTAATCTATCAGAGCACCCCACACAACTCCCTAGAAATTTTTCTGGATCTGCACTAATATATTCTGACTATTTGACATTTTTCACTGGAGATAAAACTGAAAGTGTAAGAAGCTTTAAAGCATCATACAGATTTATATCAATCCAAAACCCTTTTCGGGTTTCATCCAAAAATATTTGTGATCAATTCTGGATTCTTTGAATCAGAACTTTACAAAAATGGTCATGAATTCAAAATGTTAAATAAGACTGACCTATCATAACCATCGAAATTCATAGTTCATACTTTTTTTAAAAACATATCCGCTCAACTACTGAAAATTTCTTATGTTATGCGAGTACCTAATTCCACAATCCCACTGTTTTGTATCAAATTGCGAGAATATAAAACCACGAACGCAGAACATTTATACAATCATATATCTTATAGTTCCCAACTCTAAGAAAAAAGGGCAAAATTTTAATATCTGTGAGGAGTGCTTGCAATTATATGCGGATATAAATTCCTCACATTTAATTAGGAATTTACAGTATTAAAACTATCCTCAACTGCGCAATGGGACAGATTTTGTTTACTGTATACAGGTTTATTTTCGCCCTGTTCTATTTTCACCCCTTTTCACTTGCAAATTTAACGGTTTCACCCCATCTTGATTTCGCCCAGATAAAATTGCATTTAAAGATAAAGAGAGATAATTTGAGACATAGGATTTCAGCAAGTCTTAAATCCGCCCATTGACAACAAGGATGAAACTGTGGCGAATATTTTCCTGTATAATGTGTAATATGATAATCAAACTAAAGTTTGAATTTATTCTGTCGAAAGAGTACAAGTTTTTTGCTTCTCGAAAACAATCTTATATCTGAATGACATAAAAAGAAAAGTCCACAATTGGTTGATTTCCATGTTGATACGCTGCACATTCACTGCAAGTATTCACTACAGGCATGACTAATTTTCCAGCAACAGAACTAATTAGTATCAGAAAATTCACCACAAATCAAGAAAGATAACTGCATGAAAACTTTACACATGAAAGTTGAAAGTTATTTGCCAGACCAGTATATCTATACTAGCAATCTAGCAAAATCTACTGTACAACAAATGTTGATCATGCTTTAGGGGTTACTAACAATTAAAATAACATGATTTACACATATAATTAAATGAACAAATTGCCTCTGATATTCTATTCAGTGCCATCACCAGTCCTGTAAACTGAAATGATGTGGTTTGTTTATACATAAGATATTAGTTGATCTCAATCTGTGTGTGAATATAACATCCTTTATTTTCAGAGGTCAGTTAGTGTGATTAAGAAAAAGTCCGAGCAAGTTAAGCAACGATATCTGTAGTTGATTTAAAATCAGATGAAAAATTGCATCTTATGACCACAACTTAGAGTTAATCAGTTCTAAACTAGCACAAGTTTTTGTGTGCTGTAAATTGCAACTTTTTATCAAGACGTAAGGAACAGTAGCTCCCATGCTGTCCACCTGAATTTTTTTGGACCCGGAGCTATAAAGACCTGCAGCTAACAAATATGTTCATTTAATACTGACAATTTTTATAATTCTGATGGACATATCAGAAAAGCTTGTAACAGGGACGTATATACTAACGTTAGTATGTTGTGACGTTAGTATATACGTCCCTGCTTGTAATTAAGGTAATTTACTTACCCCACATTCACTGTAATTATTACCACCGAGTAGAATTCTTCCACAGTATAGCCCTGGGCATCTTTCGACTAGAATAAAGAATAACATCAATGTAATTTAAAGAAATATGAAGTGAATATAATCTGACAGGTTTTAAACAATCATGAATAAGCATTTACTTGACTAACTTAGCCTATTTCCTTACCTGTAAATGTAGGGTCTGCCATACCTTATTTTTTTCAAACTTTAAACTTTGAAAAAAGTATAATTACGTTACAAACACACAGTTTTTCTTCATTTGACATTTGTTTGAAGCGACTTTCACTTTGGCCGATTGAAAGTAGAACTCTTCAATTTAGAAGTTTAAAACAGTGTTCACTTCCCATTGCAACAGAAAACCGCCCGGTTTCGTGTACTTTCTTCTGAAGTTCCTTATAAAAGAATTAAAAGTGTTTCAATGAAATTATTTGCGATCAGTTTAATGTTTGTCGCATGTTTCTGTATACTGATTGGGTTGATACAGAACGTTGTGAACACGGACCATGGAGGAATATATCCCACTGACAGAAATATTGTTCATTTGAATGGAGATGATGTAAATTTATGGTGGTTTGTACAGGTATAAAAACTTGATTTCAGTAATGATAGTGATACAAAAAGAGAAAGACATGAGAGCCAAGAATAAACTTTTCAAATATTTTAAGCTAATAAGATTTTAAGTTCTAAGGCTGTTTTATTTTAGGGACATTAATATGGATCAAATCTTATATTTCAAATCGCCTACTGATGTGATGCAATAATTTCTTACCTATTTCATCATGTTAAACCAATTATGAATAACTCAGTTATCTGGCTCTTTGCGTCTCGTAAATTACAAGTGATTGAGCATTGAAACAAATACACTTCTTCTGCCATAATTTTTACACCATATTAAAATAGTAACTCAAAGTATCAAAACCCTGATTTCTGTGAAGCTTCTCTATCCATTCACAGTTTCTGTGGTATAGCTGCGGGTCTGAAAAATTGGATGGATGATCTTGGAGCTACTGTGCTTCCTTTAGTATAAAAATCTACAATTTACAGCGCACATAGATTGCTCTAGTTTTTGACTGATTAACCTTATTTTAAAACACATTCTGAATATTTGATTCCCCCCAAAAAATATCCTTGGACATTACACTGCAGATATTGCCAATTAACTTGCCTCTGATATTATACTTAACTAAGACACAATTGCATACTCAATTATGATTTACACAAAATAAATATTATAGAAAGCGGTAATTGTCGGTGTGGGTCAGCTGAAGATGCTTACCATTTTTTCTTCAAAAGCAAAAATTATACAATCGCTAGAAATAATTTTTTTCTTAATCTGCTACTAGATCATTTTCCTATAATTAATACTCATCTTTTATTATGGGGCAATGAGTCATTATCCATTGATATTAACAAGCAGTTATTCTCATTAGTTTAATTGTACATCAACGAAACTGGTAGATTTGTTTAATATAGTTTATGTGCATGTTTCTTATTCTCGTATATATCACTTATTTTCATTTATCGTAATAACAATTCTATATCATGCAATAACAGTTGTAAGTTTTGTATAATTTTTCTATTTAATGGTAAAGACCTAGTAAGTTGTCAGAACTTGTGTCCAAACCATTTGTATATATGTATCTTATATATTTGTATACAATAAAATATGTTCAAATCAAATCATTATATTAAACACCATCACCAGCCCCGTAAATTGAAGAGGTGCAGTTTGTTTACCTGTAAAAATGGTGACTCTTGATCTTGACGTGAATTAACATACTTCATTTTCCGTTGTCAGTTACCATGTTTCAGAGAAAGTCTGAGGCAAATAAAGAGACAATATCAGACATTTTTCAGGTAATTTACTACTGAATCAATTGTAAATTACCTGAAAATTTTATGGTAGTATTATTTTCCCACAGGATTTGTGTGTAAATAAGGTTAATCAATCCAAAACTAGCGCAGTTTTTGTAAACCGTAAATTGCGGCTTTTTACTATGAAAGGCACTGTAGCTCCCAGGTTGTCCATCCAAATTTTTTTAGACTGAGCTTCAGACATGCAGCTATCTGCAATACTGTTCTTTTGCAGGGCAAATGTAAATTGTTGAAAGATGAAGTTACATCAGTTATTTAATTTATCCTCCAGCTAATATTTACCCAAAGTTTGCCCAGCATAAAAGCAGTACCACAGTTACTGAGAGGGGTCCATTGCAATCATTTTTGCTTTCAATGGTAGTGGAGATTTTTTTAGTATTATTTTCTTCTATATTTAATTTATTTGATTATTAATTTTCCTCTTCATTCAATCTTTATTTTCATAGCTCTCAGATATCCATGTTAGTAAGTTTCAAGACCCAAAGAGGCCTGAAGACTTAGCCAAATTTTGCCAACATCGTCTTCCGAAAATAGCACCAGAACTTTTTATTGTGACAGGTATTATAACAACAATACTGCATACTTGGCTATTTTCATTTGATAATTTTTCAACCAAAGACATTTCTTTAAGATTTGCTTCATTTAATTAAGAATTGCCCTAAGACAAATCTCTTCATATAGATACTATTTATTATTAAGATTAAGCTCCTTGATAATTAGGAGGAAAGGGCAAAAATAAAATTTGTTTATTTTTTATAATGAGAATTAAATTACCATGGTGTATTTTATTATTTTTAGACAAATTATATTTAAATTTTGATTTTTTTTTGAAGGAGATTTGACTGATGCTAAATATAAAAATGAGAGAGGCTCGACACAATTTATTGAAGAATGGAAACGTTATGAAGAAGTAATCACCTTATGTCAAAAGTATAACAATAATGTGAAGTGGCTGGATGTAAGAGGAAATCATGGTGAATATATTTTCTGTATCCTGATAGTGATTTACATTTTCAAAATCATCCTATTTAGCATCAACTTCCCTACTCCCTTCTGTTGTTTTATACTCTTTCTACCTCTCTGAACCTTTACACCCCGTGTTTCTGGTCAATTTTAGAATTACTAGTATTCTATCAAATGCAAGTAAAGTTGATTATTATACCCACCAATGAAAGTTTGAGGTATACTGTACCATGTCCATCTGTCTGTATGTCTGTCTGTAGACAAAATTTTGTGCACATTTATTAAACATTGAAACTATACTGTATGGATTAATCTGAAAACTTGTTCATATGTGAAAGTAGCTGCTTGTCTGAACAGGTATGAAGTAGGTTAATTTATAGTTGGGAAGGCATTTCAAACATTGCATTTTACTTTAAATTTGATGTTAGTTTTTTTGGCCTTATGTTGTGAATTATTTTATACACTGATACATTTTATCTTTGTAGATGCATTCAATGTACCAGATTTGGATCACAAAAAAAATCTTTTTAGGTTTGTCTTCTTCCTTTGATATGTCTGTTATTTTCTTGTAATGCAAATGCATGCACAGGGTGTCCTTTACTGTGTTCAAATTTTAAAAATCAATTCAATACCAGTTGTTTTTTTTCTTATATTCACCCATTTTTATATCTTAGTTACCAGTTATATGAATCTTTTATAGAACATACTCTGGACAAGGGGAGACAAATCCTTCCTCATATAAATACACACACAAACTGAAGTTTGGGGAGTACAGTTTCATTGCCATGGATGCCACACCAAACCCTGGACCGAGGCGACCATTTAACTTTATTGGAATTCTCAGAGAGGTAAATAAATCTTGTTCTATTCCCTGTCACATTTGATGTACAGTAAACACAGTTTCATTGAATATGCGTATAACAAACTCACACTTACAGTAAAGTCAGCTTCATTCCAACTAAGAACTTATCATCAACAGGAAGGATACCGAGTACATATTAGAATTATTTTTATGAAAAAACAAAATTAAATTTTTCCTAGCAATTGGCTATAACTGTGTTTTACTGTTATTAAAGCACCGTCTATTCTCCTTGAACACCTATATATAGAAACAGTTGTTACAGATTTACACATAAAGAGAAACTAGAGCAGTCAGGAATTTGATTCTTTGAACAAGAATGTTAAAATTAATTTGTAAATATACTTGTATTACTTTTTAGAAACAAATAAATTTACTGAATAAGATGTCCCTGGAAAGTAGTTCAAGCAACATGACCTTTTGGTTTGGACATTATCCAACTTCTCTCATCATCACTGAAGATGGATCCAACATCCGCCAACTAATGAGGTATTATGTCTCTCATTTGATTACAGTAGCTTGTCCTGATTTCTTTAAAGTTTACTTTTTTTGAATCTTAATTGTTGTGGACATCAATTGATTTTGATGGGGCTTAGTTTTCAAGGACACTATGAAGCATAGACATTCAAAAAAATAAGAAGATGCCAATTTTTTATTGAGTTAAAGAAAAGCGACCCTTTCTTCTTCTATAGCTTTATCGTTTTCTAGAAATGCCAGTGCATACTTCTGCGGACATCTCCATCTATCAGGCTTGCATACCAGGCACAAAACAGGGACCTATGAACTGGAGCTGGGAGACTGGAAACACAACAGGATGTAGGTAGTATCTGAAAAAGTTGTCTGTAAAGCCATGGGCCAGGGTCCCTGATAGCTTACTGTGAAGCCATGGGCCAGGGTCTCTGATAGCTCTCTCCCTAACTGTGAGGTCTTGATCACATAAAGCAATTTAAACTTGAATACTGTGGAATCATTAGATTTCATTTTGGCCCAATTTTGGTAGAATTTGAGAAGTGTCGTATTCAGCATATACATGTACATATACCAATATAACATCTTTTTAAAATCTGTAACTCTCATTATACAATTATTCAAAATGTGATGTTATTATGCATATTTGTATATAGGGCAGATTAATATTTTGTCAATGTTTGTACCACCTAATCCTATCCCCTACAATACCCCCCCCCCCCCCCCAACACTCTCTTTATCCTAAATGAGATCAGAGTTTTATGACAAAATTAGAAAGGGATTCAAGAATTTGCTTGAGATGCTGCTCAGATGAGTGATGTTGCCCACAATCCTCTTGCTAATACATAACCATTTTTTTAATCAGGTACAGAATTGTAGCAGTGGATAGCAATGTAATGGCCTTCTCAGACCAAGCTTTCCATGAAGAGCCAGTCATCATTTTTACCAATCCCCAGCATGCAAGATTTCCAGCACCACAGAAAGTAACCTCTACTCATATCAGGTACATGTAAAGCAATGCTTTATGCATCTGTCTTTTCCCAGTCTGATTTAATTTAGACCTTCCTCGAGTTCCTTTTCTTTGATTGTTGCATGGACCATCAAAATAAAGGAACTGGTTTAAGATTTGATTTTAATCAGAGTCAGACTGGTCTTTTCCAAGAATCCAAAAATTTCCAATAGTCATTTAGAAATAGAAGTGTGCCCTGGGTTTCAAGAGGCTAATTGATAGCAGTCGTCAAACATTTTTGTATTTATATTTTTCATATTTTCATTATCCCATGTGTATAAAAGAGAGAGAGAGAGAGAGAGAGAGAGAGAGAGAGAGAGAGAGGAGAGAGAGATATTTAAAGTAATTGGAGGAAAAGGATTTTATACTTGTATATATATTTTTATATATAAAACTTTAATTTACTGTAATAGCAGTTACTTAAGAAATGGTTTTTAAAAATGTTGCTTATTTGATGCAATATTGATATTTGTAGGCTGTTGATATTTCCACCCTCACATGCCTTAACAGTTGACCTTTACATTGATAAAGTTAAGATTGGGGAGGCTCAGAATGTTAAAGGGCCCTTGTATGTGTTACCATGGAAACCTGAGCAATTCAAAAGTGGTCTACATCACATCACAGCTGTGATCAAGGTACAGATTATGTATTGTAGAAATCAGATTGTTGAAATACAGGTACCATATGGTAGATTTTTAGAAATTTCATTACTACAGATTACTTGATATTTATACATGTGTATTGAAAAGAATTTTAGGTATTTATTCATTGGCTGTAAGATTTTGTTACTTGTAATTCATTATGATAAGAACTTTATTAAAATACTGGTATTTATTTCAAAAGTTCAAAAACATGTTTTATACAAGCCTATTCCCTGTAGTGCATCATCCACAACGAGCTTTGTTTTTACATATACGGTATACCTTTTGCTGGCTATGATGATGTGTGATGGCAACATTCGAGATGAAATCTTTTTATTGTCATGATTACAAATGCTGGTAAATGTAAGTTTAATGACAGTACATCTGTTTAAGGAAAATGGGTTCACCATCAAAGAGAAATCTCAGTTATTCTCCTTGGATGGAACGACTGAACCATTTCCATTGCTGGCACGTATTGTGCTCATGGTGGACTTGCTTTTTATTGTAAGTATTGTAATTAAACACCTTGTATCATTGTATCATAACATGTCAGACTCAGATTGCACAAATTATTATAGTCGTAATTCAGATTTCGTTGCCATATCTTTATGTATCTTGCAATACAGTGCATGTATGTTTATATAGGGTTTATCAAATGTATTTATTTTACAGGGAAAGCTCTTGTTCTATTTTCTTGCTGTTGTGTATGTTCTAGTGCTGTGCCTCTTGAGGAAATGTGCTGACATTAGATCCTTAAAGCTACAAGGTAGAGATTCACTGTGTACATTTGCATATAATTAATCTTGTTTGAAGACTAAAAAATGCAAAACAAACCTTTTTATCTAAAAGCTTGGATGTTTTTTCACAAGCTGTAAAAGTAATTTAGATGTACTAGCTATCACTACAAGTAAAAGATGTAAAAGCAAAAGGCAATTCAACTTGCACAATGAACTGGTGCACTGTTGCATACCATAAATGAAATGTAAAAAATCATTTCAAGCATTTCAAGCTTTGTGAATGGTTAAATTATATTGTGAGATTGATATCTTGCAGATTACTGATTGCTAATAAAGTAGTATTCAGGGTATTCAAATTATGCCATGGTGGCCATAAAAGTTCATTTTTTAGTTTGAACACCTTTTTTCCTAGGTGATGCACTACCTGGAAGGTTCATAAAGAATTTTATAAACCGATGGATCAGGAGAGTGTGGCTTGTATCTAAGGCGACCAAAATCTTCCTAATTTTAACCTGCTTTACAGCATATATCATGATAGGTAAGGAAACTACCCGTATATGAGCATTATCTCCCAGAATAACATTTATTCATTCACTCTTTTGATATAACTTAAAGTACATATAACATGAGAATACTGTAAACATATTACAGATGACTGTGTATTTTCTTTGGCTGAACAATTAAATCAATAACATTACTACCTACTTACGGTAAATGTTCTGCATATGCATGTAAAATCATTTATGATTTTGAAATATGCTAAATCAGATTCCAACATGATATAAAATGAATTTCCACAAAATAATGTACGCTCTTAATATACCAGTTAATACATTAAAGGTAGTTCTTCAAAATATATAGAACCAGTTTTACACTAATTTGTTGAAATATGAATTTCTGTACAGTAAATATGAAACACTTAAACTAGTTCTTTAAAAAATAGAATCAGTACTCTCCATATTGATTTTGCGATGCTATTGAATGTCTTTGAAGGCCCTTGGTTTATGGCGGAGGTGATAGACGGCCACACAGGCTTGATGTTTGTGTGGGGACTTTATGTTAAAGGAGCCCTACTGCCAGGATCCCTTACTTATGTTTATGGAATATTTCAAGTAAGAAGTGAAAGAGAGATCTCTAAAAGGCATTTAGTTGTTTTTGGTTAGATTTATCTTTAAAAGACTAAATAGATTGGATGTTAATGTATTTACTGTATAAATAATCTATATTGGCACTTGTATGTGTAACTTAAAAAAATTACTTACCGTAGTTGATGTATTAATATAAGAGACTATAGATACAGGGTTACAGTAAATATCCCCATTATAACTTTCATTATTCGACTTGCATGTTGAGAAAATTGAGTTCCATTTGATATTTTAAAAAGTGCATAATTCATAATCATATTAATTAACCACATATGCCTGTATTTGTTGAAAAGTACCAGTATATAAGCCAACTGGTATGAATCATTTAATAATCCATGCAAATCCTCTCTCTGTAGATGGTGAGCTACAACATTCCTTTGCTGTTCCACTTGGGCTACATCTTGGATTACCCACAATCCTTCAGTGAATCCAACCAACTCCGTCTTTCACACAGAATAAGACATCTGTATATTCCAATGATAGTACTACTGATATTTCAGTGTTATGTGACTCTGATAGAATTCCCCCAGGCCTATGGGACGAAAGCAATGATTGTGGGTCCAGTTCGGTCAGGGTCCATATTTATTGGAATGTATTGTTATTATGCCGCCTTTACTCATCATTATAAAAGTACTGTTCATACAAGTTGATTAACTGTGTTAATTGTAAATCTTACAACCCAGTGTATTGTTTATTTATTGTATAAGTTATTTGGACTTCTTTTTATCATGCATAAATTTACATGTATACAACAGTGATTTCATTTTTAAATTGTTTTATGATGTCTGATAAAAGTAATGGCCAACATCATTTACTGTGCATAGTTTTATTATCACTACGATGAGCTACATTAAATGAAACAAATATATTTTCTATGGTGGTTCATGCAGGTATGAAGAAGCATGTATTGCAAAAAGAAATTAAGGTTCATGATCATGATGTGGGTCATTTTACTATTTTCCGCAATGATTGCAATCCTCACAGCCTGTATGAACAACCAGAGAAAGCATTCTATTGTTTAATGTATTAAATGGTAATTTCTCTTTGAATACCTCTTAAATTATTATCACATGTAGTACCTACAGTACCAATCTGACTTATCAGACCCAACCAAACACCGAAGTAAACCCCACTTAACCCCGGGTTTACTTTTGGGTTTACTCTGGGTCCACTCTGGGTTACTTGGAAATTGCTTTTGGAGTCAACTGTACACAAAAGTGTAAAGTAGACCTGTCTTTTATCTTGCCATCCTATTTCTGTAATTCCTGCCCCTTGTATATTCCGAATACAAAGTTTGCATCTGCTTTCAAGGGTGTACATCTAAGGTGAGTTCAACAGAGCGCTTGCCAAGTTTGTGTTGCGGGTATAGGGAATTTTGACGAGTGCTCGCTCTGTTGAACTCGCCTCAGATTGGGGTTTACTCTCTGTGTCAACTTTAGGTTTACTCTGGGTCCACTCTAGTACCGGTAAACCCTGAGTAAACCCAGGGTTTAGTTGAGGTTTACTTTCTGTTAGGTTGGGTCTGGTCGGTACTGTAGATATTCATATCTCAAATCCATATGTAACTTAGAAGCAAAAGCCAGTTCCTCTCGTATACTGAGCTATGTGAATTGAAGTTATTTTAACTGGTTTGAAGTTGAAGGAAATCTTTCATGATTGAGGGTATTGTAATACGTACCACACAAAATCTAGTAGCTAAAACACAAAGAATTGCTAAAATTAAAATTGTTTTTTATTGTAAAATCAAATCTTCTACAGAAACCTTAAACAAATTATTGCTGTAATAAAAATCACCTAATCTTAAACATGCAAAAGGTATCAGCAGTATAGAAAACATACAAAGAAACTGTGACTAGTCAGGACAGGATGTTCCTGTCGCCAAGGAGACATAGTGGTCATGTGATGATGTTACCTTGACAACACAAAAATTTGAAATGACTTACATAAATATTATGTATATACATATATACACTTTGTGAGATGTTACTTCATATTTTTATGCTTTTCTTTTAGTTGCCTTTTCATCTCTGCTTATTCATTTTCATAAACTAATACATAAAAATACATCTCAAGTTTACATGGTTTTACTCTTCCTATAGAATGATTTTTTGTGCTTGTTAATATTTTAACAAAATTCAAAATTCAAAAAACAAAAATGAAATACAAATGGCTTAAAATAAGTTTATGTCAAGTTTATGTCAAGTGTACATTGTAGTGTGTCTGAAGAATATGTTAATGATTTTTAGAAAAGGTAATGAAAATAGCCCCAAAAGATGTTTTTTAATTGTTTTGTGTACGATGCTTTCAAAAGGAAAATGAAATTAAATGTCAGATTGGCAAAATATGTAAAATGCATTAAAAAAAAATGAATATGTATTAACAAGATCAATATAAATACATGTGGATTACAGAAAATTAATTAAATCTCAAAGATAAATCAAAAAATTAATAAAAATGCCAATGTACAGCAAAACAATGAAACAATTTTGTATACAATGAGTATATTGGCACATAGCTCATAAAACAAATGATAATTATTGCTGAAATTACATCTTAAAAGGCCAGTACATTTGATTTATTTACAATGAACTTGCAAACTTTTTCAACTAACATCATTTATGCGACTGTATTCTACCAAAAAGAAAAAAATATGAAAAAAAATCAACAAAAAAGTCACACATAAAACGGCAGGTAAATGTACGTCTTTGAATTATTTCAGTTTAAACGATAGAAAATGTTTGTGAAAGGGAGGGGGATAAAATGTGGAATGAATTAAGGACTTGGTGGAGGGACTACTTAGAGCATGTAAAATCACAACCCAAAGGTGACAACCTACAAAATCAAGGCCAATTACTAGTATACACAGAAACTAAATTCAAACATCGTGTTTCTTATTAGACAACAATTACTTTTGAACAAGAAAATTTATATGACAATGAAGGTTTTTAACTCATAATTTTGATTATTCGAGACCCGGTAATACATAAAACCTATGCAAAAATGCACACACACACAAATAAACTGAAACCTAGGTGTAAATACTTGAATTTAAATGTCCAAAACAACATCTAACTTTACAATATATAAAACTGAGAGGATCACGTGTTAAACCTCACTCTCCATTTCTGACACAAAGTAATAATTTTCACTGTTGTGAATTGCACCACAACTGTACACATGTTTTATCACTGAATTGTTTGTTTAACGTTACCTTCAATAACATTTAAGGTCACAGGGGCAAAAGTGAATCAAGAGAGATTATCTTAAATAAATGTCAGACCAAGGGCAGTTTATACAAATGATTAGCGATAATTTATAAAGTAATTCAAGTACTGGTTACTTAAATTGAACCAAATGAGAGAGCACATACATGTAATCTACCTCTTAAGCAGCTCTGGGGGGAAAAATGGAGGGATTTCGTAAGAAGCTGAGGTATATATATTGAACATAAAATTAGTCCCATATAAGGAAGTGCATTCTTGAGTGCCATTAGAAAATCATAAATTTAGTGTCCTCTGCTGCTCATTTTTCTTCTTGGTATCAGGCTCAATAGGGTTCTTGGGGTATATAGAGAACTACCAAACTCTAATTATGGAGCTAAATGATGGTAAAATTTGGAAAATAGGTAAAAATTGCCTCCAAACAACTGTTAATTTTCACAAATATAAGCCTTACATGTAGAAACAGAAGGTAGAAAATACAGATATTTAGCACTTTGGGAAGATCGTTATATGCATTGAGAATAAGTATAATCATATGACTAAAACTGTTCAAGTCTGCCTTGCTTTTCAAATATGCTTACCTAGTATCAATACCCCCAACCACCAAATAAAAAAATAAACAAAAAAACTGAATATTGGCTTCTAAAACAATACCCACCCATCTGGACCAAAAAGCATCTTTAATTTAAGCACTTATAAAAAATTCTTATAATATACATATACACATGTACATGTATATTAATTAAATGACAAAACATGAAATGCACTGTACATTAAAATCAAATGGTATAGAAATGACAGCATTTATTCTTGGTGTAATTTTAAATTTCATTAAAAAAATGGCATCTGGTCTTAACAGTTTCTTACATGACTTGAATAGGTTCTTTTTATGTGAATGAATACTGTTGATTCTAAAAACTATACAAAAAAATTGTAGCTGAGTAGAAGAGAATGAGTACAGTGTGTGTCAAAAGTTTGACCTGGGATGAACTCCTGTTTTGTGTTGTTTGCTGAAGTGTATTTAGTCCCTGATGAGATATTCACTGTCTCTTGCATTCTTTCACAAGCACACTGTGACCAAAAACATCTCTTATAATGTTTTTGATTTCTTTATCAGTTCATCTATGAACCTCTGAAAAACAAAAATATAGAGACATTAATTTCAAACGAATCTAAATTTACCAAAATAGATAAAATCTCTCTGCACATGTCTGAGAAAATTTCTTGCCATGCAAGGAGACTGAATTTAAGATTGCTAACACTTGTACACACTTGATTAGAGGGGGAAATACAAGTTTCAAATTTCTCCAACATTTAATTAGGTAGTGTGCAAAAGCATGACAAAATATTTTTTTTTCAAATTTTCATTAAAGGTGGTATGGGGATGTGGGACACTTTGATATATTAATGTGGGTAAAAGTACATCATATCTGGAAGACAGTAACCCTCTATAAAATTTTCAAATTGTACAATATTTTACCATAAAATGAACTTTAAAAAATTTATTCAAACGGTAAAAATTGTAAAAACCCCAGTAAGATTTTAACTTGTAACTTGAAGATCAGTAGCTGATGCTTTAACCTAATGTGATACAGTGTTATAGACATCAAGATTGCGAAGTAAAAAATAAACCATTACAGTGTCAGATTAAAGATAATTTTTTATTGATTTTGAAAACAATCATGTACGTCACAATGTGGAGGTGTCCAATACCTCCTTAAATCATTTGATTTTCTTAGAAATTTAACAGTTTTTTTTTCTTTCAGAAATAGTGCATGTGCTTATGTACAAAGCATTTAGTGGCCTATGGTAAGTCAAGGGTGATGTCCCACAAAAAAGCGCAATGAATAAGGGGCAAGTTTCATCAGCTCAGACAGACTTCCCACAAACTGCCAGACTGAGCAATCTGCCAGACATCTCTAAGATTTTTATGCAGAACATTGCACAGAAAATTAGATAGTTCAGATGGTTTGTACTAGTAATTTACAATTTGTTCGCTGGGTTGCAAAGAAGAAAATGAGAAAACTATTGACAAATCCGTTAGATTGTTCCATTAAATAAGGCTTGTCAATCAAGTGTGAAATATATATGAGCTGTTTTATGGCTTACCTCTACTTCCTCCCTTGATACTTGTGCATTCACCAGCTCTCTCTGGAAAAATAAATCACATCAATAAACTTTACATCTGAAACATTGATGGTAGCAGCACTTTGGAGGAATTCAGGAATTAATATGTTGGGTAGTGGGTGCAACATTTTTTAATATGTAATATTCTTAAATTGCTCAAAAATACGTTAAATGATAGCTAAATAAACGCACAAAAGAGGTTTTTTATTACATTCTCGGCTCTGCGTTTATTTGCGCCAACTTGCTATGTATGTTCAGCGTAAGTGTCTGCCCTATGTTTATGAGTATATCGGCATTTCATAAGCAGTTTACCTGTGCATATTCTCTTCGTTCAACATCTGTGTCTAGATTTAATACATCCTCCAGATCTAGTTTGCAGTCATGATCGTCGCTGTCATCCTACAAAAGCATGTGGATTTACATTAAAAATGTTATAGCACAAGAGTATCTCACAATCTGGAGAATGTCATATTGCGACACTTATCACATACTTTATCGCTGGATAAAATTGCCAAACAAAAAAAGAGAGACGCTGTTAAACATTACTCTTATTTTATGCCCAGAAACATTCGATCATGACTCCCCATTTCTCTCTGTTTTTATTGACATTCTGTGCTGAAGGGATCTAGTGTTTAGGGGCCTGGGTTCTTCCATAAACAAATGTATTAGTGTAATGTTTTATGTACATTCAATTACAGCTTGATAAGACACTGTTTTTGAAAGAGTTGTTTGTTTTTTATTATCTCTGTCTTCAGCGACCTTTCTCCCATAGATGTATACCCACCCTGCCAAGGTCACAGCTTGTGTAACTGATGTTGATAAACCTACAACACTAATCTCCTGTTTCTTTATGAAAATAGATTGCCAGGATCTTCCCTACTACAAGGCAGGATTTGAAAGATGACATGCAATGCTTCAAAACATCAAGCACTTTTAGATGTGATTGATAACAAAATGTTCATTATAATGCTAATGAAAGCTGTCAAACTTTCACAGTTTATAAGAACTGCATGAAATAGAATAAAGGTTTTCTTCATTAAAGCACATACGCTCTAGATCTCGTTTTATCCAAAGGAGAAAAAAAACTGCTAAATAATTTACAAGTTTCTTTTTTACAAGGGAACAACAATTTCCGCTGTAGTTTGTTAATAGGTAGGATCTGTTTGGTTTGAGTGGAGACGTTTGACAACTTCAGCATAACACCGCAGATTAATGTCCACCTGGGGACCAGCCTTGGACACATGCTCTGCGCTGGGACAGGTACACTCATGGGACAGGTACACTCACACATTTTATCATCGTTGGCTTGAGGGCAAGCAGACCAGGGAATTCTCTCTCCTGTACAGGTGACAAGCCCCCAACACATAGACACAAGAATTAGCAGAATTATTTCCTTCTTACTATTGACTGACCTTATCAACTGATACCCAACTGTTTACTCTGTTCAACTTAAACACTTCAGATCTTTAGATTATAAAGGGCACAGCCAACAGTATGTGAGAGATATATCTTGATACATATCAGTCTTTTTGCTTTTGATTTATAATTGCCACTGTACACACCATGCACTGTCGTGCACTTCCTTATGACATCCTGCAAAACCAAATGCGTTTTCTTTGGTGCATTTCTTTTGGATGTCGTCTTGACTGACTCAGAAGATTATTATGTTTTAAGGCCTTGCTTTAATTACACATTTCACCGCAATAAACAAAACAACAATCCTTTTATCATTAAATATGAAAAGTCACAAATGACTTGAAGTAACTCCTTCTTTGAGAACACACATATATGATGTTATGACGTCTTTGATATAGGCTTTACCCTTACGTGCATTTCTCTCTCTTATTTTTCTATCTTTTTTTTTTATTTTTCAACTTCAACTAGGATTAATCATCGAAGTCAAGCACTCAAAAAACTCTCAGGAAAACTACACAAAAAAGTGTATTCCAGCTGATCTGGAAAATGTTTACTTTAGGCTTTATTGTGGAATTTAGATTCAAAGATCTCAGATTTTTCCAATCTTTTTTGTGTCTTCTAAAAACTTTAACCTAAAAAATCAGAGATGCAACATTTTATTTACATTAACACACCTGATGCAAGTCAAGCAACTCATTTTTCTCACTTTGTTCCACTATCGGTTTATGGACTGATGATGAAAATAATTCACATTTTGAACAGCAAGCTGTTGTGATTACTGAATTATAAAGGTATTCAAAACTGAATGCATGGGGAACAAAGGGGTATGCCTACTAGTCCAAAACTGTCCCATCTGTCACCCAAATGGCAGTGTAAATAAGAAGCTCTACCCTATTTCAAACTGCAATCCACTGATCAATTGAAATCACAGTAAAAAGTATTGATTGGTCGAGAACTGGGACAGAGGAACTAAATACATTGTGTGTGGCTTTAATTTCGTCAATACCCTGACGAAGGGTGGGTATGAGATCATCCTTATCAAGCACTACCCAAATACATACACGGAGAAGGCTAACTTGGTCATTTTGGATAGCTAGGATAGGAAACCAGTCATTGTTAAATGGACTAGGCATTCAGACAGGGACAAACTGTGTAGTATTATGATCATGCTTTTAAATCCTACTTCAGAAAGGAGTCTTTTATTGTAATTATCAAACCTTTAAAAAATCTGCCCATAATTTTCAAGTAACTTTCTATAACTCATGGATTATCTCTCAGCATAAGAAATTTTAATGGTCCTAATGACAGAACACAAAACAAAGTGGATTGAATGAATACAATAGTGATAAAACTGATTATCCCTATCTGCTATTTTAAGAGGACACAGTCACTAGTAACTTGAATAAATCTGCAGAGTTCATTGTCAATGAGTGTTGTGCGTGTTACTTTGGTTCCTAAGGCAAAACTGTATCTGTATATTTATGTATATAAGTAAATCCATCTGAGGCTGTAGTGTAGCCTTCCAAATCAATACCTACCATGTTGGACCTGTTTTACAACTCCCACATTACATCACATTTATCACAGGGTCCATGCATAATTAAAACCCCACAAAACAATTCCCAGCAATACCAGCATACCAATGCCAAATGGTAATGAACAAAGACTCTTAAAAAATGCTACATTTTTCTCTCTAAATGAAGTCTTAGAAATTAGACAGGCATGCAGTTTAGGGGAAAACTTGATAACCGAGAACAACATTGGTCTGTGGCAGTGAGTGTAACGACAAACATGGGGATCTATTTCACGGAGGAAATCTAAGCAGCACTTGACTCTTGAATATTAAAGCCAGCCCAGAATTACTGGGTGGTACCCAGAACATGACTGCATTACTAGGAAGATACTTGTTTTACTTATCATCCATTATCTTCATTCATATTTTTCGCCCTTGCCTCTTTGTGACATGAATACCTGGTTGCACTTGGATGGACCTTTACTTTGAATTCTATGGGGTGGGGAATATCTTAATAAATATGAACACAGCAGAGCCGGAGCTACGCAAAAACCCTCGGATGGTCAGCAAGTGCTTCTTGGTCATGAATAACACATTGGGCATCTGTCAGTGGTCTTTATACCTCAAGCAAAAATCAGTGGCATGCTGCATTATATTCAAATTTGCAGGAGCTCCCTCTGGTCATAAAATGAAATGGCTTGGGGAACACCATGCATAAAGTACATCAATCACTTCAGCACATGGCTTTAGAAACATCCAATAAAAACGGAAAATATTGCTCTTTAAGTCTTTACACATACTATGGAAAGGGTTTTATGACAAGAATTAATCACCAGATTTAGATAATCAAACACTTCTTAAAAACTATTTTTGAACTCAGAGGGAAAAAAAAATGAACAGATGATGAAGGAAAAAACAGGTGTTTATGTTTTAGTGTATACACAAATTATCAGCAGAACACACATATTCACCAACTGCTAATTGAAAAATAATCAACATAGTTATTTTCATAAATATCTGTAAATAAGCTAAGAACTAGGTCAGAGCTGTGTTAAATAAATAATTTGATTCCAAGGGCATGAAAAAATCAGCTGCACTTTATCTCTGTTTTGGATGCTAATTTTCACATGGATCTACCCACTAAATTGCCAAATCATTGCCAATGCAATTAAAATGAACATTAAATATGAATTAGTAAAGGAAATGGCTCAAAACCTTTGACTGATCACAGGGCTATCATCATGACACAATACTGAATGAGAATTTTTAATAATATAAAACATTGCACAATTAATGAAATGACAGCATCAAAAGTGGAGAGAATTAAGCAAAGAGAACAATTTCTTTTTCCTCCATTTGCTACAAGCTAGGGACTAATACAGCCACACTCTTTGAATGGTAATGAAAAATATTATCAGATAATATTGAGGAAACATAATTTCCACAGGAAAAAACATTCTATAATTTATTGTCAGTGATCAACTTTGAAAATCAATCCAAGTGTGTGTGTCACGTTGTGCTTTGAATTTTTTCGAATAATCATATAGAAAAAGTGTGAAAGAGCTAATACAGTAAAAGATCCGTACCTGACAATCGTACAGTTCCCTTAGTTTGTCATACAGCCAGTCTTCCACTGCCAATCTCTTACGAATCAACATCATTTGGTGTTGTCCATACTTAGCCGTTAAGTATTTCTGTCGTTTGTCCTTTTCTTCTTCTTTGTTTTTATGATTAAAACTAACATGTGCTTCCGCGGAGTTCTGTCGTCCAGTGGATATATTTTGATTAGGAGTATTTCTGTAAGAATCCACAGAACTTGCTTGACTATATTCCGTGTACGTCGCCATATCTGACACTTACATCAACTAAAGAAATATTCATCCGCGACGTTAGTTTTGTAAAATTTGTTTACATTTGAGAATTGTATGATTTGAAGCAATTACAAATTATATATCAATAAATTAATAAAATTTTAACATATCTTTATTTCATTATACGACATATTTTTAATGAACTATATTTCTGAAACTGCAGGTGCTCTTTGTTTACGTTTTAGAATTTCAATATTACAGAATAAATTTTTCCGAAACGTAAACTTACTAGTGATTAAAAAATACATGTAAAAAAAAATCAAAATCACAGAAACAAAATTTTATGTACAGTGGTGTAAAAGCTAAATATCATACAAGAAAAAATACTAAGCTCATTTTAGTAACATGTATTTATTGGTTTTATTGAGATATGTTTGCCGATGAACGGCCGGGTAGCTTTCGCAGTCAAGTTACAGGCGAAGCATATTCGGTTGAGGGTGTTAACATGTACGCAACTTCGGCGCATATGCATTCATGTATATATGCAGGCACGTAGCATGGTAAGGGGGGCTCACTTTTTGCGAAAAAAATTCTTAAATCTACATGTAGAAAATTAACTAACAAAGGAGTTGCCGCACACCCCCCCCCCTCGACTTTTTGGGAGTATGTACAAAAATGAAGTGAAAATAAGAAAAAGTAGGTATAACCCCCACCCCACCCCCAATGTAAAATCCATATACGACAGCCAACTGTCAGCTGTCAACTGTCAAGATTTGGACAGCTGAATAAGGAAGCACTGTGGCTGGATACAGCTTAAGAAAAAATAATTTACAATTAAAGTTTATGCGAAGATGCATCAACTGGCTCATATATTCATACATATATAATATAAATCACATATATACATGTATATTTCTCTTTGTTACATATACTTAAGACCAAAAGTACGAAATAAATTCACAACCATCTTCGCTAGCCAATGGTTTTCGGTCCACTCCGCTTCCCATTTATGCTGAGCGAAGTGGACCGAAAACCCTTGGCTAGCCAAGATGCTTCACAACAGACACTAAATACGCTTAGAAGAAAATTGATACCTTTTATGTTAATGTTAATTATTTCATTTTAAATAAGCAGGAAATATAAATCAATTACAGGGTGTTTTTTTTACTAATATTCACCAGTGTATATGAAAAATTAATAATTGTATATAGGGTCTCAGAATATTGCTATTGTCATGATTCAAAGTCGCCTTTGAAGACGAGATTAAAAAAGCTGAATCTGAAATATTAAATTCATTTCCAAGGGGGGGGGGGGGCATTCATATTTTGCTTTTGAAAATGCAGATATGCCGCACGACAAAGAGAGTCCTGGCTAGTATATACAGGCACGTAGCATCGGGGGGGGGGGGGTTACATTTTTTTTAATTCACTTATAAAAAGTATATTAAGATATAGTTGTCCCCTTTCTTGGGAGCATGTACTATGGAAATAAAAAGGGAGGAAATTAACAAGTAAATTGTTTGACCCCCTCCCCCTACTTTCAAAACGATGCTACGTGCCTGATATACGGGCGCCTGTAAAGCGCGAAACGAAATCGAAACGAAACGAAACAAAATCGAACGAAACCAAACGAAACCAATCGAAACCAAACGAAACGAAACCAAAAATCGAAACGAAACGGAATTTAAACAAAACTAACATCAATTTTGACTACATAAGTGAAAATAAATTCATTGAAATAAATTTTTGAACCATAAAATATATCTACCTGTATGTTTCCTGTATGTTTGCCGCTGTAATTTTTAAAGCCGATTATCCGAAATTTGCAAAAACTATATAATTATGTAAATAAGTGATTTACATTCCTATACCTTTTAATATTTCTAATTTGTTTCATTAAATGATATTCAGACATTTAGAGAGAGAGAGAGAGAGAGAGAGAGAGAGAGAGAGAGAGAGAGAGAGAGAGAGAGAGAGAGAGATATGATGATGATGATGATGATGATGATATAGAAGGGGGCATTCTAACATCAATTTTCTTTCTATCGATTTGAAATATTGTAAAAATGAAACGATCGAATACAATGTGATTTAGAGCAGACTATTGCACGTTAATTTTGTCAAATTACGAAGTCCAAATTCATGCTATACATATCAAAACAATTCTTATTATATGTTAGAAACTGGTAACCAACCAGTATGCTCTAAATCACATTGTATTAAATCGTTTCATTTTTACAATATTTCAAATCGATAGAAAGAAAATTGTTGTTAGAATGCCCCCTTCAGTATCATCACCATCATCATCATATCTCTATCTCTCTCTTTCTTTCTCTCTCTCCCAAATTTGCGTATATACTTTGCTATGTGGTGTCGCTGATAAGTTTACAGCGGCAAACATACAATAAACATACAGGTAGTTGCATTTTATGGGTCAAAAATTTATTTCAATGAATTTATTTTCACTTATGTAGTCAAAATTGATGTTAGTTTTGTTTAAATTCCGTTTCGTTTCGTTTCGATTTTTGGTTTCGTTTCGTTTCGATTGGTTTCGTTTGGTTTCGTTCGATTTCGTTTCGTTTCGATTTCGTTTTGCACTTTACATGCGCCCCCTGATATACTTGGTAGTACAATTAACCTCTTTCTGTACAATCTATCAAGGTGAATTTAATTTCTCCATCCTTGACAGGCTGAACAGAAAGAAGATGACTACTTGGTTCTGAAATGCAATTTTACAAATATCATTTTAGAACAATTTTTTATTTTTTTTAAATTGACTATTATATGCTTAATAAATAAACTTTTAATGTTAAATATGTATTCTGCATTGATATTTGTAAACAGATTTTAAGCCAAGGCGTCAAATGACTAAATCAGTGCTTATTCCCGTCAGATAACATTTTTAGCACATGCACAAAAACATTTCGTCAGCCTGAAAGCAGCTGGCAGCAAGCAGATAGCAGTAAGCAGTCAGCAGTTGACAGCTGACATTTGGCTGTCGTATATGGAATTCCATACTATGATAAGTTTAAAAGGGAATCATCTTTTTCTTGTGCAATTAAATTTGGAAAGAAAAATATGTATGTTTATAAAAATGATACATTGCTCGAAATTGAAGCGCTGATTTTAAAAAATTATAAATGTTGATTTAATAAATACAAATACAGTTTAAAAATTCATACTCGTTACATGCACATAAAAATGAAATTCCAAGCACTGTATCTCGCTTTCAACTTAAACAACTTTCAAGTATTCATATTTTGATTATGCATCAGTAAAAATAAAAACCCTAGAAAAATCATTTTAGACATTAAACACATCCCTTGGCAGTTATTTTAATTAAGTAATACACTTTAATTAATATTCTTATGCATATATGGGTAAATAAAATTGTTACAGACATGCTTGAAGCCGTATTGCGTTATTCGCGAAAAGTACGCTGTAACGTTAGACCGCAAATGCCCCCCCCCCCCCCAAAAAAAATGGGTGCTACAATGCATCATTATAAAAGTTACTACTGGAGCAATTTTCAAACAATCTTAATCGTTAAATGTATATTCTAGAAATGTTTGCGGAATAAAATGAATTCTTATATATATATATATATATATATATATATATATATATATATATATATATATATATATATATATATATATATTCATTTATGAGATTTGATATAAATTAAATGAATTTAAATTTGCATCTTACAAAGAATATTCGAAAGTAGAACTATTTACTTAATAAAAACACCAATTTAATTTAGAGCATCCTTTTTAAGAAAGGTGTTACTTATATGAAATACACACTAAGAAGGTGATTTTACACCTCTAAAAATTCCTAATTAATTAAAAAGCATGATATGTAATGGCATATACATCTCCGACAAATCGGAGAAGGGGGGTCGGTTGAGTGAGGGACTACTTTCTTTTCGGTTTGTCAAAAAATTGCGCTTGCGTGTCATGAGAAGGGGGACTTCCGTTTCGGTAATACTTGTCAATGCGTTAACGTAAACAATGAAAATACTCTTCTATTTCGTGACTTTAATAGTTCTTGTGAACACCAAAGAGAAATTGAGTGGATTAGAACAATATTTTCAAGATCCTAGGTTTTGGCAGTTTGTGGAAAAACGTCTAGATTCCAAAAATGAAGTGAAGTCGAAGGTCTCCGATGTCCCTGATGAATCTCCGTCGAAACCAAAAGATCAATATGACCCAATAAACACTCATTCTGAGGGTGACAATTCAGAGGAAAATGTGCAGTCTGATAAACATCAAGCTGACCTGATGGAAGACACATTGGGGAATCTTTGTCAATACAGACCGAACGCTAGTTTGATAATCCGTTCCAAAGCATCCATCAACAATGGTGCTTTTTTTCTTAAGTCGTTCAACAAGAAAACTCGTGAAGAATGTGTTAATGCTTGCTGTTACACACAAGGGTGTAATTTAATCGTGTATGAAAATAAGGTGCGAAAGGGACTTGGTGGTTATAGACAGTTCCAGTACAATCACTAGATTATAAAGCTTGATTTACCTACATAGCTTTATTTACCTACCTGAAGTAGGTTTATTTGCCTACTTAATCATACTTTTGTCTTAAATGGGCATTTGTACAAAAGTCACACTTAGGTGCAGCAATAAATTTCAACTTCTGACTGATATGAAAACAATTCATCATAAAAATTACTCTTGGATATGTTGCTCTTTCAGCACAATAGTAGTCAAATTTCTAAAAATTTTGGGACTATGTAAAGCTGTTTATGTGTTACCAAAGAGTTACTTCAATAACAAAAAAGAACATTTCTTGTTAACATGATAATTGATTAGTCATAATTCAGCACAATGTATCACACTTATCCATGCCTCATCACACACATGGTGTCATACAGTTACTCTAACAATAGAAATGCATGTTTTGCTTAAAACTGCTCAAAAGCAGCATTGTTTTTATTTTTTTCTGCTCTGGGTTGCTTTTTTAAACCTACAAAGTACTAGTATATGCTGACAGTTCCTTGCAACTTTTTGTCTGTTTTACATAAAAAGCAGAATTGCATAAAGGTAGCTAAATTTATCTACTTCAGGTAGGTAAATAAAGCTATGTGGGTAAGTCAAGCTATGTAGCTAAATATAGTAATTTTACTGGACCTGATACATGTAGAACTGCATAAGTTTAAATATTTGTTCATCTGTTCTTTGTTTTGTTTCATTTGTCCATCATCATCATATTTGTTTAATGCTTTTCATAAATACATAGAGCAGTATCAGTGATGACAACAAAATCATATAAAATGACAATCAGCTTGTCAATGTTTTAAGAAAGAAATTCCAGCTTCTTGCTGGCCAATTACAAAAAAAAAAATGTTTAGATTTAGATTGATGAATGAGTGACACCAGAATTGCTTCTCAGACTCTGGCATATGCCTAATTTGCTATATGAAGAGACTAATGAAGGAATCTCAGATTACTTGTTTGTTGAATGTATTATTGTGAAAATTTAAGTACTGGTATGCATTTACTAAAAAAAAAAATCTTTAGACTCTCATTGAATCTTTTTCTGGATGCAATCTAATTACCTTTAGCACTTTGGGCTTAGTAATTTTTGCATGAAATCTCCAAATCTATACAATTCTTTTTGCAAATAGAAAAGATTTTTCGTAAAAATTATACTTACAGTTGAACTTTGATATCTCGAATGCAATATATATGTCAGAGTGATTTGTAAGTTCCAAACATTTATTTTTTTAACTAATTTACACTCAATATATCGAATGCTCAGATATCTCTAAGTTTTTAAACAGTCCTATCTAGTTTGAGATAACGAAGTTTGGATGTATTTATCATTTTTTTAATGAAATACATGAATTTGATTCAAGCTGATATTTTTTAACTGGATCAAGGAGTCAGTTATTCTTTAGAAATGTTTTACGTTAGTGCTTTTTGTAGAAACTGAGCTAAATCTCTGTAAAGGACTATGTGCGGTTTAATGCATTTTTTGCCCCCAAAATCAAAGTTTTAGAAAGAGCTTTAAAAATAAGGTGAAAGATAGTTAAAATCATATTGAAAATAAAGGTGTAAAAGGTTATCACCACAGTGACGTCATAATGTAGAAATGACGTCATGAAGATTGCATTATTTTGATAAATTGATGTTTTGTAGCAAAATATGGGTGTTTTCCGTTGGTTTTTCGACTGGAAAACATCGAGCGCAGGCTTGCTCAAGTACCATTTTTTAGTATAATGTGTATAACTATCTGAAGAAAAACATATGTTAAAATCGCACTTGAGCAGACCTGCGCTCTATACTTCCGAATGCAAAATATAGAGCAAAAATGAGAATATCTTCATTTGTTTGCAAATTTGCGGGAATTAGGTCATTTAGGTGACGTCATAGATAAAAAGCGAATGAGCAATGATGACTAAAATCAATATTAAAGTTATAGGCATCCTCCATACAATGATTTGTGAAAATTTGGATTTTTATATGATATAATTTAAAAATTGGTTGAAATCGGGGGCAGAAATTTGACCATTCCGCACATAGTCCTTTAAACAGAAAGACAAGCATACCAATATTTTTGATCAATTGAAATTTAAGCTGTTCATGTTCTAATAACTGTATTTAGAAAAGGCTTTGCTATGTATATTTCTATTTTTATTTTGTAGGCTGAGCACAACTGTTACCTTTTTAACTGTGGAACACCAAGTAAATGTCTGTTTGCAGAACATGCCAATTACACTTCAATGTTTTTCCCTAACCACGCGGCACCCAGTTCATCTTCAACAGGACATCAACAACAACATGAAAATGAATTGGAGGGTCTCAATTCAAAAGAGACTCCCAAGCCAACTACCAATGCTCCTAGAAAAAATGGTATTAAATTGGTTTTTATAAAGTGTAAAAGTAGAATTTATATTAATTTGGACATCTTTCTTTTCAACTCAGATAATAAACATCATAGATTTGGAGACAAATGAATAATTTGCATCAGTTAAAAATCTCTTTTAAAAATTTCCTTAAATTTTTCTGGGAGGTGGTAAAAAGTCTGGTATCTTACTGCTGAATAGAAATAGCCATATCCAAAAATTTGAAACATTTTTTTTACAAATTTCATATACCAGTTAAATTTATTGAGAAGGGAAATTAAAAAGGTACCATACAATAAATTAAATCTTACATGGTCAATTCATCAACTTAAAACAATAGTATATCTGTGACTCAGTTTCTGGTTTTATAGGTACGGTAACTTTTCATCTTTGATAAATAATGAATAAAATACCACCTTTGCATCTTAGTCTCAACTGATTTTACAGTTCCTTTGTATGGGAGATGTGACATTGACTGGAATGAGGAATGTAGCGATAGAAATGCTGAATGCAGAGATGGCATTTGCAAGTGTTCTTACGGATATCATGCTAAATATGGAATATGCAGTAAGTCTACAATACCTATCATACTGAAATTTGTGATTTTTGCTATAATTTGAAAATTTCAATACCAAGGAATGAGTAAGGATGTATGTTAACTATTACAACAATTTATGTTGCCTTGTAGGAGTTGACTGTCCCGATTCTGCATTTGAGTGTGAAAACAAAGGCCAAGGGTTCAATGTCCCAGAATGCATCTCTAAAGACCATGTATGTGACGGACAGCCACAGTGTGCGGATGGTTCCGATGAGGAGACATGTGCCCCTCCTCCCTCAGGTATGTATAATCAAAATGCAACACAAAGATATGTCTACAGAAATATTTCAATGTCCTATTTGTCTGGTGAGTTGAAGAACAGAAAAAAGAGTCACAAGAGTTTGTTAATTTTTCAGGTTGCTGCAATGCATTAAAAAAGAAGCATTAAAATTTTCAAAATTTTTATCACTTTTTAGCTTTTTACACATTTTAATCAGTAAAATACTTAGAATACTGAGATGATGGGGGACTGTAATCAACTCAACAGATTCATTGTTGTTTGAATTAATGAGATTTTTTAATCGAAATTGATCAGCTTTGTTCAAAATATATTTACTGATGTACTGTATATTTCTTTACTAATGTCATGATAAAATGTTATTAATAACAATAATTAGCAATGACAACAACCACAACCACAACAACGACTACGACTACAGCCAAACCTACAACATTGAAAGCTGTTCAGCAGATCCTCAGCAGACAAGGTGTGAATGACCAGGTCCTACCCCAATACTTCCCTAGTAATGTGAACAGGTTACCGGTAGGATCAGATACGAGTATGTACAATGGAAATGCATACTACTGGCCATCTGGATACAACCCCTTGTATGGAACACAAAATGTTCCTCAAAACTATGGAAGGTTCCAGCCTGGTGGAGTTCAATATCCATATGATCCAAGGTTTTACAATTCCTATGATAGCAATGGTAGACTAATAGGTACAAACAATGGATACATAAATCCAGTGCAAGACTATTATGGCAAGTCAGCCACTGGAAGTAAAAGTCATGCTCCTAGTTCCCAGGCTGATTTAGGAACAGGGAATCCAAAAGGTTCCAAACCTTATTCTGGAGAGAGATACTTTAACAGGAAAGTTGCACCTGTTCCGCAAGGAAGAGACGGAGCACCAGTTTTGAGTAAACAAGTAGCTTCAGGCCAAGATCATATATTGAAATCGACTAGTATGCCAACAACAGTTCATTCCACCCTGCAGTCAGTTTCCACTAAAGGTAGCTCTAACAAGTGGAAAAGTCAAAATCAACAAACAGATTGGACCCAACCAGACCAGACTGGATGGAAGAGCAGTTCTATCAAAAATTCAAAGAATCATTTCCGGAATGATGTTCCAAGCTGGAAAATTGATGATAAAACACAGGATCTGGCCCCAGACAGTCAAAATGAATGGGAGAAGACTCCAAACTCAGCACATGATAAAATGGATCAAAAAAATAACAAACTAGAACCAAATGAATCAGAACAACAAACATCTTCAGATTCCATGAGTTCTCCACATTCTGATAAGAACTTGCAACCAGAAACTGGAAATCAGGAGGTGCCTGTGCCACACCGCGATGCTGCTCCTGAGAGGACTTGGAAACAACATACAGAATCTAACATGGGCAATCCCAACCTTGGCAGTGAGACAAATATGCAGAAAAATGCAGAGGATGCTGGAAAAGGCAGAATAAATGAAGATTCTCATGTTCAGGGGAATACAGATAGTGCTGAATCTCAAGGAAGGAAAGGTCCCATAAATCAAGATGGTGGACAGTCAGGGAAATTAAATGAACTGCAAGGATGGACAGAGAGTACCAATAGGGGTAATGGACAGACAGGTACTAATCACAAACAACAGAATAGCATGGCAAGTGGAATTCAAAGCCAGGGAAGAAGCAGGGGAAGGTCCAAGGGTAGAATAAGTGGTGCCTACCACAGGAAACAAGGGATCAAGGATCGAAATCAAATGGCAGATAAATCAAGTAAGCTTCACAAACAGAAGCAGAAGGAGGTACAGCAGAACACAGGCTATGACAATTATCTCAACAAGAATCCCCTGGGAGACCAGCGCAAGACATCGAGCCACAGAAGGCCGTTACATAGGTACGACGGATCTCGCTACCCATTCTACGACAGTCCCTACTCCTACTGGAATTACGACTATTATAACTATGACGATAATCCTAACAAGAAGTACCCTTCTTCCAACAACCAAGAGGATACAGGTACCCAGTGTTGTCTAGCTGTTGTCAAGTTGTTGTGGACAACTGTGTGTGAACACACAGGTTTTGTTGATGTGGATTTTTTTTTCTTCCTTATATTGCAGTGTAATCTTTTTTTTTAAGGTTATGAATGTACTTTTTTTGTATAGACTATGGTTTTCTCCCTTTTCTCTGCATTTTTAAATTATGAGTATATTTTGTTTTTTAAAGTTTTATATTTTTCACTATTAAAGTGTCATCAATGTTGCACATTGTAGTGAAATAAATTTTGTTGTAGTGTGTAGCTGTATGTATGTCTTCTTGAATTTTTATTTTAGCCGTATGAAATTATTAAGCAAAAAAATGTTGAAATTTGCATATCTATATGGTATTTTAAAAATTTATTTTAAATATGAAATCTAAATTTTCAATGTTATGTTGTGAGATTCTAATAACTGTTTTTGTCTACTCTAGATTACAAAGACTCTATGGTGGATGAGGAAGGAAAGAATGTTCCATATGGTATGATTCTCCTGATAAAATTAATTGCTTGGATTTTTTTTCTTCAAATTGATAAATTCAGCATAGTTTTGTACTGTTGATATATGTGTTTTACAGATACTACTCCAAAGCCCACACAAAGACCTTCACCAAGACCTAGACCAACAACGCCGGCAAAAACAACCCTGGCACCCGACAGTAGCGCTAATAAAGACAAAGATCCAGACCAGAAGACAAGCATCAAGGAGAAAGACCCTGATCTACAAACCGCAGACAATAAGCCAGCACAGCCTAGTCCAAAGACAGACAAAACACTGACCCCCAGCAAAAACTCCACCGCCCAAAACGTTCCGGACAGCAGCGGATTGGGAGGGGAGGTGGTGGAGAGTCATGTGGTGGTGGAGAGCCCCACGGACAGCCATCAGGGCCCCATAGTGGCCCTGGGCCTCGGGCTCGGTATCACTGTTATACTCTTGTTTTTTGTGGGTTGTCGGTTGCGGAACGTTAAGAGGCGTATCCGTAAAGGACGGGCCCTGCATTCTAATGAAGCAGATTACCTGATAAATGGGATGTATCTGTAGGAGAAAGTGTACTGAGCACTCTAATCTAGTGCTGTGTAAGGGTGTGTTTACTGCATTTTAAACTGGGGTGGGTTACTGATAAAATTTGATATGGTTAGAAAGCATAAAACTATATCTGGCCTAATTTCATTCCTTGTCCATCCTTTTAGTCATGGATGTTCAATCATGTTTACCAGTAAAATAGATCAACAAGTAAACACTAAACCAGTTAAATTTTCCCTTATTGAAAAGTGTCTCTGGTTTTGTTACCTTGACAATAGGGGACACTTACTTCAGGTTTTTTTCATTTTTAATAAAAAGATAAAGTGGAATTTGCATTTTTTACTTACATGTAAGAAATTAATTTTACACATATGATATTTGTATTCTGCACATGCATGTAAGGCATAAATTCCACAAGCTCAATACTATTCCCACCAAAAGAATAGGTTTGATAATGTAATTCTGAATCTCTGATACTCCAGGTTGTACGTATAACTACATTTTATGTGCATTTTTGTTATGACAAATGAACAAGCCAAATTGTTTGATACTTTTCTACAAATATTATTATAAATCTGAGAAATCCACTAAAAATTTTAAGCAATATTGTGATGCAATTGTTTTGTACCAGTGCAGTGAGTCTTGGCTTATATATTATGTATTATAAGTTTGTACTTTACTGTGCATTACTTGTATTGATTAAATTTTTCTTCCTGTGATTTGAACAGAAATCCATAAGTTTGCCCTGGTTTTCTTACTTTGATGTTCTTGTGCTGACATTTATTGTAAAAGTATCTACCGTAGTATATATATCTTAATTTTTTCCTTTGTATTTTTTTTATTTTGTGCAGACAAAAAAAATGTGATAACATAAGGTTGTATCTACGCAAGTGGATAAAAATCCTATTATTCTAAGTGTGTAGGTTATGTACTTAGAAGTTTCGTCACATTCTGTTACATTTACATTCCATTCCTTAAAATTGTTTGTTGTTTCAAAATTTTATTTAAGAGACTATTTATCTAGAGTTACACACTGTAAGTACAATGTGTACTGTATTGTCTAGAGTTACACACTGTAAGTACAATGTGTACTGTATTGTCTAGAGTTACACACTGTAAGTACAATGTGTACTGTATTGTCTAGAGTTACACACTGTAAGTACAATGTGTACTGTATTGTGGTGAATCAAAACAGCCTGCCTCATTTTTTTATTAGAATTTTTTTTTATTTCAAGGAGAGTAGCTATAACATTTACAGGGGAGATAACAATATCAATTTCTATAAGAAATTTATATACATATACCTATTTAAGTCTCATGGGATAAAACGATTAGCTTTTTTGTGCAATAAAAAGATTAGATATCTGATTGAGATTTTAAATTGTTAAACACTAACTGCAATACTGTTGATTGGTATAGTGATCTTCTCGTTCTTGGTTGTGTTTTTTTTACAGAGAGACATTCCAGTCTATTTACTTTTTGAGTGCATTCAATTACATTTGTATCATTATAAAAGTCAATGTCTTTTATTTAATTTTCAAACCACTCATCTGAAGTGAGGGAGTTTTATTTGTAATGCACTGTAAAATGAAATTGTAATAAGACAGTACTAGTACCGGTACATGTAATTCTACGAACATTCCAATTACCTACTTGTTCTTATCTTGTAAATAAATGAACATTAATACAGTCAAACTTCGTTGTCTCGAACTAGATGGGATTGTTTAAAAACTTTGAGATATCCGAGTATTCGAGATATCGAGGGTAAAATACTTAAAAAATTAGTAATTGGTAATTGGGACTTACAAATCACTTCGACATATCCATTGTATTTGAGATATTAGTGTTCAAGATTTTGAAGTTCAACTGTATTTATCATTTAGCACTCCCTCAAAATGTTACCTCTAATTTACAACAGGGTCTTTGGTTGTGGAATTTAAGGATCTGTATTTTGTAATGTTTCTGTCATTTTTTTTTCTCTATTGTTAGCATGTATTGTTATTTGTACTTATTAAAAGATCTGGATTTCTAAAACACTCTTCTTATGAAATATAGACACTCTATACATAGAAATTAAGCAAAGCATTCCAGCGTTTCATCAGTCATAGATAAGTTTGGTCACAGACACAATGGAGATTAATTCAATTAGAAATGGCGGAAAAACCTCTATAGCAGAATGGCTAGACCCGTATATATTCAGTCCTCAATTAATACCTTGTCTATTGATATGTTTAATCAGTGTAAGCATAAAATTGATATCTAAAAAACTCAAAATATCATCACCTCCTTGCTCCCATATTTCAGTGTATCACAGAATCTCATCGTGGTAACACAATGTGTCACGAAATTGTAAAACTAAAAAGACTTTCATTTTTTATTCAGCTCTTTAAAAACAAAAATAAGCACTGGGTCAGATTGAGTTGTAACCTTTACTTATGTAAATACTTCGAGCAAAATTTTATAATTCTTTAATTAAAAAAAAAGATTTGTACATGGTTTTTTTTAATGGTATAAAAATTATCTTACTGTGGATCCAACAAATTTACAAAGCTTATTTAACCACCTAGTGCAACACTAATTAGTTGCCTGAAGTTGTATACTGGCATCACATAGGAGTCTTGACAACTTGATTAGAATTTTGTTTCACATTTTACCACACATAAACAATAAACACGCATTAACATATTCATAGCTTTTATTGTAATTAACAAGATTTAAGCTAAATCACTCCTAAGCATGCTCTGTACAACATACAGTGGTTTAGATTTTATAACAAGGAATTAAATAACAAGCCACTGGGTATGTGCAAAATTCAAACGAACTTGAAAAAAGTCCATGATAACGAGTGTTGAACAAATACAGGTTTAAAATGTTGTTTTGCTTTGGCTTAAGATAATTCTTTTAAAGTTTTAGTTGATAGAAGAACAATATATAGTATAAAAATAGTATATACTAGTATTAACCTCAAAGTAACTGAGATATTTACCATGTTTACCAGTATTTGTTACCTTACATAGATATGAATAAATTATGGCTTGGTTAAACAAATATACAGGTAGTTCAATAAAACATATGAAAAAATGCAAACAAAACATGTCTTTATTGACAATTTGACCATTGAATAGTTCAACTTTCATAAGAAATTAAAACATGTCACTTGTGGGAAGGAAGCATTTAACATTGCATCATACCTCAGTATACCGGTAGGGTTTTTTTTTTATTCTGAAACAGATCAGGTCATAAATCTTCATGGGAATCAACTTTTCCTTTGCTGAAAAGAAGAAATGAATATGTTTTAATGATGTTATTGAGGGCGAATATGCTTTATTAGTAATATACTTAGTATGTGAGGGCTCATCAACTCCTTTAGCTACAAAAGCATTGGCATCTTCTCATTGCTTACAAAGATATTCATAAAACTTCAATGATTTCAAAATGTATATCTTTGAGTACTAATATATTAAGAATATATCAAATCAATTATTGGAATCTTTTAACAGAAAGAGAGGTACACAAACTTGTGGGGGCTAATTGTTTGTATATTTTGCAGATATATGTACAGATATTCCTAACCCTAAAATAAAAACCCGCCAAAGTTAATGAAGAAACAGCATTTATATTTGCAAACCATGAAAACCCAATCACCATAAGTGCAAATTATTCTACAATTATGACTTTTCAGGAATGATAGATAAAGGATAATTGACATTGGTTACATAATTGATGTGCAGAGAAATAAAGTGCATATTCAATAGGCACCTATAAAGGAAAGGTTACTCCCTCATGCAAAAAATTCATTTCCACCTGGGAACCTGTTTCTCCTTGCTTGTGAGTGGCACATAGATGACGCCCATTAGGTTTTTCCTGGTGATTGTGTTGTCCATTCCTTTATCATACTGTTGTAACATCTGACTTTCTCCTTGGGGTCCAACTGGAATTATCAACCTTCCCCCTGGGGCTAGCTGATCCAGAAGCTGAAAAACAGTAAAGACCTGGTCAATTCTCCACTTCAGCTTTAACAGTCACTGTCAGTATAAAACTTCTTGCAATTATTAAACTTTTAATATCTAAATTCTCTACAATGCTATACATGCCTTTTAGAAAACTAAAATGAAAACTTAATTAGATTGAGCCACTATACAACTCAAATTAATCATGAGACCATCCAAACCACTTCTCTATAAATATAAAATATTTATTAATAAATAACGTATAAATGTGAAGGATTTGGAACTGATTTTATATATGTACTGTGAAATCATTAAAATTACAAAGAAACAAACTTTCTTGGATTCTCAATATAATATTTTAGAGGTTCTTTCAATCTTTTGGATGCATCGTTGGAAACCTATGACCAATCTTGCATACGCTTACTGTCAGGGCAGGAAGTCTACCATAATGCAAGACTAGTGGTGGGTTTTTTAAACAATAGTTGAGATGTAATTTTGTGGACTTGCTTTCTATTTACAATAAATAAAGATGGAAATAATTGGGAACGTTAACTCACAGGTAGGGGCTACCCACAAAATTTGAACCACTAACAAAACCTATAACGATTTCACAGTACCCTGATGATCAGTGTGAACTTACTGCCTGGGGTAGAGTGGCAGCTGCTGCCCCCACATGTATGGCATCATAGGGACTGTCCTCAGGGAAGCCCTGTCTCCCATCACCACTCACAAGTTTCATCTGCCCCGATTCTAACAGTGACGCTAAATTACTATCTTTTTTAATATTTTCTACTGACTCCGACACCAGCTCTGGAATATGATCTATGCCAACAGCTTTTCCAGAAGGTCCCACCTGAAATGTGTAAAAAAAAATGTGTAAACTTTAGCAGTTGTATACAGTAAAACACAGACACAATGAAAACTCGCAAAACGTGCTTACAGTTAGGCGTGTAGCTGCCTATACGCAAGTGATAACATATCATTTACAATAGGAGCCTGACAGTGAAGTCAATTCATTCCATCAATCTTCAGTTTGTATAATTTATTTATAAAGAATGACAAATAACATTTATAATGAATGAAAATTGCTCCTCCCTTAGGCCTTACTGTACAGCTGTTAATTACTGCAAGAAATTAGTACCATAATTGGACTATATTTAGCTCTTCACAATACACTGCATTAATCTGCAATGCAAGCTAATTACCAAGAGAGCCATGCAAGCTGTAAGATAACCACTTCCTGATCCAACATCTAACGCTCTTTTTCCCTCTGTCAAGTGATCTGATAGAAGTTCCAGGGCATGGGCGTGCTGAAAAAGAGGTGCTAATTCAATTATTCATATTGCAATCATCATAGTTTTTATTTACGATGGAAAATAGCATTTATAGCAAAAATGGTTGTAATATGTATTTCCTAGTGCAAAGAAGAGGATGAGTTGTTAACACACGCAGAGACAATCTCTAATAATAAAGCTAAAGATGAAATAGTTTTGTACACAAAGCATAGTATAAGATTACTTTTTCATCTTACCATGTGTGGTGCACTAATGGTCACTGAGTAACCAATGGTTTGTGGCGAGTCGTTATACGGATTGAACTTGCAGAAATTTGCTCGGTCAACTTTCTTCATCGCATCTATAACACGCTGTGTCTTCAGAATATCATTTTCTACCAAAAAAAAAATGTTGTGCATGTATTAGAGAACAAGTACATGTATTACATATAGTAAAATGAAAAGGTTTTTACAAGTCTAAAAGTAAATATAGGAGGTATAAAGGCATGATGCAGTGGAATATTTTAATCCAGTATGTATAACTGTTTTCATAAAGTTTACATATATTGAGCCAGGTGAAGCAAATGCTCTATACAAGTATGACATTGTAAATGTATAAAAGTCAAATTTTGAGATCTTAAACATCAATGTCTACATTCAATATCTACAAGTAGTTATTGCAAATCATGCTGTAAATTTTTACAATATCTTTTTATTTTATTAGCAAACAACAGTTTTTTAAATTCCTAAATGAGTTAATTTTTACCAAATTTGATCTCCTGAAATCAAGTTTCTGTTAAAAAATTTGCTACTATTAACAGCAATACAAAAAACTCCAAGTATTTAATGCCTAACGGAGCATTTAGATAAAAGGTTAGTACAGGTCTAAGGTCATTTCTTGCCAAGTACCTGTTCTGAACGCAAGTTAACATTTTCAGTGTAAGGGGCAATAACTTATACAGGGTGTCCCTACCATTTAGACTTAAAAAAAACTTTTGATTAAATTTATTCAACAAAATATCAAGAGCATTTTCATAACTGTATATGATGTAAATTTTCACTCAACAAATTTCACAAACATTCATAAGTTTTAGAGAAACTGGGCTTTGTTTTTAAAAACAGAACAAAAAAGATGGTGTGTCAAAATGACGCCCTATGTTATCAATGACAATTAACGTCAATTGGTTGAGTAATATTCCTCACAACAATCACTGTACGGATTCCATTTTCTCTAATCTTGTCACTTTTTAAATAATCTGTTGCTTGTTGAGTTGTTTCCCCATGGTATTCTCATTTCATATATAATACAACTAAATCTGGGGTCTGTGTTTACAAAAATACAGTTTTAAAATGAAAGATGCCTGCTCTCATGTTCGATTCATCTTGAATGAAATTCAATTCAATCAAGGAAATATGACGCATTTTTGTGACATCATAATTCAATGAAAAATGCATTTTTCTCATAAATTTTTTTTTGAGAAAAAATCAAACTATTTAACTTTTATTCACAATTCACAAGTTTTGGCCAAACACTATTTAATATATAAGCATTTCAAATGGTATCAGATATTCTGGGACACCCTGTACTTTGCAAGAATCCCTCTTCTCATACCAGCATTTTATTCATACAAGACTGTGACAGCTTAGCCTACACACGTAGCTCTATATGAGCCAGAGTGATCTTGAAAACTATGACAGCATACATTAATTTGTTCAGTATGTTCATAGGACCTAAATATTTTACCTTGGGAATTAAAGCTGCTATGATCTTGAATGCAGCCCTGTACAGCATTTTACAATAAGCAACTTACTGGCAAGGTTGTCTATCAGATCCACATGACTTTTGCCACTGGAGCGCCAGGCCATGGTTCTGAAGATGCTGACCAATCCTGCAAGAATAAGAGTTCTTTCCAGTATCCTTCTGACTGCCATACCATGAAAATAGCACACCAGAGGAACTCACAATCCTAAGGTAACAAGTCAACTCGTCATCTGGTGAATTCGGCACCTGCATAAATAGTGAACTCGGCACCTGGTGAATTCAGCATTATGAATCTGGTGAATTCGGCACCTTGATAATGTATTTTTTATCATTACTAAAGAACACATAATCATTATGTGCTTATGACCAGGAACTTATACACGTCCCTGTTATGACAATTAAATAACAAATTTCACTTATCACTATGCGTGAATAAAAACAGTTAAAAACAACTAACTACAAAAAGTATTTATGTTTATTATAATAATTAACAATAAAATTAAGGAAGAAATAAGGTTGATTTTTAAACACATCAATTCATTACTTATATTATCTGCAATGCATTTATAATAAACATTTTTTAAATAATTAATACTCAACATCAAAGGTACTTAATCATGTGTTATTCAGTGTGTACCTTGTTTAATTGCTAAAACAGTAAGATGTTAGCGGTGTATTCCTAGTATACATGTAAGGGGCTACCAGGTGCTATTAAACGGTGTATTCCCCGTACACATAGAAGGGGTGAGGTACTAATTAGTAGGAGGTTAATGAAGACACCCTGTCAACACATGGGCCACTTCCCTGTGTCAGTTGTTCTTGTGACTTTGAGAAGACAACAACTGTTACAATTAATGGATAACAGTTAAACCAGTAACTAATGAATTAGTTTGCATCTGTAAATAAATCTGGTTGTAAGTAATAAGTTACTTTGTAAACCTCACCTTTCTTAACAAACATACAGTTCCATGATAACAGTACAAATCAAACAGTGTGTAAAAATAATAAATATATCAGATTTTTCAAAAATGCGTGTCTAGAAACATAGAGATAGATGAATAATATACAAGTGCCGAGTTAACTAGATGCCGAATTCACCAGGTGCCAAGTACAATTGATGCTGAGTATACCAGATGCCGGATTCACTATTCTCGGTGCCAAATTCACCAAGTTCCGGATTTACCAGGTGCCGAGTTGACCAGCATTCAATCCTGTAACACTGAATGGGATCAGTGGGATCTGCAAAAAGTGTTTTCCATTTTCAGTATTTTTTATAATAACGTACTGTCTGTATGAAATTGTATGAATAGTTCATATCGATTATTAGGTCAGTAGCAAAATAATGATAATCGATATTTAAAGATAAAGAGGAAGAAGTCTGTGTTGTAAAACGAAGCCCAAAGGATAGAGGAAATGCGAACGATACCAAGACTTTCAGTTTTTATGGTTTTAGAGCTTACAAAAATTACGCAAATTATTGTCAACAAATTATTACCTCCCGTTTCAAATACTTTGATTCCACGACGAAAATATCCTAAATAAACAGCAGAACGTAGTTTGGGCTCGCCATAAGAACTTGATTTAGAAAAGTCTAGAAACTATCCGAATAGTCTCAGCTGGTGCGGATCCAGCATCTTGCCCCCCCCCCTCCAATCGGCAATCCTCGGCTGATTCCCCTACGCTTCATACAAATTGTCGAGTGCGCTAGACATCCGAGTAGTTCCGAGTGCCCTTCCCCCTTCCTTTTTTTAACCACAGCATAGCAAACAAAGTTTATGGTTATTGGATATAGACATGTAGTATATATAATTAATTATATACATTTATATATATACTGTACATTAGTGATGACCAGAGGTTCCTGGTGAAACACAGAGTATACATGCAAGTATCATGATGAGATATTTTTTAAAAAAAGGTACACGCGTACGGGACATCTTTTCTTTTGGAATCGTTAATGTTTAAGAAGCTTCCATTCCTCGCTTTACACTGCATGCATTACCCACTTTAAACAGTTCAAAAATCTGCTTTTTATAAAAAGAAACTGAAGTCTATACGGAGAACCAGGGAAGTTCATGCATGACAATCGTCGTTGTCGTCGTAAACTTTTCATATTTTCATCTTTTTATTCAGAACCTGTAACTTATGTGGAAGCATCCTTATATAGTGTAGATCCAGGCTTGTTTAAATCACGATCCCCGGGGTACGATGGGGACACAATGGAGACGAATTTTTACAAAAGAAATACACAGAAAAAATTGTTCTTAATTTAAGGTAGTCCTATACTCGGCACTAAATGAGCTCAATCATTAAAAGCTTAGCTTTGAATGATTAATATACATTCTAGCAATATATACTGTATTCAAAAGAAAATATGCATGTTTACATGCTAATTTGTTTGTTATCACCTCTCGGACGGGTGTACCCCCTTGCGAAAATTATTTGCCAGACGTCCGTTTTTCCTAAAAATAATAACCAATTTTGGGAAAATTAGAACTGAACATACAAAATAGAGTATAAATATTTATTTAAGTCATATCTCATCAATAATTTTGCGCAAATTTTTGTAAGTAAGTACGCTTTATGGACCTGATGTATCAAAATATAATACAGAAAATGCAATGCTAGTATCGCGTTTGATAATTTTTTTACTATTTTATGGACTCAAACTTAAATTCATGGTGTTTATTCTATAGATTGACATCTTAGAAAAAAGATTAAGTAAAATAAATTATATGTTGACGGATTACTTTTCACGCTATAAGCTCTAAACCAAGTAGACCCTGACGAAAAAATCCGTAAAAATCACATTTTGCTACAGTTTTCTGCCTAGATCTGTCAACAATTTAATGTTAGATATCATTCAAACATTAATTAATTGACGATTGTTTAAATTCGAAATAGCTTCTGTCTCTAAATTGAAACCGGTTTTAGCAAAAGAAAAAGAAAATTTCGGGGGGGGGGGGCATCAAAACAAAGAAGATATAAGCATACCTGAGATCCTGGTTAATCAGAAACTTCGTTTTTCATTTTACTCTAACAGAATCGAGTTTCTCAACATTAATCATTTCTATCTCTCATATAATACATATATTACCGTTCTAATTGCTTATTATTGCCATTGTTTAGGCCTACAACAGCGATGTAGAGCAAAATCAATACCGGGTATCTAAAACGCTTTGTAAAAGTCGAACCAATATTGTAAAATCCGTATCATGACGTAGTGCGATACTCGGACTACTTTAAAAGCCAATCTGCTAAAAAAAAAAAAAAATCTGTAACTTGCGTGGAAGCATCCTTGGGTAGTGATGTTTCAAGGTGGTTCAAATTATGATCTGGAGTGTAGGGGATTAGGAATATGAAAAAATCTATAAAAATACTGAAACAACAAAAAGTTTCAAGGGCTTGAGAAAAGAGAAAAAATTATAACGTCAGGTACATGTGTTACTGTATTGACCAATGTCAAAATATTTTGAATTTGATATTGTAATGCTGATTTGATCCGAGTTGTGGATGAAATTGCTGCTCATGTGAGCGATGTGGCCCCAGGGCCTCTTGTCTGCAACTTTCTCTGCCTGGTTCTACTGTCTTCAGATGGTCGCCAACTTTCCTTGGATGTTTCGACCTTGGACCATGACATCCTCCAGTTGGATCAGTAGCACTTGGAGGCCAGCCACCACTCGTTGGTACCAGGCATCTAGCTAGACCCGTCTCGTCTCTGCCATAACCAGCAGGATGGCTTCTCTGCTGCCTCTGCTAACTGTCGTACTTCAGCCCTAACTGCTGTTGACACTTTTCCTAGCTTCTGGAATAGCTTCCCTACTGACGGAGTTGGGATGCCTCTACATCTAATCTCGACAGGGAACAATGAAGCTTTCAAACCCTTCTTCCTGCAGTCAACTATTACGACCTCTGCTGTGCCTCGTCATAGTTTTTCTCCCATGGTACTGTCAGCTCTATGGCAACTATCGTTTTTACATGTATGGACCAGAGCACCATGTCAGATCGAAGAGTTGTTACCTCGCACTATTTTCAACGTTATTATCCGGGCTTAATGCAATGCAAAATTCCCGTATACTTTCTTTTTTGGGATGTGTACTAGTATTGAAACCTGAAGCGGTAGAGGGGGCGTTTCAAAACAGATAATCTGGACATTTTTTATATAAGTGGATGAACATAGTTTGAGCACAAAGATATTTATCATTATCGAAATATGAAGTGAAAAGAGTTGGAAGCAAAAACTCGGGACAGGGTATAGTATAAGTTTCCTAAAGAAATAGTGGGAATCATGCTCGGTAGTTGTAAAAATAGTTGAAACAACTTTGCGACATGACGTGGTGCTGTGGTCCAAACAAGTATAAACGATAGTAGCTATAGAGCTGACAGTACCATGGGAGGAAAACTGCGACAAGGCGCATCAGAGGAAGAGCCTGAAATACACGGACCTAATTGCAGACTGCAGGGACAAGGAATGAGTTGCATCATTGTTCTCTGTGGATATTGGATGTAGAGGCTTTTCAACCCAGTCAGTATGCAACCCGTTCCTGTGAATTTTTCCGAGTGAAAGATGATAATGTGTCATTGAAATTATCTTGGAAATTATCCTTTTCAACTATTTCAATTGCACTTCTTTCACAGGTATGTGTATTTTTATTAAAAATCGTCCAAATGTGCTGCATACATATCTTGGGACAGACTATAGTAAATGATTCCAGACTGCATGTCTTTTTGGTGCTAGAACCAATATGACGTCACAATTGATTTGATGAATCTGTTCCCGTATTTTACGGCTTTAAGGTATCTCACTCCTCGCGTTTTGATTTCATTGCGCAGATGTTCATTATATATATTTTAAATAAATATGATTTTATCAATTCAATCCTCACAGAAAGATCATCATTTTATTATTACAAATGTATACAACATTCATGAAGAAAATTCATTTGAAATAAAGAAACAAACAAGTTTTTGGGGAAACTATTTTCTCGAGCGGAAGGTTTTTTAGACGAAAATGACAGAAACAAGCAATTTTATGAATTTTTAATACACTTTTCTTTTTATTATACTTTATTCATTATTCACATTTGTAACATTTGATAGGTTTGTTACATGTTCTATAGGCCCTGTCTGTGTGAATTGTACAAAACTAAATTTTGAGAGAATGATAGACGTTTAGCATGAATTCATGCAAATATATTGAAAATGTCTGAATTTTTTGAGGCCAAAATTTGCGAAAATGTTACCTTTGAAGCCATATATCTAAAATTTGACATTACTGACCCCCATGTTTTATTATGTCAAAATAATACTGAAAACATATCTAAGCAAACTTGATAACTCTTATAAAATTCTTGATATTCAAAATATTTTTATTTCAAATCAAATTGTAACTTTTATAAAAGTTGTTGATTTTAAGTGCAAAAAGGTCACACATAAATTCAATCAAATTGTAACTATTATAAAAATTGTCGATTTTAAGTGCAAAAAGGTCACACAAAAATGTATGCATCTTCGTACAATTTTTTTTCGCAATCCCTCTATTCAGTGTGACCATTGTGCATAATTAAAAAACGATATTTCAAGGAAAAAGTACTAGTTTGCTTAAACAAAAATACTGACAACAAATCCTAATCAGGCTGAAATCGCACTTTAGTTGCAAAATGGTCAAATTAAATTGGCCGTAACTCAGAGGGATGAATACTGACCTCCCATTATCTTTTTATTTTTCAAGTATGTTTTTATTTTTCAAGTATGTTTTGTCTACAAAGAACTGCGAACGATAACGCCCGTTTCCCGCCTACATTTTAACTTTGGTACAACCTCTAAAAAATGCAAGCCGCAAACCTTACCTTAAACAAAAGTTTTGCTAACGCGGGGTCTTAAAAAAATTTCATTGAAACCGGTCTCTTTGAATGAGGAAAATATTATTTAGCGGACAATATGTGCATAAAAACTTAATAATAACATATTTACGATATATATTTAAGTAAAATTTCATTTTAATTCATACCTGTTAATTATTTTTCGAAAATCTACAAAGCAAAATTCTTTTTTTGGAATGTATTTCGGTCTGTAGACATATGTCCCCCCCCCCCCCCCCCCCCCGTGAAACAACAAACCCTTTGGTAAAAATATGCCAAATAACAATAACTAAAACCCCTAAAAAGTTTCACGGGGGGGGGGGGGATGTTTTAAAAACATTTCCGTTTTCCGTTATTTTTATTATGAAATGAGCTATTTTAACCCAAAATACAAAGTTATCTCTCTTTGTTTGACCAAATCATTTATATTTAATGAAAATATACATAAATGTTTACATTATTATAAAAAAAATAACTTTAATTAGATAACTTTCAAAAAATGACTTTTAGTTAGGAGGCTAGACGATGCTATCGTTCGCAGCCGTGCTTCTCAAGAAATTCTTAATACAAGAACATTGAGGAGTTGGATACCTTAGAGGAATTATGTAGAAAATAAAACAATTATTTAATCACAGGAAAAGTAATCCTGGTACCCATATTCAATTTGTCACAATTTAAAGAGGGGTCACGAGCTTGTCTAAAGCCGTTTTTGGAGAGATTGTAGGCATTTTAGATATATTTCATGAGTCAAACACGGACATAACTTCGAGATATATTACTTTTATCCTTCATTTTTCATAGAAAATGGTTGTTTTAAAGATGATTTTTTACGGAAGCCAATTGGTGCCACTAAGAAAAATATTTTATCTGGCGGCCGCCAGATAATTATTTGGCGGCCGCCACTTAATTTTCTGGCGGCCGCCAGATAAAACCTGGCTTCCTGATGCGCGCGCTTGTGTTAATGGGAGCTTTTTAGGGAGTTGTGGATACACTCTAATTTATTAGTTTTATTAATTATTTCTGAAACTTGACATTAAATATCAATTGCAGAGCTTAGGGTTTTGAAAAACTGGTTGAGTTGAATGTATAGACGACTTTGTTAAAATCTAGAATGATTTTTATATTACTCTGTGCCTTGTATTATACATGTTTGTTGTAAAACATGGTATTTAAGAGTTGATTTTGAACTTTTAAAACTGAACTAAACACCCGTTCAAGAAATCTTAACATTAAAAAACTTTAACTTGAGAGGAATGTTATGTAAACATGTTTAAGAAAAGGAACGCACTGCCTTCTATATGTTTTAATTTTGGTATAAGAATTTACCAACGCAGATTAAAGTCAGCTTTATTGACCACGACAGCTAATACAGGCAATATTATCACGAGAGCAGATCCATCTATGACTGTGTTGTTAAACTCTTATTCCAAATCACATGAAAGGCAGTACAATAAAAAGACCGTGATCGGCCACAGTCTCTCTGGGTAAATCAAAGTACTGAGAGTACTGAAAGGCGGGGTCTTGAAAGTTTGAATTTGTAATTGTTCACGTTTTCCTCCATTATGTTTCAAAAATTATGAGTTTAAATTAGTTATTTCAATCTATATGTAGTATGCTAAAGTTCAACATTTTGCAATTGCCTGATTATTTGTCATAATTTTGCTAAATCCCGACCGGGACTGTTCTTCATAATTGTAGAAAATTGACACAACGCGTACGGTATATTATATAGCATTGAATGATTTATTTTTGACGTCGTCGTGTCAATAACTGCCGTCAGGTGAGCAGACAAATTGAATAACGCGCGTTAGCGCGTTATGATAATTTGTCTGCTCACCTGACGGAAGTTATTGACACGACGACGTCAAAAATAAATCATTCAATGCTTATATTTACATTCCCTTACTGAAGAAATCAATTGTTTACTTAAATAAATCGATATAAAGTGCAGATCACGGAGGGAGTGAATAAGTAACAGCAAGAACAGCTGTTTTGTAAAACTGGTTTAAACTGGTTTTCACATAGACTGTTGAGATGAGATCGACGAGCATGAAAATATAATCCATGATAAATAACTCTTGAAATGTTGCTTTTAACAATAAAGTCAACTTTTTTGTTGAATAATTATAAAACATGGTGTTTTGACAACATTCATGAAATACATTTTTTAACTGATAACATAGAAATCTCTGTTTGAGAACTACTTATGTAAATTACTCGTTAATTCATACGCAGTGAATAGGTGTTGCATTTAGAGGCATTTAAACATCACGGAATTTAATGGGAAAACACAGTAGAATGTAAATATTGTGAAATAAGACCCCAAGACAATTTTTAAAAAACTGCAACTAAGGCCAAAATAAAAAGATTGTAAACGCGACCGACCCGAAAAAAAACCCGCCGACTCAAATTCTTTTTTTGCCGTTTTTTGGAAGAATTTTTTTTTTCGGATATTTTTCGTGTCCGCTCACAGGGGCTCGTCACGAAGTTTTTTTTCTCAACCTTTTATATCTACCACCTCTATACAATAAAATACACGAGGGAGGAATCAAAACTCGAAAAAATCGCTACCTCCCGATTTCGGTCGCCTCGTATTAATTCTTCTCGGACGTTAAACCCTGCACTCTAGGTATCATTAGATCGGGAAAGGACCATAGTTTTTAGGAATACCAGCAAAATTTAAACATCGGCAACAATTTTAGAAGTTGTCACGCATTTTCTTCCAGTTTACTCTCCGGTGACACTCAGATGTTGCGCACCAAATTTATTCATGCGCTCTCATTGGTTATTTTTGTTGATCAAGATAAATCGTACGTTGACTCGTATTTGAGAGGGATATTCAAACGATGAGTGAAGAAGTTCTTTTTACGTGGTGAGTATATGTATTAATTTTCATATTTATATAGAAATAGTTAAACCATACCTCGGAAATTCGGTAGAACGTGACTATGTATTTCTTGCATCAAAGCAAGTTTGAATATCGTTTGAAAATCCCTCTAAAATACAAGTCCGCGTACGAGTTATCTTGAGCATATTGAATTGACCAATGAGAGCGCGACATCTGATCGAAGAAAGTGTCACCGGAGAGTAAACTGGAAGAAAATGCGTGACAACTTCTAAAATTGTTGCCGATGTTTAAATTTTGCTGGTATTCCTAAAAACTATGGTCCTTTCCCGATCTAATGATACCTAAAGTGCAGGGTTTAACGTCCGAGAAGAATTAATACGAGGCGACCGAAATCGGGAGGTAGCGATTTTTTCGAGTTTTGATTCCTCCCTTGTGTATTTTGGTATGATGGTGAAAAAGATATACTCAGTGTTTCAATATCTTCATGCAAATTCTGAAAAAAAAGAAGAATTTGCCTACCTACCTACCCACACCCAGTCATCATGGGTCGGGTTTGGACAAACTGAAATATTTTTAATTGTGGCCTAACTGGGAAAATCAAAACAACTATATTTAAGGTCTTCCGTTTCCAACGGAAGACCTTGTACTGATTCTGATGGTTCTTCTTCATTATAATTTTTCTTCTTCTAGACGTTTTTAAATCCTCAATAACTTTTTTGTTTGTCATCTGATTTCATTCAAATTTTCACGGTATATTGTAAATTGAATTACGTTTCTAGAGCACAAAAAAAAATTGAAATCGCAACTTTCGGTTTTGAGTTATTCCCCTTTTTCTAAAATTTTAGGGGCGTTAGTTTCCAGACAAAGGCTCCGAAATGGTCCGTAGCAAATATTTTATAGTTAAAAATCTTTATTATTGATACTTTGAATATTGTCCTCTGATTTTTGGATTTTAGTTTCTTCCAATTATTCCACTCGAATTATTCAATCGAAATCTATGTTTTAAAAATAGCGAAATTTTTCTCATGTTTTAGCTTCGTAACTTTTTAGTTTGAAATATTTCCTAAATACATATAGAACAAAAGTTGTGCATAATGTTAAGGACTTTCATTTGACACCAATAAAAAAGGGCTGGCCCCTTAAATTAAGGGCCAGAAGCCCTCAAAAGATTTTGCTTAATAACTCAAAAACGGTTAGGATTTCGATATTGCTGTCGCTGGAAAAGTTGTTTGTTGGGATCTCATTAAGGTCGTTACAATGTTATTTTGTAAGTGATTTGTGTAGTATGAGTGTAAAAAGCTTTACATGTTAACATGTACCTGTTTTCATTTGGCAAGTTAACGAAAGTCTTTGCGCGTAAAACTGGCAAAAAGTTACCACAGAAAGTATAATGGTTTATACAGGAGGCTTTAATTCATGAGAAAAAAATTAGAACACATGCTTTTTTTTTTATAGAAGTTAAATTACATTACATTTTAGTTATCATACTGCATGCATTTAAAATCCACCTTGAATCAGAGATGTGTATTATTACGTAAGCTATCCCTCGCCCACGGCCGAGAAAATCGGTCACCATGGTCGCGGCTGGACTACCTAGCGGTCAGCGGTTATCTAATACACGAGAGTTGCGTCTCTCATATATGAGTTAATCTAGCTGCGAACTGAAGAATTATTTCAGTTTTGATTACACATAAAGGTTTATTCTTCAATTGGATTAAACGATAGGGTGTCAATTAAGAAATCGTTCAGTTATTTAATAAAAGCAATGCCATTCTCAATCTAATGCAATATCAGACATATATATCAATTGTGGGTTTTAAGTAAAAAAAGAATTTCTATTTGATAGATTTTAGTCATTAAATTGCAAACTTTTCAAATCTTCCTAGGTTCTGAGCTGTGCGTGTGTATGCGTTAAACCTTTATGTAATCTATCCTTCGCCCGCGGCCGAGGAAATCATCCACAGCTGCACTACCTAGCGGTAAACGGTTATCTAATACACAAGATTCGCACCCGCACACTTACATGAATATGAACGTGTTTGAGTTTATATAGCCGTTAATACACTGTACACTGTTTTAATTTTATGTTATAAAAGTTTGGTTATTTTGTATTTAGTTAAATTAAACATTGGAGAGTAAATTAAAAAGTCGTTCTGAAAATTAATAAAAGCGATATTACTCCAAATCGGAAATACTCGTGAGACATATTTGAATGGTTGGTTTGTAGGTCTTAAATGTTTTAAAAACTGTACAAATAATGTTTTCAATCATCAACAAAAAACAACAAGACAAATATTACAACCTTTAAATAATGATCATCCCTCGCACATGGCCGAGGAGATCCCGCGCAAGTGACCTCGACATGTACCATATCACGCGTGCATGTTTGGTATATTGTACGAACGCAACTATTTTTATTATTTTTTTAACTATTATATTGGTTTCAGATGAACCGATAAATTTATTTTACTCGTACAGTTGATTTAGCATTGATTTATACGACAGCGTACAAGGTAATTTAAAAAATCAAATCAAATTATGATCAAAGTGCCATGTTTGCGGTAGGTGCTGACACGATAAGAGAATGCCCTGAATTAAGGCATTCGGTGATTATTGTAAAGAATATTCACATGAGTTTTGAGACAAGTTTTGTTTAGATTCTATCGGTCAAATATAAATAACTTCTGTAGTGTTTCTACATGGTTGTTAGTTTCATTGTGAAAACGAACTTATTTCTGTATTGCCTTCCCACCGCCCCGCTGCCAAGTGCTCTCTTTTTTTAAAATTCCAGATCTGTCGAAAATCATTTGATAGTGACTTCTTATGTGTAAAATTTTCTTCTGAGCGTGTTTCTCTTTCCCACCCGTTTTTTCTATTCGGTCAGTCTTTGTAAATTTCAACTTCCTTTATCGCGTAAATTCAATCGCCACGTGCTACCGAAAATCTTGTGTCACTTTGAACAGCGCAAACAGCTCAGAACATATATAGCCCAGCTTATTTATGGCTGCAGATCATCAATTGTTATGTTCTTAATCAACAGTTCGAAGGGTGTTTTCTTCAAAGTGGTCAATTTTCAAACAACAAGACTTTCAATTTCACATTAAAGGTGCGGCCTCCAAAAAATATATGCGCTTCTCAAAGTTACACTTCAGTGAGATGGACATGTGTTCTTGGGGATTTTCTTTATTGCTAATTATATGAAAATTGATTTTAAAAAAAAAGTTTTATTGAAGTTGTGTGGTATGAGGATGTCGTGCAACTTAATTTACTTACAAGGTTACATGTAGCTACAGCCAGTGGAATACTAATTTTAGGTCAACAATCACTGGCGGATTTAAGGGGGGGGGGGGGCGTGGAGGGCGCACGCCCCCCCCTAAAATTTTCAAAGTATGCATGACTGTAGATGATTTGATAAATTTTACATAGAAAAGTTAGCATTTTGTGTTTCACTTTATTTATAATTATGCCTGATTCAATATTACACCTCATTGATACATTAGCTGTGCTATGCTGACTGTAATTCTGCTGCTCTATAAACATCTATAAACATCTAATCCTAATGCATGTTGACAGGTTCTGATAACAAACCAATTAACTGTGTTTAAAACAAGCAGTGTTGGTCATTTCATTATGGTGGCTGCAACAAATTCCCCAGGGCCCTGAACTTGGGGTTTCGACCAAGAATCGACTGGAAATCTCAGCAGTTTTGTTTCAAGTGTAGACTGCGCTGTCATTTCCATATTGCGACGCAAGCAGAAATTTCTGAATAACTGTATATTTTTTGAATTTTTTTCTACGTAAATAGACTATTTTAATACAAGAATATTGAAGATTTGATGCATCAGATATTTCTAACAGCTAATAGGGGGTCAGATACCGTAACGTCATTACAATGTTTTAACTTTGATAACCTAGTTAATTTTGGGAGTTCATAAATGCCCAAGTTATTTTGTTTTTAATCCAATACATGTATTAGGTATAAGTAACAATATGTGTCAAATTGTTATATATATGTAATAGGCTTTTGTGTAAAGTGTACATAACTGAAAAAATACCACTATTTTGAGCCTGGTTTTACCTTCAAAATACACGAAAACCCAGGAGCTTCCGGGGGCTTCGCCCCCTAGGCCCCCACCAGGGCTTTGCCCGGGACCCACGGGGGGCCTCAAGGCGGCCCCAGACCCCCTGCTCAATAATTTTATCCACGCCCCCCCCCCCCTAACTACAAATCCTGTATCCGCCCCTGACAATGATTACCCAATCTATTAAAATACAAGATAAATAGAGAAGGCAAATATTGCTTGTGACATGTACGTAGTTTTTTTTATATATATCTTTATGATAAAGCAGAGCAAAGCAAAAAAAAAAACAAAATTTAAAAAAACCCACAAAAAACAAACATGGAACTTGCATCAAATTACTTCATGTACATGTTACCAAAAATCCGACCGAATATGCGCCTTTGTCACATTCAATTAAATCAACTGAAAATAAAAACCGTAACACTATTATTTTCCGCTTATTTTTATTGAAGTTTCTCCCTTTTTTTTAAAAAAAATACATACGTAAACTTTCTCCGAGAGAATAACTGTTGATCCGATAAAGGAGAAAAAACTGACTTAAAAATAGGGATTTTGAATATTATTGCATCGTAGGGAGAAGTAATATTCATTTCTGTAAATAATGTTATTAAATTTTACGTTACATAGCGGTGTCTGTATATCAGGAGTAAAATTTAGACGCTCACTTATGCATAAATTCTCCCGATGATCTTAGATAGCTGATTATTATTTTAAATGTTCAAGTCTACTCGTATTATCAAATAATATCAGCCCTGAATAAATTTTCATAGATGCCATCAATTTTGGCTATTTACCAAATTTTGACAGCACGAAACAAATTCAAACGTGCACATAGTCTTCAAAAAATTAGAAAGATTTATTTACAGAAGTTACGTGTTTTTTTAATGCACGTTTTTACTTACATTTCCTTACATGAATCATGAGTACATTTTAATATATAACAATCCATGCTACCCTGAAAAATTTAACTAGCCATCAAACTTCTCATTGTTTAAACCCCTGTCACACTGGAGCTGCGTCCTCACAGCGATCCCGCTTCGTAATTGAATAATGTAATACGCCATGGTAAACGAGTCTTCTACAGCGCCGTAACAACTCAACGGCATCTTCGTTCGCCGCGGTGGGATATCCTAGCCTAGAACATTTTAGAACGCCATGCGACGGCGCGTACTTTGAACATGCACAAAGTACGCGCCGTGGCTCTGCGTTCCGATAAACACGCCGTAGAAGTGGAGTAAGGTCGCCATGGCAGCCCCGTAAAGTCTCCAACAGCGCATGTGCACGCAGTCAGCGCGCAGAGCACGCTGTGGATGCGCGGTAAAAACTCCTAGCACGTCATGAGCGCTCGGCGGATACCCAGCGAGAGGGCAGTCAATCGCCAAGTAGAACTCTGTGGAAACGTAGTTGGGAGCTCTGTAAGAACGCCTTTCTGAATTTTCCTTGCGATCCTACGGCGATTCCATTAATTTTACAATGCCGTGATTTTGTGTGACAGGGCCTTAAAGAGTTTTCAAAACAATTACACAAACTGTGTTCGACAAATAGTTTTCCTAAAACATTTTTTTCCTGTCTTTATACAGGCTTTCAATCAGAGCACGTTTTTATAACAAAAGCAGAAGTGAAATTTTGAGTCATTAGTCATTATAATCGTTTGACACCAAATCACATAAATTTTCATCTCGCAGCAACAACGGAAGACCTACTCGTGGCTTTGCCACGAGCTCTGCTCTAGTTAGGTATATAATTGAAATCGTTATATTTTTTTATTTTGTGATCAAAGGGAAAATCTGTAAGTCGGACGGTATCTGTTATAGAAGGTAAGGTGGCATATCTCTGTCCCTTGTGTGCAAGTTATTTTTCTATTAATTATGTCGACATGCAAGATAAAGATGTTGACATGCAAGATAGTTATGTCAACATGGAACATAACTATGTTGACAAGCAAGAAATCTGCAATCAAATAAGAGTTATAAAAAAACTCAAATATCGCCAACATGTGACATCCAAGATGCTAGATACGCTACCTATTGATGTCAACATGCAACTTATTTAAATAAACATGCAACTTCTTTATGTCGACATGCAACATCTTTATGTCGACATGCAACATCTTTATGTCGACATGCAACTTAGTTATGTTAAGATGCAAGATAAATATGTTGACATGCAACTTATTTATGTTAACATGCAACATCTTGACTTATAAGTTGCATGTCAACATATTTATCTCGCATGTAAACATAACTAAGTTGGTTGTCAACATATTCATCTCGCATGTCAACATACGTAAGTTGCATGTTAACATAAATAAGTTGCATGTCGACATAAATAAGTTCCTAACAGCATATTTATCTCGCATGTTAACATAAATAAGTTTCATGTTGACATAAAAAGGTAGCATCTAGCATCTTGGATGTCACAGGTAGGCGATGTTTGAGATTTTTTGAGATTTTGTTTAATTCTAATCTGATTGCAATTTTCTTGCATGTCAACATAGTTATGTTGCATGTTGACATAATTATCTTGCATGTCAACATATTTATCTTGCATGTCGGACATATTTGAAAGAAAAATAAATTGCACACAAGGGGCAGAGATATGCCACCATAACAAGGTTTATGAAAACTCCGAAAACTCTTAAACTGTTGAATTACCGAACAAAGTTAACATTTGTATACCGATAACAAACACAGGCATCTGACGTTAGAATTATTTCTTTTTTACAATAAGATTATTCCAAGTACTATAACAATAAAAAAAAGTTTATCGCGGTAGCCATTTTGATTTTTTAGACCTGTCATGATTTTTGCAGCGATTCATATAAAATTAATAGGTAAAAAATAAATTCGTTCGCCACTTACTACTATTTTGTGTAAACTCTTGCATAATTGACACGAATCACGATATAACCGTTTCTGAAATTTTATTAAAAATCATACTCCAAATCATCGAGTCATCTGCTTTCAAATCGATAAAACTAGAAAATGGAGAACAAAAGTGAATGAATCACGTCATATTTTGGGGTAAACCTTTCCTGATTGGCTGTTATATATGATAATTGTAAATTGTTAATTTTAGCTATTAATTCAGATTTATTTGATTTAAAAATTTCTAAAATATGCAAAGTTTACGCTTTTAACAGTAGAATTAACAAATGTTGTAGGACATTGTTATTTCAGGGATCTTTGTCCTTTCAATACACTCTCGTTTATTAAACGCACAATTTAATGCGTGTCTTGGAAAAATGAACTTAATTTCGAAAGCGATATAATTTCAAATTTTTCAAGGAGCTACAATAAAGGATTTGTAAATCAGATTTTAAAACTACGATAAAAAGCCAGGTTTTATCTGGCGGCCGCCAAATAATTATGTGGCGGTCGCCAGAAAATTATGTGGCGGCCGCCAGATAATAAGTGGCGGCCGCCAAATAAAAATCTGGCGGCCGCCAGATAAAATACTTTTCCTACGTGGCACGAACAGGCTTCCGTAATTTTTCATTGCGTTTACCAAAGATTTAAGCCCTGGTACACCCTATGAAACAAAGATATCGTTATGAAGCATCATTAAAAGAATTTATATCTTGAATTTCATAAACCTGTAGGCACCTTTCACATCTTGACCTTAATGTATTTTACCAACCAATCAATGTATTGGACGCATCATTTTGAGCGTGTGACCAACCATACATTATATAACTTTCACTCAATAACCATGAGTGGCAACCGTTTTAACAAGAGCTTGGACTTTAGGCAGTACGTGACAAACTCCGATTTGTTGAAGGCGGGGTTTACTCATGGTTAACTGCCCAGTCATAATAAAATACCGCGATTTTGATTAAAGAGACATTTTTGTGTCTTTTTTTTCCGTGTATCTTATCAATTGTTTTACATATGTCTCATAACCTCAGCATCCTCGCATGGAATGTAAGAGGCATTATGTCCTCTTCATTATGTTTGTCAAATATGCTTGATCATGTTAAATGTGATATTGCTATAATATCTGAGCACAAACTTAAGTGTGACAATGTTTCATATCTGGACTCTGTCCACCCTGACTACCTTAGTTATGTTTGTATAGAACCTACTGGTACCAATACATCTATACAGTGCTCACGCTATTTGGGTAAAGGGGGCATTACTATTATGTACAAAAAGGAGCTTGACTTGTCTATATGTTTGTTAACAGATTTAGATTCTACTCGCATCATTGGAATAGAACTCAAAACGTCATGTGACCGATCTTTATTCATTTTTGGGGTTTATCTCCCCTCTGATAGTGCTATTCAGCCATATGCATCTGAACTGAACCTTTTGGAAGATCTTGTAGCTCATTACTCATTACTTGGTGATGTAGTAATTGGGGGTGATTTCAATGCTAGCTCTTATGAAGAAGACCTTCAGCATACAAATTTGTACAAATCAAAATTGCTAAAGGGATTTCTCACACGTAACAATGTAGGACGTCCTCGTGCTGATATTAGTACATCTGGTTCAGGCTATACATTTACCTCAACACAGACTACTCTAGATTTTATATTTTGTAGTAGTTCTCTTTGTAAGCACGTTAATTCGTACCATGTGTATGAGGAAGGTTCATTTAGCTGTACATCAGATCAACTCCCAGTTGCAATTAATATTAATATTCATGTTAAAAATCGTATTTTACATAAATCGTTTAACAGCCTACCTGCATGGCACAAAGCTGAATCTTGTAAACTTGAACAATACCAAGAGCACGTTTCCAGAGAGTCTGCTTGGTTATTAGATAGACATCTTGATTGTGTTAATGACATTGACAACTTCTGTTCTGATCTAATTATATATGTTACATGACGCTGCGTCCACAACAATTCCAACTTCCAAATATAGACCATATTTGAAACCCGAATGGACACCGAAAGTCAAGCATCTCCATGACCTAGAACGTCAAAAACGCAGAATGTGGATAAGTGAAGGACGGCCCCGTGGCATGTGTCATGAATCGTATAAAAACTACAAGCGTGCTAAAAGGGATTTTCGGAATGGGCTCCAATCTGCACACGACGAATTTATGACAAAAGCCTTTAAGAACATAAACGAGGCTTCTGAATGCGATGTTCGACTCTCTGGAAGTTGATCAAGCGCCAGCGGCCTCGAAGCTCTCGCTCTTATCCAGAAATAGAACTCGGTGATGACACATTTACAGATCCTACTGGCTAGTGATATTGCTAACGCCTTTGCACATCATTTTAAAGACGTTTACAATCCTAAGGACAACGACTCGTTCAACCCTGTGTTTTACCAATCTATTGAAACCCTATACAAATCCTTAAAAACCGAAACGATGCTTAACAATTTTTTTCCTGGAGGTGACATCAGCATGGACGAAATCTCCACACTTATTCGTGTTTTGAAACGTAGAAAAGCTCCAGGAAAAGATTTCATCCAAAACGAACACATCATTTATGGTGGCTCAGAACTAAAACTCTGTTTGCTTCATTTATTTAACTCTATTATTAAAAATGGCCAGATCTCAGATTCTTGGAAAAGGGACATTATTGTTCCCATACACAAAGGAGGTAATAAGCCAAAGAAATCCCCAGACAGCTATAGACCGATAGCTTTACTCCCTTGCCTTTTGAAACTGTTTGAAAAGATTTTACTTACCAGGATAAAAACCTATGTTCTATCCTTATCCGACTTTCCTAACGCCCAGCAACAGGGATTTCAACCCAAACTCGGCTGTCTCACTGCTTCTTTTAACCTACAAGAAACCTTTTTCCACAACATTGAACGCGGAAGCCCGGTATACGTTGCATTCCTCGATACTCAAAAAGCATTTGATACTGTCTAGAGGCACGGTCTAATGTACAAGCTTCATCGTCTTGGAGTTTCTGGACGGTTATGGACTCTAATTGACGACTGCCATACTGGTACATCATGCTCTGTCGTGGTGAACTACACTAACTCTGTTTGGTTCCCTGTCTCACAAGGAGTTCGCCTTGGAGGCATACTCTCAACTTTTCTCTACGTTGTATTCATCAATGACCTTCTCCAAGAAATTCAAAGTCAATGTTCAAATACGGGAATCTACAACATCGTTAGCTCCAACCCCACGCTTGCAGACGATATATCTTGCATCGCATTGACGCCTGTAGCCAATCATAATTTAGGTGTGAATAGTTACATGTAGGAATAATATAATACCCTTTTCAAGAAAATTTCGTAAATTATCTGGAAAAAACATGGCGATTCATAACGGTGGACATACAGATTTTATATTTTTATATTTCCCTTTAGGTTCTTAAATGGTGAAAAAGCGAGAAACAAAAATTATAATTTTTTAAAATAAATTTTCAAATCCTAAGTCTGAAGAATCATGCTGGTTTCCACTAAAGCGATGCCTTTTATGTCAAAATGACTGACAGCCAGATTTCATATTTTTTTCTTTAAAGTTTCTTAAAAGGGAAAAAAGCATGAGACCAACGAGTTTAATTTGGTCCAGCAAAGTTTATCAATATAACTAAGGCATGCTGAGTCTGAAGAAATATGCTAGCTATGACGGAAATTATGTCAAAATGGCGATTTAAAACGGCATACAGCCTTATTTTATCACTATTCTATTTTTAACAAGAAACAAAGCATTAAAACAATTGTAGTCCGGTCCAAAAAAAATTTTTAATTCATAATTCATATTGACCACTGACACGGTTTAATTTGCTTTCTTCATAAAATCAAAGCCCGGGAATATCTCCCAACTTAGGATTTGCCTTACGTTGCTTATGAAACAAACACACACCAAGGTAATGATAGGGAGACAGGCATATATAAGCATGCCCATATTACCATGCCCAGCCGAGATTGGATAATTTTTTTTTAGTGATGGTTGTTTGTTGCTGGAACTAATGACCTTAAGACCTTATACCTAAAGCTTTCTTAGATTTGATAGCTTGCAACTGTATGTAGTTGCAGAACCTTTATGTGTGAATGTAAACGTGCCTATTTCCGGGGTAAAGGCATTTGCAAATTTCAGGCACGTAGCATCAGGGGGGGCCAGGGGGGGCCTGGCCCCCCCACTTTTTCTTGCAGTAACAAATTTTTTAAAATTTACATATAAAGAAATGAATTATAATGGAGTTGGCCCCCCCACTTTTTTGGAAGGTAGTAAAAAATTGATATGAAAATAAGGAAATGAGTAGTTAAATTGGAGTTACTGCCCCCCCCCCCCCCACGATGGAGGAAAAAATTTTTTTGGAAGGGAAAAATTTTTTTGGAAGCATAATTGAGTCCCCCCCCCCCCCCCCTACGGATTAGGATTTTGAAGATTTTGGAAACTTTAAATTTCCCTTTTTTTTTTTTTTTTTTTTTTTTTTTTTTGCTTGTCAAGATTTTTTGGATGGGTCTGGCCCCCCCACTTTCAAAAACGATGCTACGTGCCTGAATTTCAAATCACAATCTTATCATTAAAAAAAAAAGATTGTATAAATAACATAATTATATACTGTAGCTTAATAATGGAAAACAGATTTTTTTCCAAATGAAAAGCTGGTGTAGTTTTTTCTATTAATAGTAGTCTATATAGAGATTAATGAAATTTGGCTACTAGTATACACCAATTTGAATTGCCATTTTGACAAAATTAACGTCATTTTCATGAAGACCAACAAATTTCATCAAACTTGGCACAACCTAATTATGATAAATATGTTTGCTAGACCAATTTGTGATTTTGTATTGTTATTTTTTTTCCATTAAAGAGACTGCGAGACAAAACTAGACAAAATCTAGCTGCATGTCCACCATTTTTAACTATTTATCGTGATCAACATATTTTGTTGGAATCAGCACACCTTAGTTATAATAAAATGTTATACTGAACCAATCTAATCGTTTGTTACCTTAATTTTTAAGACTTACATGTAAGAGAATTATAAAATTTGTCTTGCGACTATTTTGACCGCCATTTTGACCTAATAAGCGCCATTTTTGTCATAGCAAGCATATTTTTCAGACTAAGCACGCCTTTATTAATATGCAAAAATAACTTTGCTGGACTGAATTATTATTGTTTTTTAAGCGTTTTCCCTAGTTTAAATTTTTTAGGAAAAAATTATAAAATCTGGGTATCTGCCATTTTGAATCGCCATGTTGGCCTAATTAACGCTTTTTGGGGAAGGCCAGCAAATTTTTTCAAACTTAGCACACTTTAGATATGATAACATACTAAGCTGGATCATTTCATTATTGTTTGTTAATAATGAAAAGACTTAAAGAAAACAAGAGGCCCATGGGCCACATCGCTCACCTGAGAAACAATAGGTATGATAAAATCAGCTTAATGGAGTCATAATACAAACTATCTGGACAATGTACAATAATACATAATACATACTTTGTATCTACACTACCTGAGGATGCCATGATTTTCACAACTTTGAATCTACACTACCTGAGGATGCTTTCACACAAGTTTTAGCTTTGCCGGCTGATTAGTTTCTGAGAAGAAGATTTTTAAAGATTTGCTCTATATATTCCTATGTTAAACTTCGACCCCCTATTGAGGCCCCACCCTACTCCCGGGGGCCATGATTTTCACAACTTTGAATCTACACTACCTGAGGATGCTTCCACACAAGTGTCAGCTTTCCTGGCTGATTAGTTTCTGAGAAGAAGATTTTTAAAGATTTACTCTATGTATTCCTATGTAAAACTTAGATCCCCCATTGTGGCCCCACCCTACACCCGGGGGTCATAATTTTTACAACTTCGTATCTACACTACCTGAGGATGCTTCCACACAAGTTTCAGCTTTCCTGGCTGATTAGTTTTTGAGAAGAATATTTTTAAATATTTACTCTATATTCCTATGGAAAACTTCGACCCCCCATTGTGGCCCCACCCTACCCCTGGGGGTCATGATTTTCACAACTTTGAATCTACACTAACTGAGGATGCTTCCACACAAGTGTCAGCTTTCCTGGTCATATGGTTCATGAGAAGAAGATTTTTAAAGATTTACTGTGTATATTCCTATGTAAAATTTCGACCCCCCATTTTGGCCTCATCCTACCCCTGGGGGTCATGATTTTCTCAACTTTGTATCTACACTACCTGAGGATGCTTTCACACAAGTTTCAGCTATCCTGGCTGATTAGTTTCTGAGAAGAAGATTTTTAAAGATTTACTCTATATATTCATATGTTAAACTTTGACCCCCCCCCCCATTGTGGCCCTACCTTACACCCAGGGGTCATGATTTTCACAACTTTGAATTTAAACGACCTCAGTATGCTTCCACACAAGTGTCAGCTTTCCTGGCTGATTAGCTTCTGAGAAGAAGATTTTTAAAGATTTACTCTATATATTCCTATGGAAAACTTCGATCCCCCATTGTGGCCCCACCCTACACCCAGGGGTCATGATTTTCACAACTTCGTATCTACACTACATGAGGATGCTTTCACACAAGTTTCAGCTGTGCCAGCTAATTAGTTTCTGAGAAGAATATTTTTAAAGATTTACTCTATATATTCATATGTTAAACTTTGACCCCACATTGTGGCCCCACCCTACCCCCGGGGGTCATGATTTTCACAATTTTGTATCTACACTACCGGATGATGCTTTCACACAAGTGTCAGCTTTCCTGGCTGATTACTTTTTGAGAAGAATATTTTTAAAGATTTACTCTATATATTGATATGTTAAACTTCGACCCCACATTGTGACCCCACCCTACCCCCGGGGGTCATGATTTTCACAATTATGTATCTAAACTACCTGAGGATGCTTTCACACAAGATTCAGCTTTCCTGGCTGATTAGTTTTTGAGAAGAAGATTTTTAAAGATTTACTCTATATATTCCTATGTAAAACTTAGATCCCCCATTGTGGCCCCACCCTACCCCCGGGGATCATGATTTTCACAATTTTGAATCTACACTACCTGAGAATGCTTTCACACAAGTTTCAGCTTTCCTGGCTGATTAGTTTCTGAGAAAAAGATTTTTAAAGATTAATCTATATAGGAGGTTGACAATGGTTTTCGAGGGGTGTCAATTTCAACTGTTACCCTCCCAAACAGGCACTATTTATATACTATTACCCTCAGCGTTAGCAACGCACTTAGCAATGGGTAACATTAAAAAATGTTACATGCGCGAAAATTATGCGCGTACGGTTCGCTGTAGAATTCACGTTATTCCTATATAAAAGTGAAATTTTCTTAAAAATTAAGACATTCAGTATAACAAAATAAATAGTGCCTGTTTGGGAGGATAACAGTTGAAATTGACACCCCTCGAAAACCATTGTCAACCTCCTCTTCGCGTCGGTTGACAATGGTTTTCTCGGGGTGTCAATTTCAACTGTTACCCTCCCAAACAGGCACTATTTATATAATGTCACAGCGGGATGCCATGGCCAGGGTGAAAGCAGCCGATCCCAGTTATACAGTTTCCGCGCTATTTGTTATCTTACTGGGTCAGAATTTTTGAAATACCCACGCCGTTTTACAAAGAGCAAGGATTTGGAATGGGGGATATTTTCGGTAAATGTAAGTATTTTTTTTATCTTTCAATGCAGAATAATAATTTGGGTAGTGTGCACATGTACATTTAACGGATTTGTGCTAAGCCATATCATATCTATATACTGCTTGTGTTATTTAATTGGCGATATGTGTACATATGCTAGCGATATACAACTCCAATACCATGTTGTTTTAAACTTTTGAATACAATTATATTTTACCATTTATTAGGGGCTGCTCTTAGAGCTTGACTACAGTGTACCATTCCAGAGTGAGACGTTTTGTTTCATTGTGTTGATGTTAGCCGAAGATATGACTTTCATGGGGTATCAAGCATATAGGTATTTGAATTTTTTTCCCCAGCATTATATATGTATTTTTTTTTTTATATAAACTACATGCAATTGTTGATTGAACTTGCTAAATGCATCACATTAAAAACCATGCACTTTAATGATTCAATTCCACTGACCAGATGCTTTATTTTTGTTTTGTTTTTTTGTTTCAGGGCTAAGAAACACATCTGTTGCAACTATAACAATCGAAATGTGTGAAAACTTTTCAGACAATTGTGAAACTGTGACTACTGGGATGCTGTGAAGTCTTGATATCTAATGACAATGGATTATACTGTGGATTTATATCGTTCATTTTGTGAAGGATAGTTCTGTGATAATTCAGTTGGAAAATTTTAAATGATGTTGTTCTGTTGTGTATGAGCATGTTTAAGGCTCATGTCTTTTATATAAAACATTTAAAATTGTTGTATTAGAAACCTTAGGTTTTAAAAGTAGAAAGAAAGTTTCATAAGGAAATGAAATGATTTTAAAAACGTTCCCAAAATAATAACATACTACGTTTAGAAAATGTTTCTCTCAAACATTTTGTTAACATTTCTTAGAAGCGTTTTTAGAAAATGTTGTTATAACGTAACAAAAACCCCACAGATTTACGCTGTAATAACGGTTTTAAAAATGTTTTGTAAATATTTCTTAGAAATGTTTTTAGAAAATGTTATTATAACGTAAAAAACCCCACACAGATTCACGTTGTAATAACGTTTTTAAAAATGTTTTCGTAACATTTCTACAACGTTTTTAAAACGTTGTGAAAACGTTGTTGTGTTAACTGGGTAGGTAAACGTGCGAGCTACCTAAAGAACAATTGTTCTGGTTTTATTACAGACGTAATAGTCAAATCGAACGGACTCTGAACCTAAAATTGGCTTGAGGTGTGGTGATTAGGCTTATTTATCTTTAATACCTTGTACATCAATGGTATCTTGAATTTTGACACTTTCAGAAAATTGTCTCTACATTCCATGTCCCTGGTCGGTTCGTAGAATCTGCGTAGTTTCGTTATCCTGACGTTTTATATAAAGCCTCGCTGTGAATTTCGTGCAACTCTCCGAAGCGGAGCTTATAGACAAAGACCCAACAACTGACGAGGAACCAGACATGGATAGTTCTCCAACAATGCTCATATTTTTTATCACAATCGTCTCATTCTTTGGTAAGTAAATTTATGTTTAAATATTGTACAGAGTGTGAGTAACGCTTTACATATAATGAATTTGCGCCGCGCTCGCTTGTTTGTGAGATGTATAGCACACCCCTGCGAATGTGTTCGGAATGTTTCCTTTATCGTTGTTAAGTATGTAATAAATCCAGAGGTGCTCGAATGAAAGTTCACGAGAACTTCACCCAGATTTGTTCAGTTCCTGTGAAACGAGCGGAAGTAAAAGTGTTAGAATAATATTATTAAAATACCTAAGTACTGGTCGTTTTTCATATCATATCCTAATTGGATTTATAATAAAACATGAACATCTTTTAAAATGTATGTCATATTTCACCATCTAGGGGTTATTTATATTAAACGATAATATTCAGAACAGAGTTATCGTTCGTGTTCAACCACGTGTAGAGTGGTTGAAAATATAAACATTGGGTTGCTTAATAAAATCATAGCAATGTTTGATGTTTTATGGTGTGCAATTCCATGTTTTTTTAGAAAAATAATGAGTGTCTATTTTGCATAAAAACTTGCTAAGATTGTAGATGTAGTCATTCCATGGTCATTTACATGAATACGCTGTAAGTATGTAACTTTTCAACAAAGTTTGAATAAATTGTATTTTTTTCATGATCACTTGTTTCTAAACGTTATTTGAAATGTAAAGAACAAATTTAACGACCATGTGTCAGCTTCGGAAATGCCAACCTTGGATATTACGAGTATCGGTTATAACAAGAAAAAAAATTATGTTCCCAGCATCTCGTTATAGAGGGAAGCCACTGTATATTTATTTCTGAGCTACTGAAATTTGAAAATAAAATAAAAAATTTTCCCTCGGATCGAAAATTTAAACACGTCAGTGAGATGGCAAATGAACATGTCTTAAATTTTAAAGATGACCTTAAAAGTGTTTTAAAAACAGAAATGTCTCGATCCTCTGATGCAATATTGAACCAGATTAGATTAAAATTTAGAATGCATGTCTGAAATGATAAGGGGTTATCTACACTGGCAGGGTCAACCATATTTCTTAGTATGATCGATATTATCAGACAGGTTAACAAATATTAATCAATCTTTTTGTAAACAGGTAACTTTTAAAAGATACCAATCATTAATAAGTAGATTTTTCCAAATATTAAACCAGTTGTTGGAATAATGATAAACCTTAATTGCTACTTTAAAAAAGATGGAAAATTTGGATGTACGTCTGTCAAGCAGGGGAATATTATGTATATATGATACGACTTCGAGGGCGACATACCAGAATACAAATATTCTGATATTACACTCACCCAAGAAGACAATACAATACATTTTTAAAAAATCAAAATCAAATATGTTTAAGAAAATAATTATTATACCCCCCGCAAACGAAGTTTAGGGGGGTATATAGGATTCACCTTGTCCGTCTGTCCGTCCGTCTGTCTCTGCAATCGTGTCCGGTCCATATCTTTCTTATGGAGAAACATTGGAATTTCTTACTTCACACAAAGATTGCTTATGACCTAAGGGTGTGTCATGACCTTGACCCATGGTCATTAGGTCAAGGTCACTGGCAGAAAAAATACAAAATTCGTGTCTGGTCCATATCTTTCTTATGGAGAATTATTGGAAGTTCTTACTTCACACAAAGATTGCTTATGACCTAAGGGTGTGTCATGACCTTGACCCAAGGTCATTCAGGCAAGGTCAAGGTCACTGGCAAAAAAAATACAAAATTTGTGTTCGGTCCATATCTTTCTTATTGAGAATGATTATGGAAGTTCTAACTTCACACAAAGATTGCTTATGACCTAAGGGTGTGTCATGACCTTGACCCAAGGTCACTCAGGCAAGGTCAAGGTCACTGGCAATAAAAATCCAAAAATTTGTGTCCGGTCCATATCTTTCTTATGGAGAATTATTGGAAGTTCTTACTTCACACAAAGATTGCTTATGACCTAAGGGTGTGTCATGACCTTGACCCGAAGTCATTCGGGCAAGGTCAAGGTCAATGGCAGAAAAAAGTGCAAAATTTGTGTCCGGTCATTATCTTTCTTATGGAGAAGCTTTGAATGTTCTTACTTCACACAAATATTGCTTATGACCAACAGTTTTAAAAAAATAGAGCAGTTGTTATTTATAGAAAGTGGATGGTGAAATAGATTCATCCAATATTTTCTATAATTGGAAAAATACATGCATAAGATTTTTATCTTAGCGGGGGGTATCAATTGTGAGCTTTCTCACAATACCTTTAGTTTCATTAACAAGTGTATTTTTTAAAATTAAAATTATTAATGCATCTTAAAAATCAATATTTGTCGATCAGTGCTTTCAATAAGATTATTAGTAGATAATTTTTCATTTAAACAATTAGTTAAGTAATTTCTCTAAATAGCAGACACTGTCCTGACATTTTTATTTTCGAGGAACTGTCTATTTTTACTTAGCTAAATTTCGAACTGTATTTCCTGTGTGATTCAGCAATTTTCAGAACTAGCTAGTAATAAAATTATCTCATTTGTGACAGAAGGGGAAAACTTATTCAAAAATGTTATATCAATAAATTATTTGGCAAACATATTGAATTGATGTTAATACATGTACGTTTATAGACAACATTTGTCTTTTGTTCAGGACTAGGGGAGTGCGGAGAATGCTGTCGTATACGTAACATCTTAACCTCTGACACTGATGAGGTTTGGTGCTCTGACTACTGCTGTATAAGCCTGGGAAACACCTACTGTTGTGACAGCAGATACCTGCAGGCTCCAGAGGAGGACCGACTCTCATTCTGTACTGACTGGTTCCATGTTTATGTGTAAGCCCACATTTATTCCAGTACAACTGTAAATGTAAACTTTGATTGAAACACAATGGCGACTGCCCAAAGGGTACCCTCATTGTACGGATAACTCCTCCTACAGTTTTGAAGATAGGAAGTTGTTCTTTTGCAGATCAATTGTACCTATATCAGAGGTGTGCATATTGCTAGGATTTTGATTTCTGAAAATGTAAGAAAGAAATACCAGCTCACGAACTTCGTCATTTTTTGGCAAAATATTGCATATGGGATGCCCTAGTTGTACAGATAACTCCTCCTACAGTTTTTAAGATAGGAAGTTGTTCTTTTGTAGATCAATTTTACCTATATCAGAGGTGTGCGTATTGCTAGGATTTTGATTTCTGATTTAAAAATGTATGAAAAAAATACCAGCTTTTGAACTCAGTCATTTTTTGGCAAATTTTTGCATATAGGTTACCCTCATTGTACGGATTACTCCTTCTACAGTTTTCAAGATAGGTTCTTTTGAAGATCAATTGTACATATATCAGAGGTGTGCATATTGCTAGGATTTTGATTTCTGATTATGAATGAAAAAAATACCAGCTTACGAACTTAGCCATTTTTGGGCAAAATATTGCATATAGGGTACTCCATTTCACTGGATACGGTAGGTAGTGTTTATCAATTCAGGGTTGACATTGATTATGGATACAGTTCACATAAAAGAAAACCTCGTTTGCTATCACATTGACAGCTTTTCACTTGTTTAATTTTATGATTATACATACTTTCATAGTGTACGGATCATATCTTGTGAATTGTGAGTCCTATAGGACCATCAAACTCAATCAGATTCATTTTGGGGGAGAGTGAGTAGTGACTCAAAAGTAGGTCACTGGCCTCATTTAGGAATTTTTATAGCTATGATTACTGAAAAAGTGTCATTCATGTCTTATGAACATACCTAATAGTCTAATACTACAATAAGTACTATTTTCTACTATAACAAATTTGTTTCTGGCAATCCTTTGTTAAACCAATTTCAAATTCTAGGGATATTTTAGACAAAAGTGCTATGTCTTGATATTGCCTGTTCTATTTAGGAGGGTACCTATTGTTGTATTGATTTGGATAGTGATGTATTGATATTGCCTATTCTATTTAGGTGGGTACCTATTGTTGTTTTGATTGGGATAGTGATTTATTGATATTGCTATGTAGGTTGGTACCTATTGTTGTATTGATTGGGATAGTGATGTATTCATATTGCCTGTTCTATTTAGGAGGGTATCTATTGTTGTATTGATTGGGATAGTGATGTATTCATACTGTCCTGTTCTATTTAGGAGGGTATCTATTGTTGTATTGATTTGGATAGTGATGTATTCATATTGCCTATTCTGTGTAGGTGGGTACCTATTGTTGTATTGATTGGGATAGTGTTTTATTGATATTGCCTTTTCTATGTAGGTGGGTACCTATTGTTGTTTTGATTGGGATAGTGTTGTATTGATATTGCCTGTTCTATGAAGGTGGGAACCTATTGTTGTATTGATTGGGATAGTGATGTATTGATATTGCCTGTTCTATGTAGGTGGGTACCTATTGTTGTATTGATTGGGATAATGATGTATTGATATTGCCTGTTCTATGTAAGTGGGTACCTATTGTTGTATTGATTGGGATAGTAATGTATTGAAATTGCCTATTCTATTTAGGTGGGTACCTATTGTTGTATTGATTTGGATAGTGATGTATTGATATTGCCTATTCTATGTAGGTGGGTACCTATTGTTGTATTGATCGGGATAGTGATGTATTGATATTGCCTGTTCTATGTAGGTGAGTACCTATTGTTGATATGCTTGGGGCGAATTACATTGTAAAGTAATGCATTACATTACCATTACTTCATGAATTAGGGCATTATGTTACCATTACCATTACTTAATTTACTTGAAGTAATGCATTACATTACCATTACATGAGAAAAGTAATGCATTACCATTACCATTACTTTGTGAAAAGTCAATAAGTTTGAAAAGAGTGATTCAAAAGCTAAATAAAGTGTTTTTTTGTAAATGTTTCATAAATAAAACATGTTTAAACATATTTAACGTTACAGGTTCATGTTCACTATCAGGTTCAAATTTAATGACTTAATGTGCTGATGGACTTTATGATCAAAGTTTAACAGGTTTCATCTTTTAACTGCATTCTGTCGGATGTAAAAATCTAAGATACATGTATATAAGTATTCAGGTAATAATAGAAATCAAAGTACTGAAGAACTGACGGGAGTTGATTTTCTCGAGGTTTATTTATTTTAAAATCAATAATATGTTATTTTGCATGACAAGTACATGTAGTTTCTAATTTGTATTTGAATTACGCATATTTTTATAATATGAATTTTTTGACTTTTTCGACAAGAATGTCGAGAAACCCCCATATGAATCATGTTAAATAATATTTAAAGATAAAATTAATTCAATCAAATTATGTATCAATAATAGAAATTTTTCTTGAAAATTGTATTGATCCAAGCAATATTGAACTCTAGTCTCGTTCAACCAAATGCTCGGCTGACACCGTAAATCTCCGACAAGCAAGAGAGACTATCTGCTTGTCGGAGATTTACGGAGACAGCAGAGTGTCGAGTTGAACGAGACTACATTGAACTCTGGCGTAGGAATACATGTTTACGACTACAAAAATATTTAAATTGTTCGTACCATTTAAAATCTGACTATTTTCAAGGTATTTATAAATAAGTTTCCTTGAAAAACAATGCTTTGGCATACATTACATCGAATTTATCAATTATTTTCAAGAACTAAGTCTTGTCAGCAGCGATGATTTGTGCTGAGGTCGAAACACTGTTTCACTTTCCCTTTGTCTGAGTAACTGCATAAGAGAGTTGATTAAAATCAACTCCCAAAAATACATGAATCTTGTATTTTCTATCGATCTGTCCAAACTATTGTACTTAATACATGTATACAACAGAGAAAGAGAGAGAGAGTAAAATTATATTTTCAAATGGTTTATAATACTGGAAGTAATTTTTAAGCTTCAAGAGATCATGGTTGGACAGTGCATTCTTTGTAGTGCATTCATTTTTGCTTTTAAGGGTGTATGTCTGTTCTCCATTTTATGGAACACATGCAACCAATAGAAGGGTGGTGATTGGGGTGTTTAGCATGTAAACAATAGAATGTTTTGTTAATTAGAACAACACTGTGTACTGTTGACACGTTCTTCACTGTAAAGAATTCATTGAATGTACAACTAATTGAAGTACATTTTTCAAATGATTTGAAATTCTTAATAACAGCACTCTTAAAATGTTATGAAATTGTGTTAATATATAGCCAGTTATATTGACAATCTAAGAATGGATTTTTATTTTTTTTAACATGCTTAATCATACAACGAAAATATTTTTATCTCAAGAATTATTTATCTTCTTTAAAAACAATTTTTAATCAAATACAGTTTCAGTTATTCCATTCATCACGATTTTTCAAATAAACATGCATAGAAAAGCAAAGTAATATGCCATGTAATGCCAGCATTACACTAGATTTTTTTAAAGTAATACATTACCATTACTTGTAATGCTAAAATTGTGGCATTACACATTACTAGTAGCACATTACATTTAGCATTACCCCAAACCTGAATTTGTTGTATTGATTGGGATAGTGATGTATTGATATTGCTTATTCTATATAGGTGGGTACCTATTGTTGTATCGATTGGGATAGTGGTACTGTGCATCGGATGCTGCATCTGCTGTTGCCGAGCCTGCTTTGGCAGAAGATCGAGGGAGACCATCATTGTCCAGGGCGGACAGCCAGGTAAGATTAGTAATATTGAAATCGGGTTGGTTGGGGGGGGGAGAGGTTACCTTCTAAAGTGTACCCTCTTTAATGGTATTGTATATTTTCGTTATCAATTAATTGGTTAACTAGGGCCTAGGGCTTCGTTTTGCAAATAAACTTACGACAAAGTCATGAATATTTTCAGTCTAGTGAAATGATCTTTGACAATTTTTGTTTATATTAAATCATTTATTTACCTTTATTTTAATTTCTTTAGTTAAATTTTACAGCCATTTAATTCAGATATTGATTACGGTAGCTTGGTATTAATAAGCATTCATTAATTTGGTCGTAAATCGTAAGTTCTTTAGTAAAATACAGCCCTGCTCTGCAAGTACCTTATAGTGATCAGTTTGTCTGTAAGTCTAATTTCATTTGTCCAGAGCAGTTTTCTTTTCTCTTTGGCCAAATTGGTGTCAAACTTAACATATACCGGTATATGCCAGTGGGTAGAGGGTGTGCAGTGACCTTAAACAATTAACTTTTTTTTAATCCAAGAACATGGCAGAAAAACATTTCTGGAATAAAGTCCTCTTGAAATGATCTTATTTTTTCTCCATCCACATATTTATTGCAATAAATAGTTTAGGTAATGTTTAAAGAGCACAATAAAAAAAAAAGAAATTTTGCTTTTGCAGGTGGGACCACAGTGGTTGCCCAGCAACAAGCGACCATGATAAATCCTGTTGGTCACGCACCTTCTCCCTACAGCGCTGGATACAACCAGCCTTGAATGGTGGTCAAAGAACAACAAACAAGATTTCGTAGTCCGTTATCATGAACATTTTTTGCTCACCGAGACAAAGTCAAGGGGAGCTTATGCTATACCCCCAGTGTTGGCGTCGGCGTCCGGACCTGGTTAAAGTTTTTCTAGGCTATTGCTTGTCCTATCTTCACCAAACTTGCATGGATGATGCATCTGGACCAACTTATGGACTTGAAAGACTTGGATGCTGAATCTGGGTCCTAAATTTCAGATGCTGAAGGAGGTTAAGGATTTTGGAGCAGGTTAAAGTTTTTGTTGCAGGTGCCCTTTGATAGCAATATCTAAGTAAATCCTGGTCCTAACTTCACCAAACTTGCATGGATGGTGTGTCTTATGATACTGATGCACCAGACAGGCTTGAGTGCTGAATCTGAGCTATAGGTTTCGGAAGCTGGAGGAGGTTAAGGTTTTTGGAGCAGGTTAAAATTTTTTGTTGCAGGTGCCCTTTGATAGCAAAATCTAAGTTACTCCTGGTCCTAACTTCACCAAACTTGCATTGATAGTGTGTCTTATGATACTGATGCACCAGACAGGCTTGAGTGCTGCATCTGAGCTATAGGTTTCGGAAGCTGGAGGAGGGTAAGGTTTTTGGAGCAGGTTAAAATTTTTGTTGCAGGTGCCCTTTGATAGCAATATCTAAGTTACTGCTGGTCCGTACTTCATCAAACTTCCATGGATGGTGTGTCTTATGATACTGATGCACCAGACAGGCTTGAATGCTGAATCTGAGCTATAGGTTTCAGATGCTGGAGGAGGTTTAGTTTTTTGGAACGGGTCACATGTTTTATAGATGATAGCTTGCATAGTTGATTTAACTATATTATAAATGAAACGCAGCGGTTGCTTCAGATGCAGAGCCTGATCTCCATTATCAAGGATGCTAAAGAAATCTCCTACCTCACTAAAACCTGCTTGATTGAAAGATGTGGTTGTTGTTAAATGATATAACATGATTCCTATGATAAAGTATTGTATGATATGAAACACTATAATTGTTTAATATGATACAATATAATATCATATGTTATATTGTAAAAAGGTATATGTTACGATATGATATTGTATCAATATTTTTGATATTTTATGATATGATATTGTATCATGATATTATTCTGTATAGTATTGTATATTATGATACAATATTATATAATATTATATTGTATCTATAATATTGTATCATACGATATTGTATAATATGGTATCGGTTTCTGTAATATACAATTTTACACATGAAATTGTATTATATGATATTGTAATATATATTGTGGTATCATACGATATTGTATAATATGATACAATATGTATAATATGATATAAAATTATGTAATATTTTTTTATCACATGATATTGTATCATTTGATATGATACAATGTTGTATCAAATTATATTGTATCATATGATACAATATCATATTATGTATCAAATATTTTACAATATCATATAATACAATATCATACTATATTATATAATATAATACCATATGTTTCAATGTTATGATGTATTATATAATATGATATTGTATCATATAATACAATATTGTATTATATATAATGATGTTGTATTATGTGATCAGATACAATAAGGTTAAACACAATACAATGTCATTTCATATTTACAATATCATCTTAATTGTTTATTACAGTATTTTATTGCATTATGTGATATATATTATAAGTATGATAGGATGCAATGTTTAATTTTATATTATCATATTGATTAACATAATTATGAACATATGATTATCATATAATTTTTTAACAGATGATAAATGATTTTGTTTCAAAACAGAATCCATGAATATCCAAGATCATAAAGTATGATTTTCATATATGATAAAGGTGGTCTCATAAAGGCCATGCTTCATAAAGGTGATGCCTCGTCTCGGTGAGCTTTGTACTCTGTGATTACCTGTGTTTTAATATGTAATTTTTTGTCTAGAAATGTTGTTTTATGTCATGAAAAATATCATGGGAGTTTTTCTTCTTCATTTTTTGACATGTAAAAAAGCATTTAATATTTTTTCTTAATTTTTATCCTTTGGTATTCTGTTTATAGTGAAAGTTATGTAAAAATGTATATTATTATAATTTCTTCTTTTTATAGTCAGATGAACAAAGTGTGTTGAAACTTTTTTTCTTATAATAAAATGGGGTTTTTTTTATTTCAAGTTTTCATTTGTTATACATGAAGAATACTGTAGATTCCTAATTAAACGCGAGGAATTAATATCCGCGTAAAATCGCGAAAAGCACATCTCGCAAAAATTTTAAAATCTCGCTTTTATTTTTCGGATATATATTTGTTTATTCAAGAAACTATGATAAAAATTCGGCATTTGCGATTTTTAGCTCACCTGAGCTGAAAGCTCAAGTGAGCTATTCTGATCACTTTTTGTCCGTCGTCCGTCTGTCCGTCTTACCGTCTGTCTGTCCGTCTGTAAACTTTTTACATTTTGAACTTCTTCTCTAAAACCGCTTATCCAATTTCAACCAAATTTGGCACAAAGCATCCTTATGGGAGGGCGAATATAAATTGCAGATATAAAAGTCCGATCTGTATTCAAAGCGGAGAAAACCTTGAAACTGTAGAAAAAGGGGGGTGCATTTTTAAAAATCTTCTTCTCAAGAACTACTGATTCCAATTCAACGTGTTTAGCATAAATTATCCTTATGGGAAGGAAAATATAAATTGCAAAAATTAAGGTCTAATTCTGTTTCAAATCTGAGTTATTACGAAAATAATAATAAAGGAAAGGCGTGTTTCAATCAGTTTAATAGCCTCGGATTCGGCATCCGGTAAAATGGGTAGACAAGACTTGGCCTGGGCAAAACAAAAGATAAGCAGTTATTAATCTGCCAATCTCATTAAAATTTCAGGATATTTGATGGACCAGTATATTTGTATTTGCTGTAAATATTGCTGCAAAATAATGCGTATTTGGAATTGACGATTGCCGATCTGCCCCGGCTTTTATTTTGCCACGGCCCGGTTTTGCTTACCCATTTTACCAAGACTCGTATTCCATACTTCTAAAACAAGGTTCTTTGTTTAAAGCAGCCATGACATTATACGAAAAAGGGTCGATCTGACTATGATGAATTTGCTTGTTGTGCAACAGTTCGCGTATGAAGGGAAATTTTTGAAACATGAAAAATATATTGGTGCCGATTTTGTGAAGTAAATTGAGGCTAAATATTTCAATGCGTTGACAGTTTTCACACATGACGTTGATGTTAGCTTGTTCTGATTTTCGTTTCGTTTTCATTATTTATGCTTTGTAACCTGGAAACTGTCGTCTGTATTTCGTGATTTTTACGTATCAAATCAAACAGAGACTTCGGTAAATCAAACAGTTACGTAGACTCAACTGTAAAATAAATTGTGTTCTTTATTTGTTATACATGTAGTGCATGTTTCTTGTGTTTAATTGTTAACAATTTCTATTTACTAACCATTTTTGAGTGTTTGCTTCGAATTATAAGCAAGATACAGAGATTTGCTAACAATTCTATGTTTGTACACAGATCTTAAAAGCTAAAGATTAAATCAAAGTACTGATAGTATTGAAAAGCGCTAACCCAGTTTCTGTATGTATATAACTATGGGGCGCCGTTTTAATGTTTTTGAGGTATTTTCTGATATCAGAAAATGATTTTTTGATATCAAGAATTCGAATTTCTGATATCAGGAAATGATTTTTTGATATCAGAAATTCGAATTCTTGATATCAGAAAATACGATTCATTTTCTGATATCAAAAAATCGATTTTCTGATATCAAAAAATCATTTTTTGATATCAGAAATTCGATTTTTTGATATCAGAAAATGATTTTTGATATCAGAAATTGAAACAGATTTTTTGATATTAAGAATTATATTTTCTGATATCAGAAATTTAAAGAAAATGGCAAACAAATTTCACCTATTTAATGAATACTCCCTTGACCCAAAATTAAATTGCCGAACTACAGAGCCAGATTTGCATTTAAATATTTGTTGTCTCTTATTTATTTTAATGTAAAATTTAATAAGTGTTCTTGATAATTCTGGTCTTGTGTATTGAAAGCACTAACTGTACGCCTGTATAACTCTTTATATTATGCGAGGCCATTATTTTTCAAAGTTACAGCAAATCGCAAAGAAAGCAGTGTTGATCATTGTATATGTGGCAAAACTTGCCAGAATGAAACCAGGTTTAAAATAAGGCATTCATTATTATTCTTAAAAGACATCTACAGGCTTGAAACACATTTTCTTACAAATTACAAAAGTTGCATTACAGGGAGCATTCATTAAGTTGATAGTAATTTTATGTAAGTCTTATTTTCTGATATCAAAAAATAGATTTTCTGAAATCAGAAAAACGTGAATGATTTTTTGATATCAAAAAATGATTTTGTGATATCAAGAATTCGATTTTTTGATATCAAAAAATGATTTTCTGATATCAAGAATTCAATTTTTTGATATCAAGAAATGAACTTTAATTCTTGATATCAAAAAATCTATTTTTTGATATCAGAAAATAAGACTTACATAAAATTACTGTGATATCAGAAAATCTTTTTTGATATCAAGAATTCGAATTTGTGATATCAAAAAATGATTTTCTGATATCACAAAATAGGTTTTTTGATATCAAGAATTAATTTTTTGATATCTAAAATTCGAATTATTGATATCAAATATTTATTTTTTGATATCACAAAATACCTCAAAAATATTAAAACGGCGCCTCATATATAACAGATATATGTATATAGCATTTCAGCTTATATTCAGCACTATATTTCCTCATCACTGCATGACAGTCCCTGCAATGATGTATGTAAGCCCCGTACATTAATTTCACAATAACCCGTAAATTAGATTCACAATAGCCCGTGCAGTTATGTGCATAAACCCCTGAAACTGGTTCCCTAACCAGTTTAAATGATGTATACTTTTGCTTAGAGGGGGCGGTTATTCGATGCACCGGAAGTTGAAGTCTAACGACAATAAAGGGCTGAGCTATGCTTGGCGCTTTAAAAAGTAAAAAAATTGTCAATATTTATAACGAAAATTTTCAAAATCTGTTCTTCCAGAAACCAACTTATTGAATTGTAAACTTAACCTTTTTAGCTCACCTGAGAATGGGGGCCACAATGGGGGGTCGAAGTTTAACATGAATATATAGAGTAAATCTTTAGAAATCCTCTTCTCAGAAACTAATCGGCCAGGAAAGCTGAAACTTGTGTGGAAGCATCCTCAGGTAGGTAGATTCAAAGATGTGAAAATCATGACCCCTGGGGATAGGGTGGGGCCACAATGGAGGGTCGAAGTTTAACATATGAATATAAAAAGTAAATCTTTAAAAATCTTCTTCTCAGAAACTAATTGGCCAGGAAAGCTGACACTTGTGTGGATGCATCCTTATGTAGTGAAGATTCAAATTTGTGAAAATCATGACCCCCAGGGGTAGGTTTGGGCCACAATGGGAGATCGACGTTTTACATAGGAATATACACAGTTAATCTTTAAAAATCTTCTTCTCAGAAACTAATCAGCCAGGAAAGCTGACACTTGTGTGGATGCATCCTCAGGTAGTGTTAATTCAAAGTTGTAAAAATCATGACCCCCGAGGGTAGGGTTGGGCCACAATGGGGGATCGAAGTTTAACATAGGAATATATACAGTAAATCTTTAAAAATCTTCTTCTCAGTAACTAATTCGAAGGCAAAGCTGGAACTTGTGTGGAAGCATCCTCAGGTAGTGAAGATTCAAAGTTATGAAAATCATGACCCCTGGGGGTAGGTTGGGGCCACAATGGGGGATTGAAGTTAAACATATGATTATATACAGTAAATCTTTAAAAATCTTCTTCTCAGAAACTAATTAGCCAGGAAAGCTAAAACTTGTGTGGAGGCATCCTCAGTTAGTGTAGATTCAAATTTGTGCAAAGCATGACCCCTGGGGGTAGGTTTGGGCCACAATGGGAGGTCGATGTTTTACATAGGAATAAACAGAGTCATCTTTAAAAATCTTCTTCTCAGAAACTAATCAGCCAGGAAAGCTGGAACTTGTGTGAAAGCATCCTCAGGTAGTGTAGATTCAAAGTTGTGAAAATAATGATCCCCAGGGGTAGGGTGGGGCCACAATGGGGGGGGGGTCAAAGTTTAACAAAGGAATTTATAGGGTAAATCTTTAAAAATCTTCTCAGAAACTAATCAGCCAGATGATTCTTTATAATTGTTAAGACTTTGGCCCCAGGACAATTCTTTGGCCTCACGAGAAGATTGAGAGTTTACTGTACGTTTATATCCCATATATATATACTATTGTTAGGGATCTTTTTGAGAACTGCAATACTCAACACATGATATGACTATAAAATCATCCTGTTAGAAAAGGGACTAATGATTATAAACATAAGATTGAGAGTTTATTGTACGTTTATATCCCATATATATATATATAAACTATTGTTAGGGATCTTTTTGAGAACTGCAATACTCAACACGTGATATGACTATAAAATCATCCTGTTAGAAAAGGGACTAATGATTATAAACATAAGAATATCCAGGGGAAAATGGATTTTATTTATACAGGATTTACATGAATTATTGTATATTGTCCAGATAGTTTGTATTATGACTCCATTGAGCTGATTTTATCATACCTATTGTTCCTCAGGTGAGCGATGTGGCCCATGGGCCTCTTGTTTGTTCTCGCCATTTGATGGAAAACGGTTGAATCGCGGAATTAAGTACTAGCGTAAAATAAGGAATTTACAGTATATAGAACCATTTTAACAAGACTGTAGAGTTTCGGTTGGATATAACTTTCGGTTGGATATAACTATCTTTTTCTTGCATCAAGACAAGTTAAAAATGAGGCTGGCTCAATTGAAGTATACAAAGATTGTTGTCTCTGATCAAATGCCAGCCAAATCTTGTTGATTTCAAAAAGTCATGGCTAGTGGCCAACAAAGAAATAGAAAGGCCTACATCACATTGCTATTTGACAACACTATCCAAAGTCCCAGCTCCTATGGACATTTAAAGCCTATATACATGTAGTATGAATTAATTTGCTGAAATTGTTTTTTGACAGTTTATACAGTTTTATTTTAAAAGTTTCATTTAGAACAAATTTGGGGGTATGTATATGTTTATGCATGCACCAATCGAGTATGGCACGCCAAATTCACAAAAATGAGCTAAACATACATGTAGTTTCACAGTCGATAAACTAGGTTTATCGACTGTTAACGATCGTAAACTATAGTTACCAACGTTAATCTATATTTCACATCTGTAAACTATAGTTTGCGAATGCAAATCTATGATTTTCTGTCTGGTAATACACGTTAACAATAGCTTTTGCTGATAAATATAGATCCACATCTGTAAACTATATTTTACATTCGTAAACTATAGTTTAAAGTTGATAAATATAGTTTCACGATTGTGAAACTATATTTATCAGGTAAACTATGTTTTACAATCGTTAATTATAGTCTTCGGTTCTAAACTATAGTTAACTGTCATTTATACCATGCTTTACAAACGTAAAACTATGTTTATCACATTTTTGTGAATTTGGCGCCCTAATGTCTAAATAATACAATTTGCATTCGTTAACTATAGTTTAGAGTTGTTAATAAATCATAGTTTCACAATTCTGAAACTATATTTATCAGATAAACTATGTTTAACAATCGCAAATGATTGTTTTCAGTGTTAACTATAGTTTACAGATGTGAAACATAGATTATCGCGTTAACTATAGTTTACAGACGTGAAATATAGGAAAACGTCGTTAACTATAGTTTTCGATCCGTAAACTATAGTTAACAGTTGATAAACCTAGTTTATCGACTGTGAAACTATGTTTAGCTCATTTCTGTGAATTTGTCTGATAAATGTAGTTTCACGATTTGTGAAACTATAATTAACAACTCTTAACTATAGTTTACGATTGTAAATTATAATAAACAAATGTGAATCTATATTCATCAGCAAAATCTATTGTTTACGTTTTTTACAGATAGATAAACTATGATTATCATTCGTAAACTATAGTTTACATTCGTGAAATATAGTTTCACAGATGTAAACTATAGTTAACGAATCGTTAACTATAGTTTAGGATCCGTAAACTAAAGTTAACAGCCGATAAACCTAGTTTATCGGCTGTGAACTTATGTTTAGCTCATTTTTGTGAATTTGGCGTGCCATACCTGTTTGGTCCAGTTTCAATCATACCTCAAATTTTTTTTCTAAAAATAATACCAGTATTTTCGATAGAAAAGGTGTCGTTCATTAAAAGCTTATTGCAACAGTTTAGCTGATTATTATATTTATTTTTCGTGCATTCCGGCGATTACGGCATGCCTATTCCCGCAGCAAGGCAGTTTCCATATAAGGTCATTTGACAAACTTGTAGACTTTACATTTGTCAATTTGTATCATGTCAGATGTGCTATTGCCAAGCCTGGAGTAACAAATGCAGAAACTACGAATTGAAGGTGTGCGAAGTTGAAGGTTTAATCAGCTAATGTAAACAAGAAAGTTGCAAAATGTGCATCATGCGAAGGAACTAAGTGTTTATGCCCGAGTTTTAGATCAGAATTACACATATTCATACTCGGGCTCATACATCAACACGATTGCATATTCGGATTTGCAAGTTTACATGTCTGGATTTTTGAACACGATTACCCTCCATAAATATAAGGTATTGAGAAATCTTTTAAATCTTTAAAGTTGCCCGAGAACACATACTGATTATTTTTTATGAATTGATTCATAATTATCTCCTCTGTTATTGTGTTGAGTATAATTAATTTCGTCTGAATCGTTTAAAACTTTGGAGCATAACGTTAGTTTTGTAATGCGTTTCTCGACTAAGATGTGCATTCTACTACTTATTTTCATTGAAATGGTGTTGCTTCAATTTATCAATGACACTGCATGTATTTGAAAAAGTAAACGATAACATTATTACCGCGCAGACGAATCTCAATTAAATTTTAGAAATAAAACTCTGAAACCTATGGATCACGGGGACAAATTTTCAAGGTGGGTTTTCTCACAAGCAGGTAAACATGCGAGCTACCTAAAGAACAATTGTTCTTGTTTTGCCTCGGACTAGAATGTCGCGACGTCATTGGATCGCGTCACGTGGTTGCCTTATAATTGTAACGGGATGGGAAAAATAATGACGGACCAGACCGGGATTCGAACCCGGGCCCCCTGAATCTTTAGTTAGGTGCTCTACCAACTGAGCTATCTGGCGCCGGTATTTGAATCGGTCTGACCGTCACATAATATAGCATTGACTCATGATTTTTTGAAGTATACACTCTCATAACTGCAGCGGTGTGTGCATACAAATTGAGTAATGCGCGTTATAAAAATTTGTATGCACACACCGCTGCAGTTATGAGAGTGCCTTCAAAAAATCATGATTTAATGCTTATATTTACATTTTTTAACTTCTTGCCTTGTCTGCAAATGTGATTCATATCTTAAAATTCCTATCTTATCCTAAGGGTAAGTTAATATTAATGGAGGAGCCACAGCAACAGCCACAAGCGTGAACTTTAATTTTCGCTTGTGACGTTGCAGTTTACAGCGTTCAACGTTTGTGACGTCATAATAAAACTCATCATTTTAACCTTTGCAACTACTTGTTGCATTTAGAGGAATTTAATGGAAAAACACAGTAGAATGTAAATATATTTCTTTACACGGCAAGCGTCAAAATTTATACGGCAACATGGCGGACGTAACTTTATTTGAGCAGATTTTTTACCTAAACGTTCAACCATGCCTTTAATTTTTAAGCCCCAAAATATTTAGAGTGACCCCCCTTTGCCCATGACGTAATATTATGATTCTACAATAGCATCCATGTTTGCACAAACGACTGACGATTAGGCTAAGGTAAAAAATAATAGAATTAAGCTATGAATTTAATTGTTGTATATTATATTTTGTTTGTTTACATATCAAACTGCAGGTCCTCGACAAAACAAAACACTTATTATAGATTTGTAACTGACTGTTTACAGAAATTTGTGGTGTCGGTAAAATCCATAGAAGCTCTGCCTCGCCTTCTATGGACTTTACCGACACCACAAATTTCTGTAAACAGTCAGTAACAAACCTAATAAGTAATATTGTGTGTACAATGTTTTTTATTATACGCCGTAGAATTCCCGTAATTTCTATATATTTACAATATCCAGTGTCTTTGCCTGTGATAACACTACGTATCGATTTTGTACTATATAACCCATAATACAAATGACGCCAAATTGAGGCGTGAGCGGGGTTTGCCTAATATTTAAATATTTAATCGTACGATGGCCTAAAATTATATAAGGAATAATTAAGGAATCATTCTTTGAGTATTTCGGTCGGGGCGTGATCAAATCAAATAAAGCCCGAAGGGCTTTATGATAGATTTGTTTAAGCCCCGTCCGAAATTATCACCTCATAATATTCAAAGAATGATTCCTTATTACTTATATTTATATAATTTTAAGCCATTGTACGATTAAATATTATTAAATATAAACAAGCAAACCCCGCTGGCGCCCCAATTTGATGTTATGGGTTTTATAGTACAAAATCGATACGTAATGTTATCACAGGCAAAGACACTTGAAAATGTAAATTATATAAATATAAGTAATAAGAAATCATTCTTTGAATATTATGAGGTGATAATTTCGGTCGGGGCGTGATCAATTCTATCATAAAGCCCTTCGGGCTTTATTGGATTTGATCACGCCCCGACCAAAATTATCACCTCATAATACTCAAAGAATGATTCCTTATTCCTTACATAAAAGCAATATAAAAATTCTCTAAAATTAAGACATTCAGTATAATAAAATAAATAGTGCCTGTTTGGGAGGATAACAGTTGAAATCAGAGACATAAATAAATGTTATTTATGTCTCTGTTGAAATTGACACCCCTCGAAAACCATTGTCAACCTCTGCTTCGCGTCGGTTGACAATGGTTTCCTCGGGGTGTCAATTTCAACTGTCACCCTCCCAAACAGGCACTATTTTTATAATAACGAGTTAAGCTCGCCGGCGCGCAGCGAGCTCTACCGGAAGGCGTGTGTGAATAGAAAATTCGGACTAGTTGCACATTCATTCAACGGATTTTTTGGCATCAGTAAATCGGACCAGTAATGCCTTGTTTTAATCGTCCCAGTAATTCCCTGTAAATATGGTTTCCCATTTCACACTCTCACGAGAACAAGATAAAAGACTATGTACATCATGCATTGTAAATAAAATAATTCCATTACATAAGACTAACAGAGTTGTCGTTCCTTCGAGTGACGTCACAATGGATTTCCACAGAATTTTTCGGCGTCGGTAAATTTTGACCCACAATGCAATTTATCAATGTCGAACGATCTCACTAGACTAGTCTAGTCTCGTTCAACCATACGCTCGGCTGTCTCCGTAAATCTCCGACGAGCAGAGAGTCTCTGCTCGTCGGAGATTTACGGAGACAGCCGAGCGTCTAGTTGAACGAGACTACACTGGACTTGATTCCTTCTCGCGAGAATCAAAGTAAAACTTTTGAGAAACAGACAAATTGTGTAATTTCAAGCATATCATGCTTTTTAAGTAAATTAATTAAACCACTATACGATACATGATGTGATTTTCTCCAACTCCATAAAATTGATGTATTTAATATTAAAACCTGTCTTATAATAATATTTTAAAAGAATTACTGTTATAACATACATGTATCATTGATTCTGTTTACAAATCTATGTGAATTAAAAAGATACATTACAGTCTGAATGATTAATTTTGATGCAATAGCTTAAAGTCAAGGTTTAGGCTAATACAGGGTATTTGCGAATGGTAAAATGCAAATACAGATGTATAAGTAATAAACAACGATTATTTAGTGTACATGGCGTTATGAATAGCAACTGCTCTGCTGGCATATTTTCCATGATGCGCTAGCGCGCATCATGGAATATGCTAGCAGAGCAATTGCTATTCATAACGCCATGTTCACTAAATAACGTTGTTTATTTCTTAAATATTTCACTTAGTTTTTTTTCCAGGGTTTTTTTCAAAGAGACAGACGACACTTGACCGACGTGAACTTTGACGTCACAATAAGGGGAAATTACTCTATAAGTAGTTATTGTAAATCTGCTGAAATATAAATACCAAAATCTTCTCAAAATCTTGCAAAGCTAACGAATGGGGACATCTTTTTTTTTTTAAATAGGAAACAGTTGTAACTTGCTCTCATTTGGATGAATGATCACATTTATTTCATTCACTATATATTTACAGTAATTAATTTCCAGGAACGTTTTTTAAAGGGGGCGCGGCAACATCATTCAAAAAATATTCGCAAGCAAAAATGAAAAAGAAATTCTCAAAATTAGGGAAATTCTAATCCGGGTGAGGAATGGTGAGTGCGTAGTATGCATTTAGCTCTTTAGCTGCTCAATGGTATCTTTATTTTCACATTTATTACAGCCTTCCGGGGGGGGGGGGGGGTCCAAAACCGTTTTTCTTATATGATCAGCAAACTTTTTTTTATAGGTAAATTATTTTTTTTTAAACAGGGGGGGGGGGGGGGGGGGCTCTACGATAAGTCAATTTTTTATATGTAAGTTTAAGAAAAATGTCTGCTGCAAGAAAAGAGGAAATAAACTGCAATAAACATTATGTTAAAATCTTTATCATTCAACAACATTGTATCTGAGATAAATTCTATTTAAATAAATAAACAATCTTATAAATTATGAATAATGAAAAATTATAGAAAAAATAGGCATGTTTATATTTTATTTTGCATTTAAATTCATTTACGTTACGTTGATACTTTTATTTTTATTGATTTATCATTATTCATTATTTGATCACATGCTGCGCTCGCCCCAACGGTCGCATCGTAAAACATTATTACAGGCATCTGAATCGCTGGTAAGAGTAAAATCGAGGGACTCTGAACCTAAAATTGGCTTGAGGTGTGGTTATTAGGCTTATTTATCCTTAATACTTTGTACATCAATGGCATCTTGAAAATTTTAACACTTTCTGAAAATTGTCTCTAACGTTACATTCCATGTCCTTGGTCAGTTCGTAGAATTGACGTAGTTTCGTTATACTGGCGGGTTTTTTTTTATAAGCCTCGCTGTGAATTTCGCGCAAGTCTCCGAAGCGGAGCTTAGGCCTATAGACAAAGACCCAACAACTGACGAGGAACCAAACATGGATAGTTCTCCAACAATGCTCATATTTTTTATCACAATCGTCTCATTCTTTGGTAAGTCAATTTATGTTTAAATATTGCACAGACTGTGAGTAACGTTTTACATAATATTATGAATTTGCGCACTCGCTTGTTTGTGAGATGTATAGCTTGCCTTTACACTACATGCAGACATGCGCTGAATTCTGATTTTTTTTTCTATTTGAGGATCAGTTGTGATTACATAATTTTAATCATTCAGAATTTGAAACAAGCGCGTCTTTGTTTTGTTTTTAACTGTAATAACTTATTATATATTCTCTGTAGAGAAATTAGTGGATAGGCATAACGTTAGCCAACACCCCCGGCCCTGTCCACTTCTCAAATATGATTCCACGCGCAATCGCACAGAACAGCTGCAGAATGTTATAATTTGTAAACGGCTGGTTAACATGTTGTGCAGTACTGTGATTGTGAAATGGATAAGGGGTGCGATCATAAGGCTTTATAGATAAAATGTTATGTTAGAATATCACTACGAAGCTTGATTTGAGGAAAGGTGGGGGGGGGGGGGGGGGGGGTTAACACAATCCGTCAGTCATTGGTACGTACTTCTTCAGGGCAGTTACAATCAAAGTTTGAGATTAAGGTTTGGGTCTATATAAAATTGTTTATTTGTGACCAAACAACAATTTCTTAATTGAAATAAAAAAGATCAGCACAATCAAGCTAAGGTTATCATACTTATCCACACCACCATCACAATATGCAAGGACATGTACATGTACAGATAGTTAACCAATGGAAATGCATTTTGTGTGATTTAATTACTACCTCTTTGCCCAAGGTTGCATTTTTTAAAACAGTAGTACAGGTATAAATATTGATGTCACTTATCTTTGACTTTTTTTAACCGGGTTTTCCAACGGAAAAACCCCGTTATTGAAATGGCGGGCAGGTGGGCGGGCGAGCGGCTACCAAAAGGGTACCCTCATTGTATGAATATCTCCTCCAACAGTTTTCAAGATAAGAAGTTGTTCTTTTGCAGATCAATTGTACATATATCAGAGGTGTGAATATTGCCAAGATTTTGATTTCTGATACACCCTTGCTAATGTTATTGTCATTTAAATTTTAGACCACATGTTTTTATTTGACCCTTTCAGTTTCGCAGTAAAAATCATGCCTCGTGTTTATAGTGTATTTCATAGAATCTAGGTACTTGTAGTCAAATATAAAATCTAGAGGTTTATTGATTTTAAACTTTATCTTCATTAATTGGTGGATAAAATGTGTTCTGGAAATAAATGTGTTGCAACAATTAACATGCTTAGTAGAGATCTCCCCTAAGGGTTTATTCTCGAACCGTGCCTGACCTAGTAATTGCATCAATAGTGAAACAGACTATACTTTTTTATGCAGACTGTTCCTTGAAAATGGCTCGATATGCTAAGCTTTTGAGCAAAATAGCATACCTGTTAACCCTCCCGCATTGCGCGAGAGACTCCCGCAAAACGGCCTAAAAATCTAAGATCTCCCGCATCCAACCTATCTCCCGAGCGGGAGACAATTTTCTCCCGCAATCGTATTTGTCTTCCCCATACCCCCCCCCCCCCCCCCCCCCCCCCAAATTCTGAATCTTTACATGCTAATTTCAACAACCACTGCGGGTTTTTCTCTGATTTTGAGCTCAAAAAGCAGCCGTGTAACTTGAATATATCAAAATCCATCCAAGTACTGTCTACCGTGATCATAGTATGACATGTTATAGCCCAGTTTACTTTTTACGATTACTTCCGGTTTTGACTTTAATCAGTAACGTGTTTAGTTATGCATAGGCCTTATAAAAAAAAGTAAGTGAAAGCTTAAAACATCTTGATTTTACTCTGTAACACCAAAGAAAACAATAACAGCCAGTGGTGTCACTTAACAGGTGCACAGGTAAAGCACCCAAGCCACGTGCAGTGAGTCGTGACTAATTCTGTAAAAATCAAAGTGAGTTTGGAACACTGAGTGTTTATACAAGCTACCGATAAAGTGAAGCTCGAGGAAAAAGTGTAAAAGCATTTCACAAGAGTTTTTAAAGTTTATAGTACCGGCACTATGAATTACAGGGATGCTATATAGACATTACAACAGAGATCATTTTTAAATGATACTGGAGAAATACATGTTGTTTTGTGAATTAAAAATCTATCCTACATATAAGGCAAAAAATAATTTTAATTAATATTATTTTCTGGTATTTTCTTCACTGGGTTTCACTGCAAATTCAGAATAGGCAAAATAAATTTTCTGTGTTTACCCTAGATGTCAGCATGCAGTGATGGTTCAATACTGAACAATAAGAAGACTTTATTAAATATAAAAAGTGGCACTATTGACTTCTTGTATTGTATCGTGCAAACAAAATAATAGTTTTCTGAACATGTACAGCAACACAAGTTGTAATTGCACACTGGTAGTCATAGAAATAATAAAATTTAAAATGATTGCAAATGCATTAATTACAATGGTAAAATTAGGTATCTATCAGTATTTTTAATATATGTTTGCATTTAACGTGAAAAAACGTTGTTTACGCAAAATCTCCCCCTTAGCCAAGTTGGTAAGGGGGAGATTCTCCCACATAGCAGCTTTGAAAGGTTAACAGGTATGAAATAGACACCCATTATTTTTTTTTAAAAACATGGCATTGCACACAACAAGCATCAAACATGGCTATGATTTTATTAAGCAACCCAATGTTTATATTTTCAACCACTTTACACATGGCTGAACATGAACGATAACTCTGTTCTGAATATCACAGCTTAATTTAAATAACTGATAGATGGTGAAATAAAACATATTGTTATACTTTCATGTTAAATACTGAAATCTGATTGGTTAAGACGCAGTTCATAATTTGTTCTATTGCCCTCAGCGTTAGCAACGCACTTAGCAACGGGTAACATTATCTAAATAGTGCCTGTTTGGGAGGGTTTCAACCGTTATCCTCCCAAACAGGCACTATTTATTTTGTTATACTGAATGTCTTAATTTTTAAGAAAATTTTACTGCTTTTATATAGGAATAACGTGAATTCTACAGCGACCCGTAGGCGCATAATTTTTGCGCATGTAACAATTTTTAATGTTACCCGTTGCTAAGTTTGTTGCTAACGCTGAGGGTAATAGAACGGATTATTAACTGTGTCTTAAACAATCAGATTTCAGTATTTAACATGAAAGTATAACAATACAAATTGTTACATGCGCGAAAATTATGTGCGTACGGTTCGCTGTAGAATTCGCGTTATTCCTATATAAAAGTAAAGTTTTCTTAAAAATTAAGACATTCAGTATAACAAAATAAATAGTGCCTGTTTGAAAGGATAACAGTTGAAATTGACACCCCTCGAAAACCATTGTCAACCTCCGCTTCGCGTCGGTTGACAATGGTTTTCTCGGGGTGTCAATTTCAACTGTTACCCTCCCAAACAGGCACTATTTATATATTATTACTTCTTAAAAGATTTTCATGTTTTAACATAAATCAAAGTAGGATATGATATGAAAAACAACCAGAACTTAAGTATATTGAGAATATTATCTGAACACATATACTTCCGCTCAAAATTTCACAGGAACTGAAAAAATCTCGTTGAAGTGTCATGAACTTTCATTCAAGCACCACTGGATTTATTATATACTTGGCAACGATAAAGAAAACATTCCAAGCACATTCGCAGGGGGTGATAATTTGCAAAAAAAATACCAGCTTTTGAACTTAGTCATTTTTTTGGCAAAATATTGCATATCTATAGGGTACTCCATTTCACTGAATATGGCAGGGGTTCAAAATTCCTCAAGCCCAAAGTCCCGGACTAACAAATTCCGGATCCGGACTCGACATTTAGAATCGCCGAAGTCCAGGGACTTGGCATTGTGGCTTGCTTATCTTTTTTTAAATTAAAAAAAAAGTTCGTAAAATTAAAAATAAATCAAATTCCATCATGGATTTAATAATCAAAGTACTGAAAGTACTGTTAGACGGTGGCGTCGTTTGAAAGTGGCATATTACATGTATGATAATTATTGTTGTCGAAAACCGCGGCCAGTACATGTACTAATACTTAACGCTTACTCGCACAGCTGGTCGTGAGTTTCCTACTATGATAATTCTTTGGAAATTGTAGCTGTGATCTCAATCCACACTTTACAAATGCTGTGTCTCTTGGCTGTCATCTTTTGGGGAAAACCCATAGATTTATCACAGTAGCCTTTGTAGTATGAAGTTTGTATCTATATTTTGTATTTATATGTTTGTATCTATATCAGTTGACATTAAAAACCCGTTTTCGGTAATACTATGTATTTTGATTGCCCCAGAATGACTCATTTAATATGTGGGTTGCCACCACACATTGAATGAATAAATCAAATCCAAAGCGATTTCATCACAGTACGCCCAAATATTTCATTGTATAAAGAAGGGGAATTTTGATTTTTTTTTCCGTTTTGACCATTGGGTTGACCCCGCAAAGGGGAACAGCTTTTACAAAGTGTGGATTGGACTATTGTGCTTTAAATATATTATAGATTTCTCAAAGTAACGAGAACAATTAAAGCTTTGGTATGATAAAATACTTATCAGGGTTTTACTAACTATTTGGGCATACATGTAGTATGTTCAATGTCCCTCTCGACAGCATTTTCCCTCGATTTCTTCACGGGGAAAAAGTTGCAGTCTTGTGGACCATCCCACTTGCTTTTGTCCTCATAGTCAGTTAATACATTTACATGTAGGTGTAAAGAAAACGGAATGGGTTTACAAGAACCTGTTTGATAAAACTGGTATTGCTTTTGGTATGCACGTCATCATGAAACAGAAGAGTCAATCAATATTATATCTTCGACTTTAGTGGATTATTTCCATTTGCTCACAACGAAAGTGAATAAAAATTTGAAAAAAATATCATACAATTTTCGGTCGCGGCAGTTTCATTAATCAACGTTTTAAAGTACATTTGTTTTATTGTATTTAGCTATAGATTTATTCAAATCATTTGAATGAATTCGGGAAAGTCACATGTATATTTTATCGCTTCTCAGTACACTTTAACACGCATAAATTATTTGCTACTTTAAACTTTTCTAGTACACTTACAACAAAGATTAATTAATTATTCAAAAAAGGTTTTTAAAAACACCAAACAAACAAAATCCAAGTTGAACGCACGTTTTTCTGACCGTACAGCTGTGTATATAAATTTGATTTCATTCTTTGCATGTACTAGACAATAGATCTAGGGTTCGGAAATCCCGGCAATATTTCCGGAAAGCTATTATAGTTCTGTAGCTCAGCAGAATACTACAGTTATCTATGAAGCACATTTTTCTGCCTTCATGTTTCATTATTTATCGCAAATATAGCATGGATGTATACGCTACAGCCGATGTAGCATTGCGATGAGTGATGACACTTTCTAACCGGTGTGTATTTCAATTGCGAGTCGCAACAAACCCGCCTATTTGTAAACGCATGTTGACAAAATGATGCTATAATTACTTGGAAACAAAAGTCAAAGAAAGCTCATAATAGAGTTGTATTCGCGAGTTAAAAATCATTTGAGAACAAACGGGGAGATGTTTATGTACATATGTAAATAATGTTATCTGTTAGTGAAAAATCCCCCCAAAACCGAAGAAAAGATTCTCTAATACATTTAGCAGGGACGGGCGCATATGGATTAAAGTCTCTATTTGTACTTCACTCATCGAGTTGAGTTATTCAGTTCATTGTGAAAAAAAATCGACAGAAACTGTTGAGTTAACAAAGTTATTATATATATCTTACATTACCGTTCACAATGTACCATAAATGTATATGGAATATCGCATGAGTTGAACCGATTCTTTTTTTCTCACAAAAAGCTAGCGTTTGCTGCAAATTAGAGATACACGTGCTGACACGCCGTGAAATCCATAAGACGTTTTACAGCATATGTCATCAATCCCTTATTTGCTTACAAAACATCTGAACTGAAAATCTTTGAAACATCGAAAAATGTGGTTTCTTTATATACATGTAAAATTGTAAATGGCGACTCGATTTGCACGTGATTTTTATAATCCGACGTCGATTAGCGTGTTTGAGAGAAAGTCAGCAGCAAGTAAAGCGTCAACATCAGTAGTAAATATTGTCTGATGAATATTGAGGTGCCTGTAATAAAAATAATGTTTCTACAGACTAAGTGAGTTACAAAATAAGTTACATTGTATATCACAGGTCAGTCCAAAATTAAACACATTTGTATCAAGATTTTTTGTATGTATGAAAACACATGCACACTTGTAGTAGAAAGTGTGCCATTGATCGGTTGAAGTTCAATAAAATGTAATTTATGTAATATTCATTGTCAGTATCTGTTGTGAATTCTTTGGAATAAGCTACAACAAAATAAATATTCTGTCTCAACTAAAATTCATGCGTTGAAAAATTGCTGAAATATGAAATGGCAAACCTGTTTAAATAGCGTGTTTCTGACAATTGTTTACATCATAGAAAAAACAAGAAGCGATTATTGTGAGATCTATTGGCCAATTATCGCAGTGATATAGTTTATGCAGTCCTGATACAGAGTTAAACGTCACAACTGGCAGTTGGTGCATAAATTATCAATACCGCGTAAGCAGACAGGGTAACGGCTCATTTAAAATAAAACACAATTTTATATATACATTATTTAATTGTATGTACAAAATAATGATCAGCTATAATGCTTAAAATATCTGATAAGATGAAAATTAATTCTCATACTGAAATCGACACATAGATAAAACATTGCTTTGTAACACTGCATACATAACAGAGTTATCGTTCCTTATCCGCTAGGGTCCCCGTGAGAAATACTCTTCCGGCCAGGACCGTAGCAATAGACCGTGGCTATTTATAGCCACCGTCTAAAAATGTGTTATTTTTTTGCATTAATGAACACATAAGCATTACGAACATTTTGAAAGTACAATCCGTCTTTTTATTTTCCGTTACGGTATGACCTGCTTTTACACATTTTCTCATGTTTCCCCCCTATGACAAACGACAGTAAGTTTGTTGAATTTTGGATTTACGAGCAGTAATATACGCAAAGAAACGACAAATGAAAGACCCTGTGAGGAACATGAAGCCGGGGGTGACTCGAGGTGTGATAAAAATAATAATTCCTCAGACAAAACTTATGAAAAGAAGAGAATTCGCGAATTCCGAAAGCCACTGACGATAGGCCATGGCTTTAATACAATGATAAAATGAATAAAATAAAACATAATTTCAAACATAAAGTTTTTATTCATTGCAACAAATTAAAATAAATTATAACATTAGTTTTAGTGATATTTAGGTCGATATAATTTTATCTATCAATCTTGACAATGTGGACTTGGGAATTTCTTCCTCGGACTTGCCTAAAATTTACTCTTTAAGTCCTGGACTTGACCATCATAAAAAAAAATTTCAACCCCTGATATGGTAGGTAGTGTTTATCAATTCAGGGTTGACATGGATTATGGATACAGTTCACATAAAAGAAAACCAGGTTTGCTGTTACATTGACAGCTTTTCGCGTGTTTCTGTTTAAGAAAAAGGGAAAATTGCATTAAATACATAAAAGGCATAACAAAAAAATGTGTTTAAGATTGTAGATGTAGTAATTCCATGGTCATTTACATGAATACGCTGTAAGTATGTAACTTTTCAACAAAGTTTGAATAAATTATATTTTATTTGAAATGTAAAGAACAAATTTAACGATCATGTGTCGGCTTCGGAAATGCCAACCTCGGATATTACGAGTATCGGTTATAACGAGAAATGAAATTATGTTTCCAGCATCTCGTTAACTTATAGCGGGAGGCCACTGTATATTTATTTTTGAGCTACTTAAATTTGAAAATGAAATTAAAAAATTTACCCTCAGATCGAAAATTTAAACACAGGACAGTGAGATGGCAAATGAACATGTCTTAAATTTTTAAAGATGACCTTAAAAGTGTTTTAAAAACAGAAATGTCTCCTCTGATGCAATATAGAACCAGATTAGATTAAAATTTAGAATGCACGCCTGAAATGATAAGGGGTTATTTACACTGGCAGGGTCAACCATATTTCTTAGTATGATCGATATTATCAGACAGGTTAACAAATATTAATCAATCTTTTTGTAAACAGGTAACTTTTAAAAGATACCAATTATTAATAAGTAGATTTTTCCAAATATTAAACCAGTTGTTGGAATAATGATAAACCTTAATTGCTACTTTAAAACAGATGAAAAATTTGGATGTACGTCTGTCAAGCAGGGGAAAATTATGTATATATATGATACCACTTCGAGAGCGACATACCAGAATATTTGCCCCAAAGTGACAGGAAAGCCCTGGAGTGTTTTGTCTCCTGGTCCTGATGGCAGAAGGACAAATATTCTGATATTACACTCGCCCAAGAAGACAATATAATATGCATTTCTATGTAGTATGATAAACTATTTCAAATTTGTATGTGCATTTTTATTTTGACATATTTATGTATAGTGTTTAACATAAATATATAGAAGACACTGTATTGAATGTATGGAAACAGAGAGAGAAAGAGAGAGACACACACACACACACACACTGTAAATTCCTAATTAAACGCGAAGAATTAATATCCGCGTAAAATCGCGAGAAGTCCGTCTCGCGAATTTTAAAATCTTGCTTTTAATTTTGGGACACATGTAAACAGCATGAAAGTAAGATAAAATTTCGGCATTCGTGATTTTATGTTCTCGCGATTTGATGGTAAATCGTTGAATCGCAGAATTAAGTACTCGCGTAAAATAAGGAATCTACAGTGTATATATATATATATATATATACACACACACACACACACACACACACACACACACACACACACACTAATTAATGTTCATGTCTGTCCTAGCTCTTTCAATCATCCAGCTCTTTCCCTCTTCTATATGTTTATTGAATGTTTTATGTACATTTGTACATTGGATGTTGTATGTACAGTCTTCATGTTGCCCCTTGAGGGCCCTTAATTGGTTAATAAAGAAATTGAAATTGAAATATAATTAAGATTTTTAAAAAATCAAAATCAGTTTAAGAACATAATTATTTCATAAACAAGTGTATTTTAATTATTAATGCATCTTCATATCTTACAAATCAATATTTGTCGATCAGTGCTTTCAATAAGATTATTAGTAAATAATTTTTCATTTAAACAATTAGTTAAGTAATTTCTCTAAATAGCAGACACTGTCCTGACATTTTTATTTTCGAGGAACTGTCTATTTTTACTTAGCTAAATTTCAAACTGTATTTCCTGTGTGATTCAGCAATTTTCAGGGCTTAGTAATAAAATTATCTCATTTGTGACAGAAGGGGAAAACTTATTCAAAAATGTTATATCAATAAATTATTGGGCAAACATTGAATTGATGTTTATGCATGTACATTTATAGACAACATTTGTCTTTTGTTCAGGACTAGGGGAGTGCGGAGAATGCTGTCGTATACGTAACATCTTAACTTCTGACACTGATGACGTTTGGTGCTCTGACTACTGCTGTATAAGCCTGGGAAACACTTACTGTTGTGCTAGCAGTATCCTGCAGGCTCCAGAGGAGGACCGACTCCCATTCTGTTTTAACTGGTTCCACGTTTATGTGTAAGCCCACATTTATTCCAGTACAATTGTAAATGTAAACTTTGATTGAAACACAATGTAAATTTTTATTGAAGACAGCTTTTGAGTACCAGGCCTGCTTGTGAATTAAGTTTATTTTATATTGTTGTCTTTTATGGATAGTTTTATGGTCTTTCCTTTAGTCTATTAGCTAAAGCACCATCAGTCTTGGTCAGCTAATGCATCATTGGCTAGGGGATTTATGCTAAATAAATCCAATAAAATATGAAGTAGGTCACTGGCTGCATTTTAACCAGGTTTTCAAACGGAAAAATCCGGTTATTTAAATGGTAAAAATGGCAAGCAGGTGGATGAACAACTGCCCAAATGGTTATACCCTCGTTTTACGGATAACTCCTCCTACAATTTTGAAGATAGGAAGTTGTTCTTTTGCAGATCAATTGTACATATATCAGAGGTGTGCATATTGCTAGGATTTTGATTTCTGATAATATAAGAAAAAAATACCAGCTCACGAACTTTTTGGCAAAATATTGCATATGGGATGCCCTCGTTGTATGGATAACTCCTACAGTTTTTATAATAGGAAGTTGTTCTTTTGTAGATCAATTGTACCTACCTATATCAGAGGTGTGCATATTGCTAGGATTTTGATTTCTGATAATGTATGAAAAAATACCAGCTTTTGAACTTGGTCATTTTTTGGCAAAATATTGCATATAGGGTACCGTACTCAATATCACTGGATACGGTAGGTAGTGTTTATCAATTCAAGGTTGACATGGATTATGGATACAGTTCACATAAAAGAAAACCTGGTTTGCTATCACATTGACAGCTTTTCACTTGTTTTATTTTTAACTATACATACTTTAATAGTGTACTGATCATATCTTGTGAATTGTGAGTCCTATAGGACCATCAAACTCAATCAGATTCATTTTAGGGGAAAGTGAGTGGTGACTCAAAAGTAGGTCACTGGCCTCATTTAGGAATTTTTATATCTATGAATATTGAAAAAGTGTCATTCATGTCTTATGAACATACCTAATAGTCTAATACTACAATAAGTACTATTTTCTACTATAACAAATTTGTTTCTGGCAATCCTTTGTTAAACCAATTTCAAATTCTAGGGATATTTTAGACAAAAGTGCTATGTATTGATATTGCCTGTTCTATTTAGGAGGGCACCTATTGTTGTATTGATTTGGATAGTGATGTATTGATATTGCATATTCTATGTAGGTGGGTACCTATTGTTGTATTGATTGTAATAATGATGTATTGATATTGCCTGTTCTATGTAGGTGGGTACCTATTGTTGTATTGATTGGGATAAGGATGTATTAATATTGCTTGTTCTATTTAGGTGGGTACCTATTGTTGTATTGATTGGGATAATGATAATGATGTATAGATATTGCCTGTTCTATGTAGGTGGGTACCTATTGTTGTATTGATTGGGATAGTGAGGTACATGTATTGATATTGACTATTCTATTTAGGTGGGTACCTATTGTTGTTTTGATTGGGATAGTGATGTATTGATATTGCCTGTTCTATGTAGGTGGATACTTATTGTTGTATTTATTGGGATAGTGATGTATTGATATTGCCTATTCTATTTAGGTGGGTACCTATTGTTGTTTCGATTGGGATAGTGGTTCTGTGCATCGGATGCTGCATCTGCTGTTGCCGAGCCTGCTGTGGCAGAAGGAGGGAGACCATCATTGTCCAGGGCGGACAGCCAAGTAAGATTAGTAATATTGAAATTGGGTGGGGGGGGGAGGGGGTGGAGAGAGGTTACCTTCTAAAGTGTACACTCTTTAATGGTATTGTATATAATTGGTTACTTAGGGCCTAGGGCTTCGTTTTACAAATAAACTACGACAAAGTCATGAATATTTTCAGTCTAGTGAAATGATCTTTGACAATTTTTGTTTATATTAAAACATTTATTTACTTTTATTTTAATTTCTTTAGTTAAATTTTACAGCCATTTAATTCAGATATTGATTACGGTAGCTTGGTATTCATAAGCATTCATTAATTTGGTCGTAATTAAATTGTAAATTCTTTAGTAAAATACAGCCCTGCTCTGCAAGTACCTTATAGTGATCAGTTTGTCTAAGTCTAATTTCATTTGTCCAGAGCAGTTTTCTTTTCTCTTTGGCCAAATTGGTGTCAAACTTAACATATATATGCCAATGGGTAGAGGATGTCAAACTTAACATATATATGCCAATGGGTAGAGGGTGTGCAAGGACCTTAAGGTGGCTCTATACACCACTTTTTGATGACGCAGTACGCAAAAAAGTAAATCTGGAAGCATGCAATTCCGGTACTGGCTGATTTAAACTGAGGCGAATTATATGGGGACCGCTCTTTTGAAAAATTTGTTAAAAGAATAGATTTAATTTGATAATTGGAAAATTCATTACTTACAAGTAATGTTGTATGTGACAGCTTCACGTTGTGTGGTATTATTTATCGAAATAAACAATAAAATCAAGTACCGGTATAATTTTTTAAAGAGTTTCTTTCCCACCATTGACATGTTACACGGTAGCGCAGTGGGTTAGTGGATTCATTACAAACCTGTAGGTCATGAGTTCGATTCCCGTTGAGAACAATAAATTTTTTAACTTTACAAAATTTTCTAAAACGTATTTTTTGGATGAATACTGTGAAAGAAAATTCTAAACCGGTGAAAATATTTCAGTTATAATATACTTTAATGCAATTTAATATCGACACCTTCAGGAGATGGGAGGGTTGCTTTGAATTTCTCTCAGGTTGGGATACATGTAAATCCTATTAATCTAGTCAATTTCCCCCTTTATTAGTCCCCTACCGGTTTTCACCGGAGGGGACTATAGCTTTCCTCTGTGTCCGTCTGTCCGTCTGTCTGTCCCACTTCAAGTTTTCCACACTTTTTTAGGTCACCTGAGTCACTCAGGTGACCTATTGCAATTGGTCTTCGTCCGTCGTGGTGCGTTGTGCGTCGTGCGTTAACAATTTTACAATTTTAACTTCTTCTTGAAAACTACCAGGTCAATCGTTACCATTTTTGGTGTGAAGCATCTCTATGGTAAGAAGAATCTAAATTGTGAAATTCATGGCTCTACCACCCCTGGGGTCCCACGGGCGGGGCCAAATATGCAAAAAAAGCCAAATTTTCAAAAATCTTCTTCTCTACTCCCACGCATGTGAGGAAAAAATTGGTTGCATGGTTATGATGTCCATGAAGCCCTCTACCAAAATTGTGAAATTTATGGCCCCTGGGTCAGGGGTTCTGGCTCTAGGGTGGTGCCAATATGGCCATATAGTAAAAATGTTTTAAATCTTGGAAAATCTTCTTCTCTACTTCTATATATATTTTTTGAAAACTAGATGCATGATTATGATGTCCATGAAGCCCTCTACCTTAATTGTGAAATTCATGACCCCTAGGTCAAGGGTTCAGGCTCTAGGGTGGAGCCAATATGGCCAAATAGTAAAAATGTTTTAAATCTTAGAAAATCTTCTTCTCTACTATCATATATATTTGTTAAAAACTAAATGCATGTTATAATGTCCATAAATCCCTCAACCTAAATTGTGAAATTCATGACCCCTTGGTCAGGGGTTCAGGCTCTAGGGTGGGGCCAATATGGTCATATAGTAAAAATGTATTAAATCTTAGATAATCTTCTTCTCTACTCCCATAAATACCGGTATTTGTTAAAAACTAAATGCATGATTATGATGTCCATGAGGCCCTCTATCAAAATTGTGAAATTCATGACCCCTGGGTCAGGGGTTCAGGCTCTAGGGTGGTGCCAATAGGACCAAATAGTAAAAATGTTTTAAATCGTAGAAAATCTTCTTCTGTACTCCCATATATATTTGTTAAAAACTAAATGCATGGTTAGGATGTCCATGAGGCCCTCTACCTAAATTGTGAAATTCATGACCCCTGGGTCAGGTGTTCAGGCTCTAGGGTGGGGCCAATATGGCCAAATAGTGAAAATGTTTTAAATCTTAAAAAATCTTCTTCTCTACTCCCACACATGTGGGCAAAAAACTGAATACATGGTTATGATATCCCCAATCTCCTTTACCTAATTGTGAAATTTATGGCCCCTGGGTCAGGGGTTCATGACATGAGGAGGGGGGGGGGGGGGGCAATATAGTGTTAATGGATATAATGTTTAAAAATCTTCTTCTCTATTCTCACACATCTGTATAAAAAAAAACACTAACTAATAATTATGTTTACCAGGAAGTCCTCTACTGAAATTTTAATTTTCATGTCCCCTCAAAGATGGGTTTTGACTCTGGGGCAGGGCCAAAATGGATGTATAGATGTTAATGCATATAATGTTAAAAAATTATCTTCTTTACTCCCACACACCTGAAAGGAAAACTGAATTCATGATTTTGTAGACCAGATCTTTTAGTTTAGTTTAGTTTCACAGTTCTTTTTGAAATGTGGTCGTCATTACAAATTTATGATTTTTCTACTCCACTATGAAACCTATTAATTAATTAGATGCATAGACTCCATGACAAGTTTGTGTATGGGATATATGCTACTCAGGTGACCGTTAAGGCCAATTGGCCTCTTGTTTCTTTATGCGTTTAAGGAATAATATGAAATTTGCTGAACAGCTTCAAAATGTCAAACTACAGATCAAGTTTACACTTTTGTAGCGTCTGGTTGACATATTTTCGAGAAAATTGATTTTTTATATTCCAATTTATTAATGTTCGGTTTCAATGTTCTGCATAACAGTGCTTTGTTTTCACAATTTCCACAAACCGGTAGGGGACGTGTATTGCTTATGCAAAACTCTCAGAATGCTTGTTTATTTGACTTAGTTCTGCATTAAAGCAAATACTAGTATATTCACTTATACAGCCATATAATGAAATATGTATGTATTTATCATTCCAACATTATATTTAGGAAATTTTCTTCAACTCAGAAATGAAAAGTCCCCAAGGTGTTTGGGCCTTAGGACTTAGGAACGATAACCCGTACCTGAGGAACTTTCATACCAAATAAAATTTAAAATATTTTTTGTGTTTATTTGCAATGATTTTCATTCAATTTTTTATGTCACATTTATTAAAATACATTTTCTTATAACATCAAGCAACTTTTTCAGATGATTTGTCAACAAAGTAAGAAAATATGAAAAGTTATGTTTTGGGGAAATACCAAAAAAAAATTGCAATAATAACATTTTTTAATGTTAAGAAGTGTAATATTTTATTTTTATGTGTCCGAAGGAAATATCCATCATATGACAATTTTTTTTTCTCAATTTGTTAATAGCTGTCTCTTTAAAAACTATTTTACAAAAACACGAAAAAACATTAAACAATTCTTTAAAAATAGCTATAGTATCCCTATCATCATTTTAATATTTGATAAGTATATGTTTTGTGGTCTTCTATTGAAAATTGGAATAAACTGTGGGTGTATAGAGCCACCTTAAACAACTTTTTTTTATCCAAGAACAAGGCGGAAAAACATTTCTGGAATAAAGTCCTCTTGAAATGATTTTATTAACCGGGTTTTTCGAAGGAAAAATCCGGTTATTAAAATGGTGAAAATGGCGGGCGGGCGGCTGCCAAAAGGGTACCCTCATTTGATTTCCGATAATTTATGAAAAAAATACCAGCTTTTGAACTTACTCATTTTTTGGCGAAATATTGCATATAGGGTACCCTCATTGTACGGATAACCCCTCCTACAGTTTTCAAGATAAGAAGTGGTTCTTTTGCAGATCAATTGTACATATATCAGAGGTGTGCATATTGCGAGGATTTTGGTTTCCGATAGTTTATGAAAAAAATACCAGCTTTTGAACTTGGTCATTTTTTGGCAAAATATTGCATATAGGGTACCCTCATTGTACAGATATTATCAAAACCGATTTGGTTTGACTTTTCCTATAGCGTCACGATCATTTCTGTCAGCTACGTCATGCATATATTATACACGCCGCCGTTGTGAAAACTTTATGATTGGTTGAGTTAGGCGGAGTTATCAGTACATGCTTATGCAATGCCAGAGCTGAAGGATTTCTCAGAACAGTTCATTTCCCCCCAATATTATTCATTCAAAATAGACTATCCCCTATGTTTAAATTCTGTGCAAAACTTTCTCTCTCTCGTTCTCTGTAAACGGGCGTTAAACCATAGCCTCAACTCAAGCTACGGTCCAGAGTACGGCGTTATAAAAAATATAATATTTAGAAGTTGCATGTGCTAATCGTTCAATTCATGTAAATACCGTAAATGTGTAATATGCACATGTATTACCTACTAACTTGCCAGTCGAAGTGATAGATATGAATTCCTCGATTTCTACACCTTTCGATCGGCAATCGACAGTCAATAAAAGAATTGAACGATGGTGTGAAAGAACGAGACGGAAGTGGAGAGTGCAAGGGGGTTTGTACATGTGCGTCTTCATTAGACAAGTGTCCGATTCGTTTCTCTTCTGTTGCCCTATCACTTTCGGTGTAATATATATATACACTAAAATATCCACAAACCATTTACTGCAGATTTCTTTATTTTACCTGTCTCTGAACCACCGATCACCAGCTCCATACATGAACAATGGTTTGTCTACATACATAAAAAATACAGTTCTTGATCCACCTTCCGAGTACGGAAGAAGGTTGTTTAATAGGAGAAAGTTTGAGGCAGGTAAAATACAATTATTAACAGTAGTAAACTAAATGAAGAATTATTATTTTTTTCAAAAATAGCGTTATTTTTATATGCGGCAAATTGCCGTAAAGTTTTTTTGTACATGTAAGTATTGTATGCACTGTAGCTTTATATTTTCTAACCCAAAATTTATACATAGAGCTACAGCTATATATGTTATGTACCGTATGTATTGTTTTATCACAAGTATACACTTTCGAAAAATAGCCCAATTTCGACAGTCACGAGTACCCATGTGAATTTTTCATTCTCAGATATGTTGTTGTTCTGTCCGTGCATAATTTAGTCTTAGTTAACCAGCAGCCAATCAGCGGTAAGCTGAATCCACCAATAAAAAAATTGTGGTTAAGGTGCGGGTATTGTTTACGTAGCTGAAAGAGTTGAACGCGACGCGATCGGTAAAGTCAAACCAAATCGGTTTTAGTAATAACGTACTCCTCCTACAGTTTTCAAGGTAGGAAGTGGTTCTTTTGCAGATCAATTGTACATATATCAGAGGTGTGCATACTGCTAGGGTTTTGATTTCGGATAATTTATGGAAAAAAATACCAGCTTTTGAACTTAGTCATTTTTGGGCAAAATATTGCATACAGGGTACACCATTTCAGTGGATATGGGTTGACAGGGATTATGGATACAGTTCACATACATGAAAACCCGGTTTGCTGTCACATTGACAGCTTTTCACTTGTTTTTTCTCCATCCACATATTTATTGCAATAAATAGTCCAGGTAATGTTTAAAGAGCACAATAAAATAAAAAGAATTTTTACTTTTGCAGGTGGGACCACAGTGGTTGCCCAGCAACAAGCGACCATGATGAATCCTGTTGGTTACGCACCTTCTCCCTACAGTGCTGGATACGACCAGCCTTGAATGGTGGCCAAAGAACAACAAACAAGATTTCATAGTCCGTTATCAATATGTAATTTTTTGTCTAGAAATGTTGTTTTATATCATGAAAAATATCATGGGAGTTTTTTTTCTTCATTTTTTGACATGTAAAAAAGCATTTAATATTTTTTCTTAATTTTTATCCTTTGGTATTCTGTTTATAGTGAAAGGTATGTAAAAATGTATCTTATTATAATTTCTTCTTTTTATAGTCAGATGAACAAAGTGATGCAGATCAATGCCTATGCAAATTGTGTGTTCAACTTTTTTTCTTATAATAAAATTGTTTTTTTTATTTCAAGTTTTCATTTGTTATACATGAAGAATATGTTGCGTTCATTTGTTATACATGAAGAATATGTTGCGTTTTTAAAACTGTCCCGCTTATAAATTATATTTTACTGAAACGCAACTTGTGGGTCTCCCAAATCTGTATATTGGTACCAAAGAAAACTCAGTCAGGATTCAAATAAAATATAGATATTTCAGTTTATTAAATGTGGATAGTCCCAAGACTCTGGGAGTGTAAATATAACATAAATTAATTCCCAACTTGATGGGATTAAAATACAAATATTACAAATAGCCAAATCCCTTTAAAATTATAGCTCTAAATCCCGCTTAATCGTGCGGGAGTCCCGTTCCTATAATAATCCTCCCCCTTTATATAAATATAATGAATTGATTGATAAAATTAGATTATTCCATCAGCTCAGCATTTACCCAACGGGATATTTCCTCGGTCATTTCTAATGTATGGCTGTTGTCCAGAAGTGGACTTGACCGTCTGATCTGCCGTGGCATATCAAACCAACTGCCGTGCAAACAGCTGAGCTCGTTATTTAAGGCATCGGGCTCGGCCGTTATGACGTCATACCGCATGCTATACAAACCTAGTTGTGATTGAGGAATTACTGAAAAGAAAGGGTTTAAATGATGCATGGAAATATAAATAAGACCAAATGAATCGTCGAGGAAACTCGGGATAATTTCTCGCCGATAATTTCGACATTGATTGGTAATTGTAAACAAAGAATACATGAATAATAAAATATCTTAGTACACAGCGAATGATCATCATACGATGTATTAAACGGAAATTCACTTCTTGATATGGTGTATGTGGACTTTTATTGCAATAGGGAATGTGTATTGGGATGTGAGAAATAAATTTCGTAACAAATATATAGAACCATTTTAACAAGACTGTAGAGTTTCGGTAGGATATAGCATCAAGACAAGTTAAAAAATGAGGCTGGCTCAATTGAAGTATACAAAGATTGTTGTCTCTGCTCAAATGCCAGCCAGATCTTAAATTGTTGATTTCAAAAAGTCATGGCTAGTGGCCAACAAAGAAATAGAAAGGCCTACATCACATTGCTATTTGACAACACTACCCAAAGCCCTAGCTCCTATGGACATCTAAAGCCTATATAGTATGAACTTGCTGAGATTGTTTCTTGACAGTTTATACAGTTTTATTTTAAAAGTTTCATTTAAAACAAATTTGGGGGTATATATATGTTTATTCAAGCACCAATCGAGGGGATGGGGCGGCATATGCATTAAAACAATAAAACAACATTATTATAACAAATAATGGGTGAAATATATAAATATTGAACTGTTAAGTAAGCATAGTAAGTTACAATGGGAGGTACATCTGATATAACTCGTACGAAGTTGTATGCATATGCAAGGTCAGATGTTTATTTGCAAGTACAGAATTAAACAGCTATAAATACACAATCCCTCAAAGCAATACGCTAGTATTAATACAGACACATTATATACAGCCCCCAATATGTATTTGTATTCCAGATACAATTGTATGCAGACATATTATATAATTATACATTTGTGATATATTTTCAAGTTACATTTGTAGGACAGTGAGTGGAAGTATAGAATTTTATATAGAGGGGTGAAAACTATTCAGTTTTGAGGTTCTGTCAACCTGTGTGTGGTATAACATTTAGGGAATGACTTCAGAGATTAAACCACGGAACAGAAGTTGCTCTTGGCCTGAATGTTTGTCACGACCTTAAACCAGTCATTTGATTAAACACAATGTATTATTAAACTGACATTTTTCCTAATAGAAGATAATTTTTTTTGTCAATATTAAATTCTTAGGAGCTAAAAATAACATCAAGTATGTTGGGGTGGCTGAATTCATTTTTCACGGGGGGGGGGGGGGGGCATTATCTGAGTTATGAGTTGGTTTAAACTTGTGTCCGTCTGTCCGTCTGTCTGTAGACGCAACTTTGTCCCCCCTATAGAATTATTTATTACTTCATGGAACAGTTTGAAAATTTGTACATATTTTGAACACCATCTGAAGATGTGCACCTGCAATTTTTTTTAAGATCAGACAAGATTTAATGATTTTATGACAGTTTTCATTTTCCTTATTCTATATATTGTACACTAATGTTGAAAAGTAAGGGAGGTAATCCTTACAGATTTTTACAGAATTAATTAATAGAAAACACTCTAAAATATATTTATATAAATATATCCAGATGGAGGTTTTTTGTCTTTATGTCTTAATTAATAACAAAAATTATTTTTTATAAGTATTCTATCAACTGACAATGCAAAGTTTTTGTTTGTCAATGATAAATTCTTAGGAGCTAATAAGAACATCAAAGACAAGTGTGGCTGAATTAATTTGTCCCACGGGAGCCATTATCTGAGCCATGGTTCAGATGGAGCATGTGTTTAGGGGAAATTGATAATCTGTAAAGTGGGTGATGGTTTTGGTGCTATTTTAAAACTGTTTCATGTAAACCAAAAGGTCTATCATTATAAGGAAATAAATAATATCATTATTAATAAAGAAGTTAAACTATTTTTAGAGGTTGTTTAAATTTATTTGTCAAGTAAATTGATGAAGTGACCCTATTGGGCATTAATTTAAATGAAATTCAAAATTACTGATATGATTGTAGTGTTTTGGCAATTTTAAAATTATTTGTAATATTAAATTTCCTTTTTTTACATATTTTTACATAGTATGGTAATTATGGTAATGTTTTGGGAGTTTATTAAATTTAACAAGTTCATCAAAGAAAATCATAGTCCTATGGGATCAATTTTCTGATATGGAGTTCCATTGTGCCATAGGAGAAAGTGAGGAAAATTTGAAACAACTAATTGCATCTGTCAAGACTCTTATTAGAAAGATATTGAAAGTTTTATCAACAGAAGAGCATTGCTTGGCTACCGTTATTTCGATTCACTGCAAAGGGAGGGGTTATTGTCATTTTGTTGGTTTTTCTTTAAATCAATTCTGACAATTTTGATTTTAATTTTTCTTTGTTAACTAATTTATTTTTTTTTTTTTACAATTCTAGAAATTTTTTTTTTGTATGTGTTCCAAACCTTTTATTATTCAATTCAATTATTTGTCCCATTTGAAATTAGCTTTGCGGGGGTATTAGTCCCATTAGGACAGTTCTAGTTTCATTTACTGCAAACGGAGGGGTTAACTATTGTCGCTGTGGGTTTTTTTCTCAATGACAATTAAATAAAACATAGGTTACCACAGATTATAAAGCTCACCGAGACGAGGCATCGATCACTTTTATGAGGCATCACTTTCATTTTAAAAAATCATACATAATGATCTTGGATGTTGGATACTGTAGCATATATCATGATACAAAATTGTATGATAATCATATGTAAATTTTATACAGTATTGTATGATAAAATGATTCGCAATACACTAATTAATATAAAATACGATATTGCATCCTATGATATCGTACAATATTTGGTCATATGATATATAATATGAAATAATGTAATACTGAAATATATAATTATAAAATGTGATATTGTATCAAATGATACAAAATTGTATCATTTTATACATTATTGTTTAACATCACATATGATACAATATAATATCATTTCATCTATATCATATCACATGATACATTACAATATTGTAACATACAATAGTGTATCATAACAGTACAGTACTATAATCATCTATAGGAGCAAGTTTGGTGAAGTTAGAACCAGTAATAACTAAGATATAATCATCAGAGGGCACCTGCTCCAAAAATCTTTGCCTCAATCAGCATCTGAAACCTATGGCTTAGATTCACCATTCAAGCCTGTCAAGTGCGAAGACCTGTATCACAAGACGCACATCGGATCCATTGAAGTTTGGTGAAGTTAGGACCAGTAATAACAAAGATATAGTATATAGTAGTCATCAAAAGACACCTGTTCCAAAACTTTAACCAGCTCCAAAAACCAGATCCTTATTCCGCATCCGAAACATATGGCTCAGATTCAGCATTCAAGCCTGTCAAGTGCATCAGTATCATAAGACGCTCCATCCATGCACGTTTTGTGAAGTTAGGTCCAGTAGTAACTTAGAAATGGCTATCAAAGGACACCTGCTCCAATTAAAACTTGAACCTGCTCTGAAAACCTTAACCTCCTCCAGCATCTGAAATTCATGGCCCAGATTCAGCATCCAGGTCTTTCAAGTCCATGAGTAGGTATAGATGATTCATTCATGCAGGTGTGGTGAAGATACGACAAGTGATAATTTAGATACAGGACCTGCACCAAAAACTTTAACCAGGTCCGGAGGCCGACGCCGGGGGTATAGCATAAGCTCCCCCTGACTTCGGTATGCCAAAAATATCATCGGATACGAAATTCGTATTATCGCGTACAAAGCAATGCAAATCAGAATTTCACATTACAAAAAAAACAGTGAGAAAAACTAACGTTTTAATGGACCTTTGTCAATCATATAGCAATCTGTGGAATTATTAGAATTTGCAGTTGCTCAATTTTCGTTTTTTAATTCGTGGGAGCCCTCCTCCCACGAATTTACATTTTCGACGAAAACAAATTTTGAAAGAGTTACTTTTCTTATTGAAACTGAAAACGACCCATCCAAGAATTAAATCCCCACGAATGATAAAAAATCCCACAAACCACGAAAATTGGCCCCTACGAATTTAAATGATTCCACTATATATGATGTTTTTATTAATTATCAATTATCACATTTCTGATATACTGAGGTATCGGCTGTTTGAATTACATTGCAATATGAAATCACAGATTGGCCGTCATAATGTAAAGAATATCTATAACATTTATCGCAATGATCATGTAAGAAACGACGCTTTCCGAACGGAGATAACAAACTTGAAAAAGAGATGCATGTTCAAAATGGTTAACATAAAGCAGCAGTCTGACAGGCCTGTTTCAAGATCGGAATGTAGTCAGAAACATTAATTAAACCGTCGTCCACTTATGACTTTATTTCTAAGACAAGACCAGTTGGCAGTAAGCAGGTGGCAATAGGCAGTAAGCAGTAAACAGTTGGCAGCTGACAGTTGGCAGCTGACAGCTGACAATTGGCTGTCGTATATGGAATTCCATAAGCAGATGCAGGGACAGAAAATTGTTGAATGGCAGATGTACATTCACTACTTCGTGAAGATAATAACATTGAATTCGCGGAAAACTGTGTTTTTACAGGGAGTCACCCCCCTTAATAGTAAAAGAATAGAAAGATGGTGGGGATATCTTAAAGAAACGTACATTAACTCGTGTTTAACACTTTTGAGAGACATAAGAGATAGTGGAGATATTGATTTGTCTGATGCTATCCATATAGAAAGACTGAGACTTTGTTTCAGTCCTGTCATCTAGAATGACTTTGTTTCAGTCCTGTCATCTAGAATGACCTTGAAAGAGTGATGGACACATGGAATAATCATATACGTAGTAATTAGAAATCAAAACACATTTTGTCCATCGGATCGTCCATCTTTTTTGTGTATCAACCAGAAGTGTTTGGTTGTTGCGATATAAAAAAGGATGTAGACTTAAACATTCTTCATATGTTTGAAAATATTCAGGCAACTGAAAATGATTTTGTAATGTAGTGAGTTTTCTGAAATTGCTTCAGAATCGATGTTGCATCTAAATCTACTGCTCCCAAGCACGTTACACGAGGCTATGGAACTTAACCTAGGTTTTTTAAAGTTTAACGTAGTAACATGATTTATGTAAAAATAAATGTTAAACACACACCACACCACTACACTGTAGAGTTTTAATTTAACCTGCTCAAACCAATGTGGTCAAAACACTTTTTAAAAGCCATGGATGGTATTGGCGGTCATATTCCATCATTCCCAACGCAGATTCTTTGCAGCAAGTTGCGCAAGGGGATACTAAATATCGCGTACAGAGCAATGCAAATCAGGATTTCAAATTACAACAAAAACAGTGAGAAAAACCAACGTTTTAATGAACCTCTATCATTCATAGCTTAGATGATTTTTTCATATTATAATTACTAGTTCCCCATTTCTGATACACTGAGACAAATTACGTTCACATAAAGCACGCGACCTGTTTCTTTACAAGATCGGATTATATTCAGAAACATTAATTTTTCTGAGACAAGACCATCTACAAGCAACTGGCAGGAGTCAGGAGAAAGCAAGTTGGCAGTAGGCAGCAAGCAGTCGGTAGCTGACAGTTGGCTGTCGTATATGGAATTCCATACCTACTCGTAAAATAAGTGGCATAGATTGGACCCTTTTTTGAAAGACCTATCTACCAATCCCTCCATCTTCAAATAAATGTATGCACATGCGCTTAACCAAATAAAGAGGTAGAGAAAGCAATTGGCAGTAAGCAGTTGGCAGTGAGTAGTAAGCAGTTGGCAGTAAGCAGTTGACAGCTGGCAGTTGGCTGTCGTATATGGAATTCCATATTAGACCCATATTATGATAAAACCTTTTGCATTACAAACATTTTTCTACCCACTCCACGCCCAACAAAACCCAAATAACTGTTATAATTCGAAAAATGTGCAAAATTAATCGACGACATTTTTACTTTCCTTGTGCGCCCAGATTCCTACCGAATCTACATCTTAAGCGCCCACTTCCTTTAACGATGAATTCAACAATCCTTTTTTTTATCGACGTGCAAAAGAAAAAAATTGACAGAAAACTTCATTATTGCATGTAGCACATAACATGTAGTTACAATTTGTTCACTTGTCATTTAAGGACTTGTTTTTTATTTATTTAAAATTGGGTTAAATCAGAACAGTATAAAGAGAAAGCAGGTTTGTCTTAATTCGGTCGATGCAGGTTTCAAAAGACTGGTGAAAATGGTGTAGTGAACAGACAAACAATCCTAATAATTCAACATATGCCCCCTACCCATCAACTGTGCATAAATGTGCTACTGTAACAATGTTATTATCAATCTATTTTCAGAAGGTAATGATATTTAATTTTTAATTTAACCTTAAATCTTGCTCGCAAGATAATCCGGAAAGTATTAAGCACATTCGCACGTTGCGCATGGTGTTTGTAAAAACTATAGTAACGCCAAAATACTGTTAATAATGAGACCATAACGTAACGTTATTGTGACAGTGAATCGTCATTTTTGCAAATGTTTTTAGAAATTATAATATATTTTCTTACACTGAAAATAGTTATGATAGATGATATACTTTGATAAAGAAAATATTCTAAGTGGTTGACATGGATTTTTGTTCAACAATTTCTAAAATAAAAAAGAGTCACAGCCCCACCCCCACCTCTTTCGCCACAAGATCACAGCCCCTACGCCATATAGGGTTTTCGGGTTTTCGATCAAATATATACCTCATTCCATACACGTGAGATGGTTTTCTTTTATAAATGTAGATTTTCTATTCACGTGGAATGATTTTGGATGAAAAAACTTGGATGTTCAGCAGTAGAATTCGAAATTTTTTATAAAATACCCTGAAAATAATACTTTGCGCCTACCCCACCTGCATATTGTCGAAGTGTTTGGGCTTTTCCAAAAATACCTCAACTCCCGTGCTATTAGAGGTAATTTATCAATATGTTACATTAAAGTTTTAAAATTCAGAGAATTTTAAATTATCTTTAATAGAAGAAATAGGCAAATTAATGTAAAGTATGAAATCAGTAAGCTCAGTGTCATTGCCACAGGGGCTCGTTTGTCGGACAGTGCTGTTCGTAATTTGTTCCCGAACACAAAAATGATTAAAATTTGTGATCTTTAATATATATATTTCTGTGTGTTGCAATTAAAAAAAACCATCTAGGCTACTAAAAACCCATGTTTGAATCATAAAATAAGTTGTTCATTACAACGAAGACGAAAAGGCTTTTGCTGCAGTTAATCATAGTTTTACATCAAATAATTGATTTTACGTGGTATCTAAGAATTATGCAAAATCATAATAAGTTTGCCCAGCTGAAATATAAAGAGCAATATAAAACGTAAGAAGTTGGGAATATGTTAAATCATTGAACTGATCCAAGTCACATTTTTCTGACACAAATTATATCTCTGGTTCAAACTTCTTAATGGAAAGAAATTAATTAAATCTTATCAGATTATGGGGAGCATAAATTTAAGTCAGTCTGTCATAAAAACCATATTAGATTATTATGTAAAAATTGGTATTCAAGTCAACAAAGCTATACTAATGGCAAATTAAGCACATATAATTATGTGAAACTCAAACGACAACCATCAAGAAGATTTTATTACAGGATCGATTCCGATTTTAGTGAACTGGAGAAATATCCGGTTATGGAAGAAGAAGACGAAAATGATGTTGACAGAACACAATTTGCTGGTATATATGCATGTATATTTAGTTTTTCTTTAATTGGATGTTGGTTTACAACTGTTGACGTTAGTTACATGATGTAAAATTTTCTCTTAAAATGCACTTTTTTATGACGGAATTTTAATGACAGGGATTTATTTAAAACATTACTCTGTAACTTTCCCTGACAATGTGCTCAATTCATATTTAAAGCTTTCAGGATGAGACAAAGTAAACTTTCATTTGACTTTATATTTGTATTAAAATTTAAAACAGTGACATATAGGTCCGATGATCCGGGTGTGACAATATATGTGTTATATTTCAATATGTACAGCTGATGTATACAATGGTATATGTTCAATATTGAAATGCTCACGTCACTATAATAAATGATTTACTTAATATACTTATTTACTTACTTACATGTAGATGAACGTATTTGTTCTTCTAGTTGTCATATAATGTAATTATACATACACATAAAGGTGCCATACAGATACAGATCATTTATTTCTAATTCAGAGTCCAGATTAACAGACAAACGCATGACATTATTATAATTACAAGAGAAAGACATGCCAATGAAGAATGTAAAATTTATTTAAGTATAACAGTTATAGACAAATGACAATGTTAATTTCAACAATATTTCACTTAAAAGAAATACTATAGCATGTTATCATTTATAAAGTTTCCCACAAGATTTATTAAGAATTTCCTTGTCTTCAATATTGAATAATCAAAAAAGTTTTTGATCATTATCTAAAGCTAAAATTTTTGGAATTTTGCTTTTAATTAACTGAAATATTTCTTTTCTTTGGTGATCAATCAAAAAATGAGTTTCATCATCTATACTGTTAGAATTAATAGAATATGTATTGATAGTGCATGCAGCTACTACATGTACTAATACATGTAGATGTTCCTACACACCCCTCCGCTTTTCAGATTTTTTTTCTGCAAGGATGATTTTTTAAAAATGTTTTGTTTAGATTCCCTTTCTATCTCATCTATATATTTTTAATAATGTAATCATTTTACACATTCTTTAAGTTTTGAAATTAAGTAATCTACATGTATAAAGATAAGGCCCCTCTGAAAATAACAATTTGTTACAGAACTATCAACCATCCTTACCTACAAATTTTACCTGCAAAAAAAAAAAAAAACTAGAAAGGGGCGGGGGTTGGTGTGGGAGGTGGAGGGGTGTGGTAGACTGATTTTTATTCATATCAGTATTATTTTATATAGCGTTACTTGCATCATACAAATGTACTATGTGCATTATATTTAACTAGGGATATATGGACAAGGGCAGTGACCCCCCCCCCCCCCTCAAATTCTGACCAAATATCTGATCCATTGATATTCAAATAGCAAAAATTGACAGATTTTACTATTTTCATAATTAAAAATTCTAAGTGCTTGCATTTATTTAAAAAAAAAATGATAATTTAAAACTAGGAATTGATGGCTAAAACAAGATGCTTCAATGTATTTCTGATGTATTTCAATGTATTTATTAATCAGTGTATTTCTGAATAACTTCAATTCTAAGAAGTAAATTAAATGATGTTCTTGTAAAACATATTTCTGTTGGTAATAAAATTATTTTCATATTCAATTTGCCAAATACCGGTACAATAATGTCAAGGATTTTCTCAGCTGAGAGGATTGGGTTCTTATACCAAAACTGTCTTTACAGCTTTTAGGAATTAGGAATCATTCTTTGAGTATGATGAGGTGATCAAATGCGGCTTTGGATGATCAAATCCAATAAAGCCCAAAAGGCTGTTTTATAGATTGTAAATTGTAAATTCTGATTCAGAATTGAATCAAATTTCAATAGAGATATTGACACAGATGCATAGTTTTAGCTAATAATCACCTGCATTAACAGAAACCAGAAAAAAGCAACTATTTGTGTCTATCTCAGGTTAAAGTTTGAAAATATAGCAGTAAACCAGGTGTTAAATTACCTTCATATACAATACACATATTATAACAAGGGATATTTGATATTCTGTGGCTTGAATAATAATGAGGAGTCTAACCCAAGGAGACTGTACAGTTAAGTATGTGATTGAATAACCATCTATCAAGGGCAGAAGGAAGTCGTAGAATTTGATGGGACATGATCGAGTAATAAAAAATCTAGCCCAGTGTTGTGTGAATTGTATTACAAAGATGTGTTATTTACCTTGCATGTATGGAGATTGGGGCCTATAATGAGATATATGTGTCCAGGCATCCATTAAATAAATGTGGAATTTATGGGAATTAATGCCCTTTTAATTGTTGTTGTAGAGTGCCCTAGGAATTTTCAGTCTTGCCTTATAATATATCTTCTTGGTCTTAAGGTCCTGCTATTCATTCTGAGCCTGCTTATCAGGCCAAGTTCCAGTGTCTTGAGGATTTTTGTAGAAATCAGTTTTCTGGTAGATATTTACCAGGAAATGGGTTTCTTGGTTACTCTCTATTATAAAACAATATGCGTGATGTGTCAGTAGCATACCATGTCCGATGAACGAGAGGCTCTTGTCATTACGACCACTGGAATGTGAGAGAGATGACGTTCTTAAAACACATTTCGTAGGAGTGAGAAAAAACATGGACATAAAAAAAATCAGTGTTCGACATGACATGAACGTAGCATAGATTTCTATAATACAGGAGGTTTTTAAGCTGTGCACTTTAATGCGGTATTTACCCTGAATATTCATGTGAATGAAGGATATCAACTCTTGGATGGTTAAAATTACATGCTGTGTTTACTTTTGATGAGTGTACATTGCTTCAAAACAGGTCTTGTGAGTTTTGTGATCAAAGATGCACGTCACAAACCGTGTTTTTCTTTATCCATTAACATATGAATGTGACAGAGTCAGTATAGAAAAGTTGTTCTGGAATACATGTAAATACAACTTTGATGGTTAGGCAATGTGATAGTAAATAAATATGGATAATAAGTCAAAGAAAGATCGGCGACAAGCCATTCGGAGAAAAGGATTTACATGGACAAACAAATCGGCGGTAAGGTTGAGAAGTCTGAATAGCATTTAAACATTTATTTTGGGATTTCTTTACAAATTAGGAAGTGTCAAGAATTGATTTGGGTGTAGATGATAAACCGCTATATCATAATTTGAATATATGACCCATAAAGTGATTAAATATGCAGCAAAAGTATGATTCATAATTTTCATTTGTAAACATCAGGTAATAATTCTAGATCTTAATCCATCAAAGGAGAAACAAACGTTTTTGGGTTATGCTTCTTGCTACTGAGTTTTATAGACTTTGATTTGTTTTGACAATTTTAATTTATTTCCAAGACGCATTCAACAGGTGGAATATCGTGCCAGCTTTTTTTTACTTTCAGACTCTGTCAGGAACTGGATGTACCAATGGCCACTGGTACAGCGACGAGGAACTGTCACCCACAAGGGCTGTCTTCAGATGTAAGTGGGCCAGTCTACTACAGATATTTACATGTTTTTGTGTGTTCATTTTCCTTGTGTTAACAGTCAGACTCCATTGATTGATGCAGAAATCGTCTGATAGGTATTACTTACCTGTTATCATGATGCTGCCGAAGCTATAAATGCAAAGAAAATATCATGGAAGATTAAATGCATTCTTGGATGTTTTTCCTGTATTAGAGGAGAATCTCTACCTGATTTTACTTGAGATAAATTCAAGCACATAAACTGTCATACGAGTTTCAGTCTGCCTAGCTGATTGAGTGACTCGGCTAAACTGTGAAATCTCACGTATATATGTGCTATTTATGCTCCGTATTTGCACTTCAATACTTTCTTAAATAACATTGTGATTAAGTCGTTGGAGCGTAAATGGACACTGCTCGTGATTGACAGGGACTAAGCCTACCTGTGCATTGCTCGATCTTGAGTCCCAGATTAGTAGACTTTTTGTGTTAGTCAGGACGGTCTTTAAAGGATTATTAGGAAGTCAACAAGTTCTCATTTCAGTTGTTTCAATCAGGTAACTTTTATTAGAATGTATTTACATGTCAACTCTGAAAGCCAGTCTGTTTAGTGTTTACAGGTGTGTTTTCAATGCAGGAGTAATTGCCCTTGTAGACACAGTGCGCGTAATAAGCTTCCTGAATGTACATAAACATCTGTGTATTAAGTTGCAGGGGACTCTCAGTGTTATGCATTGACAGGGACGAACCAGGTGTCATTACATAGCAGACACAGGTAATGTTGTACTTAAAGTGATCAGACAAATTATTAAGGCCCCAGGCCTCCAGACCTGTCAATATAAACTAAATGGCTCTGATTCACTGATGAAATAATTTAAACCTTGGGGGTCCTTGATATATTCTCCAGTATGACTGAGGTGGGCATTATACCACAGTCTGTAAAAAAAAAAAAATACAAGAAAGGCATGGGGTCAGCAGTGGCTATCAGACAAGGAGTTGTTTTTTCAGGTTTTCTGTTCTGTTGACAATAGTATTGAGACTTGGATTTCTTTTACTTTCATTATGAGATGGCCACCTCTCAGGCAATCACTCCATGGAGATATATACCAGCAGGTAAACAGGTTCATTTATTAGGCTTGTTTGGTTGATTTGGTCATGCTTGGCTAACTCATTTGTTTTGAAGACAAGAAATAAGATTATTAGAAGAAAATGTGTATTTCAAGGCCAAATTTTCCCTGTTGGATGTGTATCTTTTAACAGCTTGTGCAGTGTTTATGAATCATGCTGGGGAATGCCAGCTTATCAGGACTCCCCCAATGTTATACCTGCAGAGATCTAATAATATAAACATTTCATTGCTGTAAAATGAGGATAATATTATGCCATACACACAGACTGAGAAGTTCAAAGTCTAATTGAGGATCTGCTTCCATAGAGCACCTGGCTACAAATAAGTTATGTCAGTGACTTCAGTCATAGTTCCCCATTGACATCCGGGGAGGAGGAACAAATTTTTTCTCAGGTTATTAATGTGGTAGCCACATGGCAGTAGTAGCTCGAATGTTGAATTAATGATAGGAAATATGTCAGAGAAATTTTTTTGGAGGTGAATTCCGGAATCAATGAAATCATTTTGGCAGTTGCAGCAGGAAAACAGACTCCTTCATCCAGGCATGACTGAGTTCAAAGAGCCCACTCCTCTGTGATCCACCCCAACCCCCAGAGAAAATCAAACGGCACCAGTAGACTGTGACTAATTGTGGTCCCTGTCTGAGGAAATGCTTAGCCTCCCCCTGTGCCCTACAATGCGATAGGAATCACAGAGCTGGCTACATTATATATACAGTTATTGCACATCTGGGCTATAAATTGCTCATCACTGGAGGCCATCTCACTGCACTCGGCATTACCTATATTTTTTACTTGCAATATAGCAATATACTCTCTCTCTCTCTCTCTCTCTCTCTCTCTCTCTCTCTCTCTCTCTCTCTCTCTCTCTCTCTCTCTTTTGGTCAACTTTAAATATCATAGTCACTTCAATTGATATTCCTTCACACATTTTTAATTTTGTCTGTATTAAACATTTAATTTTGCAATCCCTAATAATGAATTTCACACAAAGGCAATTACAAATGCATGTACCAGTACTTAACCATGTTGAAAAAAAATTGTTTGGATTCACTTCCATTTAAATCAATTGGACCCATTGGAAGGGTTTTATGCTGCAATTCTACATGCATGCACTCAGATTGATCAAGGTGGGAAGGTATTAGGCCAAGCCCCTGTATAGTCAGAGTACTGAGCATTGTTTACAGAGGAGGTGTATTGCATACAACACGAGGGTTACCTAGGGTCAAAACATGGGCAGGAGACGATCCATGTTTGTTGTGCTCTATCATTTCAAATCTGGCACACTTCTAGCAGGACCTGAATGTGTTATCTTTTAACACAGTCTACAAAAAACGGTCTTCCATTGTGAGAGACTCTGTATCAGGTGGGAAATTAATCATTGAATGTTGAATCACCAGACACGTCTGTGGTAAAGTGAAAATAGACGCAGTGTGGCCTTACCTGGATATTGTATATGTAAAGCACACAACCAGAGCACGGGGAGAGACAGAGAGAGAGAGAGAAAGATCAGGGAGGCAGCTAACACAGCAATGGGAGTGGATTAATACACCATCATTACAGGAACATGATCAGATTTTAAACACTATCAGACAGGGCCTGAAGCAATTGCTTGTCAAGAGTGTTTATACGGGAAATTTTTTTCAATTTTTTTTTTACTATTTTGGAATTTAAAAAAAGAATTTTTGGAATATGAGTGACAGATTCAGAAGACACTGGATTAATAGTGTAGAGAAGATTGATTGATGTGTGAACAAAGAGACTATGGAATATTGCTCCAGGGTTCAGGTTCAAAGCCGAGGAGAGTTATTAGTGGAGACCCCAAACTCCCCGGTCACAGAGAGGAGACAGACTAGTGTGCCAGTCATCAGAATGATGAAGGGGAACTGTGCTCCGTCCCCTGCTAATTTGACAAGTTGTGCACGGCAGTCAAAGTTGGTCAGGAACTCTCTTCACTGGGAGGAATTTTTTGGTAACCTAGAATTTCTCTTTTATATTTTTTGGTAAATTGAGTGTGTATAAATCTGTTTTGTACATACACGTAGCATTGAATTCTCCTGAGAGTTAATGACGATCTCTGGGTTTTATCAGTTTGTCTTTTAGTTTTTGAGTGAAACATGCATTTGGAAATAATAAGATAGAGATCGAGGAAGATCATGCATGTGTTTAATATAATTGTTTGTTAATGGTTTCTTGGTAGTGCATGTTTGAAAGAAATGATTTTTATTTTTTCTGTTGAGATAGAAATTGAAGGGTAAATTACGTCTCAAATCATATCATATAAAAGATTTCAAGTTACGAATTGATGAAAATAGACCTGCAGAAGTGTAAATCAAGTCAAAAATTATGTTCATATCACGGTTTAAATCAATGATTACATAACTCATGATATTTAACGGTGTCATTCTATCTGGAGGCAAATGCAGTTAATTTCAGCATGCCACTTCCAGTAATTTCAGAGTACAAGCATGCCCACCAGAAGTGTACGTATTATAGCTGTCATAAACCCTCGCAGTCCTACCCATCCCTGCTCTGTGGGACACAAATTGCTGAAAGGCCCCAAAATGTCACTTTACTTTTAAACAATTCATTGGCTTTTTGCTTTCTTAAATCGTTCTATTATAAAGTTTCTTGACTGTTTTTGTTGATGGAGAGAATTTCAGGTATTTATTGACCTAAGGGAAGGTAGGAGGGATTCATATAACTGTTTTCACACCAGGACACGTTAAACTAATTTATAATGGCCGATCTAGGTAACTTTATGACATCTGAGATTGGCGACCTATGTCAAATTTCCGCTTGGGCTGACCCATTTAATATTCATGAAATTGTGTATGAAGATTAGATATGAAATACTTGGAACGTCAGGGTATATAAGGAAAGAAGAGAAAGTTACTCAGTTTTTTAGAAGGCGGGGATTATTAGTTTTTATAGCTCACTTATGAAGGTCAGTGTCTATCACATTTCATTTGTTTTTTCGATGCCAGAGTAGTTTCAGCTGTATGCATAACCTGGGCTTTAACTCAAAAATCTCAAAGACAGATTAAACAAAGACCTCTTTTTTTTCTTTAAAGAATGACCTTATTGCACTCATATATATAACTGGATATCTGGAGTACAGAACACAAGACTATTTTAAATTTACAAATATTTACATAAATGATCTGTGTGCGTCTATGTATATTTTCCTAATCTGGTGAACACCACTGCGGAAAAAAATGTATTTGAGAAAGTTCATCAGGTATCTTTGCATAGGGGAAAAAAATTGCCCTCCCACTTCGAACTCTGACCACAGAGCATTAGATAATTAACCTGACCTCTTTATACAAATATTTTGTTTTCTGAGTGGATGCCGTCTCTAGACATCTCTTGGGTAGTGGTGTTGTAATAGGCCCTCTCAAGGATGTACAAGACTAATGACTTATCCAAGTTTGTATAGTGGTCATCTGCCAAATGTAACGGAGTGCTCCGAGAATTTATTTATAAATTCATTGATATTCTTGTTCTTGGGGGCCATCCTTGTTGATTGAGGGAGTAAACATTTGGAATCGGGAGGTAGCGCAAATGTTCACAATTAATAACCGAGGGAGGGTTTAATAGACAGGGCTGGATGAACCACCCTGAAAGTAATAGACAAGAATGTGTCAGACTCCCAGGAATTTGTTCATGTCTTTCAGTTCAGTAATCATCTAAGATTTTCCTATTTACTCAATGTTGATAAGAAATTACCGCTATTAAATCCAGATTTTTTTCTAGCTACCATCAAAAACATGCAATATTTTTTTTTTGGTGAATGATTTTCTGTAAATTTAATGTACATGGAATTAAGGTAATGGTACTTGTAATGAAATGGTAATTTATTTACAACATTGGCTGTATAGTACAATGGAATCAGACCTTGAAAGTCTAGATTCCCTATACTAATGTAGTCATTTATTCATGAATTTCATAGCTAGGAAAAGACTTTTACACACAAGTGCCTGAAGTTGGTGAAATGAAGAATAAGAAATCGGTACAAGATAAACAAAGATGATAATCGGGTCTTAATGTGCATGAATGCCAGGTAGAGTGAGTTCTCATGGTAAATGGAAGCAGGTTCTCAGGAGGAAGAACAGTTGGGCCAACTCTTTATGTGAAGAATTATCATATTTTACATGGTTTTTCTGGCTTCAATGGACAGGGTTTGTTTTACTCTGTAAGAACATGACAATAATTATCTGCTGAAAACATCTACATAACAGTTGCTTAAATCAAAGACATCTGTCATAGGTTCCCCCCCTGTAATTGTCTGACTGTACAGATGTGTAACGGGAATTTTCTTTATTGCAGGTTCCTCCTTGGATTTAGCCCCCTCCTTGCTCTCCATCTTTGACAGTTTAGCATCTGAAAACAATCTCACTTCAGTAGATGGGAACCCTGAGGAGAGCCAAATTGGAACACAGGACTCAAATACATCATGTCAAGGACTTCCCTTGGCAGTTCCGGTGACAGTGCATAAATGTGACACACCTGGTTCAGACTCCATTATGGAGGCTGAAGGTCAAGGTAAAGTTTTACTGTCTGAGAACAATGACCTTGACCTTAGTGATTGTAAGAAACGACCTTTGAGTGAAGGCTCAGGGTCATCTTCATCGTCGATTTCACATCATGTGGTTAAAAGACCAAACCTTTGTTCTACTGACCCAAGTCCATCCTCAGTAGATCCTATTCTGTATATTGATGATGACAATCAGGACCAGACCATTATCAAAGAAAAGCCAGCTCAAAGTATTCCAGGAATTTCTGTGAGTGATGTGTCATCAGACAAAATCTTAGAGCAGGGACCAGAATCTTGTAAACTTGTGATATCCCCAAACCAGTCTCATACAGTTTTAGTAGACCCAGAGAAAGAACCAAAGTCTGAAGATAGTTTTTCTCCTCAAACTCCCAAAACTGCCACGGATGTGCAGAATATCCAGAATTTGTCCTCTGTCTCAATACCCCCCAACTCCCTTACACTTCCATCGTCACTCAGTTGTCCAAGCATCTCGTCTTCAGGCTCTTCATCCCTTGTCTCAGTGAACTCTGGTTCCCCGCTTCCATCCGCATCACAGAAAACTGGTACTCCGTCTTCAGCTCAGCTCAAACCGCTGGACTCGCCGACCAAATACGTCACCAGGGTTCAGCGGGTCATCGCCGAAATTGTGGACACAGAGAGAACTTATGTCTCCAGCCTCAAAGAGATTATTCAGGTATGCTGGGTATACCCTTTTTTATCCATTTATTTAACGCTTTATCCTTCAGGAATTTGATAAAAGAAAACTTATTGTAGAGCTACAAATATTTTGACCGTTAAGTTGACCTGGTCAGTCAAGTAAATGAGTTTATGGTCATTACTTTGTTATCAATTTAACATTCAAGTGACATCTAGATATTACCATAAGATTCCTGAAGCTTAATACACTGTATTTAAGAAGATTGATTCAGTAAAACACTTGGTAAGGTGCTTGATATTGATATTTTTTCATATTTTTTTTATTGTTTCTTATATACTGGTGATACACGTAATAAAAGGCCAGGAGCATGATATTTTGTCCTGCCAAAACAAAATTTTCATATTTGGCTAAAAAATCTTAATTGTAGAAGGTAAACTCAACAATTTACGCATGCATCTTTGACTTCCTATGTACATGTACTTTCAGATGGCCCTGACAATGTTCATTTGTTTGTCAGAGATTATTATACATATAGATGTATTATTATTAAATCAAGATCACACATTAATGGGATTGGCATCTCTTCATCCTTTGTAGATAAGGAGTTCTTTGATTGAATAATTTATTATTAGATTGGTTGAATAAAACTGCATCAACATAATATAAATGATCTCTCATAATTTTTGATGGTATATTATTTTGATCCAGTGATATCTGAGTTTTCTATCCCAGAGCCTTGGTGAAAGGGTAGAAAACCAACAATGAGTTGAAAAAGATTCTTTGCTATTACAAATTATGAGAATCTTTTTTATCCCGATTTAATTTCTTTTACATTGATAAATCCCTTGTTGACAGCAATGCATGAAATTCCATTTAGCAGTTACATCTTCACATTCATCCTTTGAAACCCATGGTCAGTCTCACTTTCTTAGGTTTTAGAAGCAAGACTGACCGTGGGTTTCCGATTTTTCCGATGCTTTACACTGTAATATCAAAACTTTATTGAATTGTTAATACAACAAAACTTGTTTAGTACGAACATGGATGTAACGAAATCCCCAATATAGCAAAATATTACGAAGTCCCTGGCAAGATTCCTAACAAATCCTGGCAATTTTTTACAGCTATAAAGAACTTGGCTATAATGCATTTAAAGATTTAGCGAACTGATTTTCAGTCCCGTTGAGGTGAAAAAATAACAAACTTTACACCTTTTACAGAGAATTGATTTATAATTTTAAAACTTAAAAATGCCAATGTACAAAGTTGTTTGGAATAATTTATTTTCCCATAAATAGCCGAGTTTATCCACTGGTCCTTAGGACTTTGCTATAATTAAGTTTTACTGTATGCACCGTAACATCTCTTTTATGTAAGAAATATTGCATGTACTGTTGTTTTAGGGGTAGAGGTTGTTATATACATGTCCAATGTCCTTTATAGAGGAATGTGCTGATGCTAGTAGTTCTTGGTTATAGTAAAAGGATGTTACTTTATTAAATACAACATATTTGTGAAGGTCACACCCTATCTCTGATAGATGTTCAGATTTGATATAGCTTGGTCTCCATCTTTCATCGTCCACCTTTCTATAATAAACACACCTATACAATAAGTGATGTTCTGAGTTTGTTTTTATACTCAGGTTTAAAACATCTGCTGTTTGGCTGTTTCCCTCAGTTTTTACACTTGGCAAACATTGATATTGTATATAACAAAAAGTAGAAAAATCAAACGTGACGAAGCATTTATTCCTTTGAATCCTTTCTGATTTACAGAATCCCTTACCTCAGGATTACAATGTATAGAATTCTGACATCAATTGTATGAAAAGAAAACTTATGTTGTAAGATGAGGTCGGAAATGGCTAGTGTTTATTTTTAATTACGCAAAGTAAACAGCTCAATAGTAAGTTGCACCAATGAAGTTGACGACAGATGTGGTATTGTGATCCCATCAGTATGTTTTATAAAGAGTGACAGGATGGTAGTACTATAGTGTGATTGTCACAGTACATTTATACACTACATTTACCATAAAACATACCCCAGGTGCTTTCAATGTTAACCTTAATAGAAAAGCAGGTACAAACTCCTAATTATCGAAGCCAATCATAGACAATAGTCTTTACTTATGGATCCATGTAAAGCACATTTTGTATTTGAGAATATATTACATCAAAATGTATGTGTATTGCATTTCTGGCAGAAAAATGACTTTTATGTCCTAGTGGCCCAGTTGGCTTTTATTCCAATGTTTTTGTCATTTCCAAGGTCGGGTCATTCAGATAAGGGTAAAAAAGGTAATTTGAATGGAGCGATTACACCTTCACAGGAATGTAGGTAAACCTTAGCCAGTTCCATGTTGAGAATTCATTTCTTACCCCATTCATAGTCACACACGCAAGATAGACAAGGAACAGCACCTGTGGTAATGTAGACAGGTGGATAGATTTTTCAGTTTACCTGGGATGTTGGCTCTGTCAATTCATAAAATACGAATTAAAAAAGGAAAAGTGCAATCTGTTATATGAGACTTGAAGAGGCTTTAACTCGATACCTATATTTACGTGTGTGTTATCGAACCTAGTCATGAAATTTATCTTGAAACTCTATATATATATGGTACTTTTAGTTGTTTTTTTAAAAAACAAATATTTAGAAGTGCAAAGTTTTTGGAAACTTTTAATTACACTTTTACATGGGGGGCTATTTTTTTTATGTCCTTTAGGCTTACATGTATGTTCCTTATGACTTTGTGCTATGATATTTCCAACTTCCTGCTTTGACATCTGCAACCTTTTTATCAGCTATTGTGTCACAAGCAGATCACCCCTACAGCTCAATGAATTGTTCTCTGGTCTTTAAAAATGATTCAGTTTCCTGTGATTGTTTAGCAGGGTGAAAAGCAGCTGTAACTAAGTCGATCTCTTTGTTTTCAGGTGTGCGGTTTTTCTTTAAGTGTGAAGGTGCATCGTCTCTTTAATGTTAAAGGTGTGACTCTCCGCAGATAAAAACTTTAAATTGTCAGAGTTTATGAAATCCCTAACACACCCACATCTTAGTTGTGCGATTATATTTCAAATCAAGGTATGATGGCTCATAATGATGGCCCAGTCTTGACAATCAAGTACATCATATGGAAATTAACCGCAAATTTAAATTGTTTACAATGAGTAGACCGAAAGACATTGGAGAAAATTACAGTGTGTCAAAAGGTCTGCGGTACAAAACATGTAACTATTTTCATAAAGGAGTAGCTAATGGATGCATATGCCTTCATAACTTAATTACAGGACAGGCTTTTTGAAAATGCATATTAAAACAATTTTGCTTTGAGTTAATTTATGATAAGTTAAGCACAACAAGATGTGTATGTTCTGTTAGTACAACTGCCTTAAGATATTATGTAAACAATGGCTTAAGTTATTGAGATTTTTGTGAACTGAGAATCGTAATTGTAAGCAATTATATCATATCCATATTTCATTGTTCAGTCAAGAACTTCACATCAGCCTGACCCCCAATTTTTTTTTGAGATGATCAAATTTTCCATTATTTTCTTGATCATTTTGTTTTCAAAAAATATACAGTAAAACATAGTTATAACGAACACGCTTATAATGAATTGACGCTTACAGCAAAGTGATTTTCATTCCCCATGACTGTATTATATGTTGTAAATTTTACGGATATAACGAATTACGCTTATAACAAAGTAAAATCGCCCATCCCTGGCATCTCATTATAACCATGTTTTACTGTACTCAGACAGACTGAGACAATCAGCACATTATCCTTATGCATGTCTTCTGTTAATGCAAATAGTAAAATTTAAAGGAAAAAGTGGTGTAATTTTAAAGTGCACACAATGTACCGGTTTACAGGTATACACTAGTTTATAAAGCCATTAGGAGTGACCATGGACACAAAAGTTGTCACATTTCTTAGATGCAATAAATTGATGGGAATACGTCGTAACCATACAATGTCTATCACATGAAAGAAACATAATATTCGGGAATTTCAAGTGGTTGTAAAATTGACAAAAAAATGTTCACAGGTATAAAGTTCCTATGTCCCTTTAGCTATCATGTTATTAAATATTTCAAGCGAAATTCATCCTTAAATTACAGGGCAATGACTTGAAAACGGAAACTACATCGTAAATTAAGTCCCATCACACTGAAGAGCTTACATATTTTGGTCCTTTTTATGAAAAATGAGCAAATTTACACTCCGAATAAGTAGCATTATGAAATGTCGTTCATAATAGACTTATTATGAATCAGTTTAATCATAAACTTATATAAGCTTATTATTTCTCTCTCTCTCTCTCTCTCTCTCTCAATATAATTCAAAATCCCTTTATTATTTCAGGGATACATGAATTATCTGAAAGGATCAACACATCTCCATCTTTCAGCAGATGACAAAGATCGATTGTTTGGGAATTTATTACAAATCTACGAATTTAGTAGGTACGAATTTACTTGGTACAGCAACATATGTGGCATACAAAGAGATGGAAGTGTTGCTACTGCCTTCAGACAGATACATCTCTTGATCAGATTTCAAATCTATCAACTTTTACAGTGCAATATAGCAGTTTAATTGAAAGTTAATTTAAAGGTTGGATGATTTTTGTGAATTTCAATTCAGGCAATTTCTAGTGGAGTTAGAAGAATGTGATGACAATGCAGCACAGATTGCCGAGTGCTTTGTGCGGAACAATGAAGGCTTCTCCGTGTACACAAACTACTGCACAAATTACCCCAGGTACTCTAATTGTTATGTACATATATGAACAATTTCAAAAATGGAATTCATGTTTCATAAATGGAATTCATAGGGAAAGGTTTATGAAGTGGTGTTTTTTTTTCTTTAAATGGGCAATTTGCATTCCTTTTGGGAAAGCTTAAAATTCCTTTTCTTGACATAAGTGAGATTTAACCCTTGTTTGAATTGCATTTTGTGGTTAAGTCATGCATTGAAAATAAACCAATTGATGGCTTTTGATGATATGTAAATACTGAAACCAAATACTTCCTATTTTATCTACAGTGCATACACAAGGTAACTTATTGTTGCATTACAACTCTCCTTGTTATTGCAGTGCCGTGGAGATTCTGACCCGGGTGATGAAAGATGCCGATTTGTCGGAGATTTTTAAGACCCTGCAATCACTCCTGAATCACAACCTTCCTCTGGGGGCGTACCTGCTGAAACCTGTCCAGAGAATCCTCAAATACCACCTCCTGTTGCATGTTAGTATCTAGGTGTCAAGTGTCTCACACCTGTGTACTGTGACCAGATCATACTTCATACATTGCATGCTGGTCTAAAGTATTCATTTGTTACTGTTGTGATACATGTATCAAGTAATGTTTTATTGTAAAACTACCATCGCAGCCTGTATAGCTGCTACTTTAACACAAAATTAATTATTTAGAATTAAAAAAGGCTACAAAATTTAGGCTTCATTCCCTTAATCACGTACCCCCTTTTTTTGCTGGGAATGTTGTCTATTTTAAAGTAAATAGAGTTCCATCATTCTTTAAATTTTGTTTTTGGTCATCTTAAAGTTTTATGGTTCAAAGCATTGTAAAGAGGCATTAGATAAATCAGTGCTACCTAGTATTTCTATTTTTGACCATTTAAAGGCAGTCACATCTGAGTTATGAATGAAGTCTTGTGACTTTGTGAGATCATTCATTTAAAACTCGGAACAGCTAGGGCAGTCAATGGCCCTCACATATAGTATTACATTACCCCAAGCCTTGACAAGGTGTACTATTTATATAATGATTTGTATAGTCTTTGAACCATGGGCTTCAACTATTGACTCTTTTGCTTGGTAATTGACTTCAAAGAAAGACTTGTATTCAATTTGATCGGTGAAGGACTTGTAGAGAAATATATATCTTTGTATGAGTTGACATCAGTTTTGTAGTCTTTGTATTGGCTTTCTTTTTTTCTTCTTTCAATCCTTTTGATCCTACCTGAAGTGATCCTCCAGTGTCAATGTTCTTTTTTTTTCTTCTTTTTTTTTTTTTATCATAGATCACTATGAAGTCACTGATGTGCTTTTTCCATATGTGTATATAAGTAGTAATGTATATTTTCATAATCAAAAGCATACACTACATACACATGAACTAGTATTGGCTGTTTTGCCTGGAAAATAATAGTCTGATACATACAATACTCGTATATTAAAGCTTGTACTGTAGATTCATGAATAAACTAGGGATTCCAAAAATATTTTTATTGTACAATAAAATTTTATATTTTAAATGCTCCATTGTAGAACATAGTGAAGAATTATGACAAGGCGGAGGATGGGTACGAGGTCGTAGTCCATGCCCTGGACCAGATGACTGGGCGTGCTCAGCACATCAACGAAATGAAGCGCAAGCACGAGCATGCAGTCCGAGTCCAAGAAATCCAGAGTACACTGGAGGAGTATGAGGGAGAGGATCTCACCACCCTGGGGGAACTTGTCTTAGAGGTCAGTCCTCATTACATTGAGTGTTTGTGTGTGTATGTTAGGTATAAAGTGTGTGGCCTCATTATGTGGTATGGTTGATATATTGATCCTCATTCAGTTGTAGTTTGTGTGTCCTTATTCTGTTCTGTGGTGTATGTCCTCATTCTGTTCTGTGGTGTGTCCCTCATTCTTTCTGTTGTGTGTCCCTCATTCTGTTCTGTGCTATTTCCTCGTTCTGCTCTGTAGTGTGTGTCCTCATTCTTTCTGTTGCACTAAGTGTCCTTATTCTGTGCTATGTGGTATGTCCTTGTTCTGTTCTGTGTCCTCATTCTGCTCTGTGGTGTATGTCCTCATTCTTTCTGTAGTCTAAGTCCTCATTCTGTTCTGTTGTTTGTATCCACATTCTGTTCTGTGGTGTGTATCCTCATTCTTTCTGTGGCACTAAGTGTCATTTTTCCGTTCTGAGGTGTATGTCCTCATTCTGTTCTGTGGTGTGTGTCCTCATTCTTTCTGTGGTGTGTATCCTCATTCTTTCTGTGGCACTAAGTGTCATTTTTCCGTTCTGTGGTGTATGTCCTCATTCTGTTCTGTGGTGTGTGTCCTATTTTGTTTCTGTGACACTAAGTGTCCTTATTCTGTTCTGTGGTGTGTGTCCTATTTCGTTTCTGTGACACTAAATGTCCTTATTCTGTTCTGTGGTGTATTTCCTCATTTTGTTCTGTGGTGTAAGTCCTCATTCTTTCTATGGCTTTAAGTGTCTTTATTCTGCTCTTTCGTGTATTTCCTCATTCTGTTTTGTGGTGTATGTTCTCATTCTTTCTGTAGTCTAAGTCCTCATTCTGTTCTGTGGTGTGTGTCCACATCTGTTTTGTGGTGTTTGAATGACCTCAATTTGTTCTATGGTGTGTGTGCATGTCCACATTCTGTTCTGTGGTGTGTGTAAATGTCTTCATCCTGTTCTGTGGTGTGTTTCTTTTGTGTCATCATTCTGTTTTATGGTTCATGGTGTCCACTTTTGTTTTGTGGTGTGTTCCTTCATTCTGTTCTGTGGTATGTGAGTGTTTTTTTATTTTGTTCTGTGTGAATGCATGTTGTGAATAGAGGGAGGGATTGAGAATAATGTTACTGACTTCATTTTTGATTGTCTTTATAGGGAGCTTTCCATGTTTATGGGGCAAAGACATCCAGACAGGTCTTCTTGTTTGAGAAAGGAGTTGTGATTGCAAAGAAGAAAGAAGATTCCATGCTTAGCTGCAAAATTTTCATCTTGGTTGGTATTTTAAAACAATTGTTTACATATTTTCTACAAACGTTTATTTCATAATGAATCTTTTATTGACAATCAAGCTTTTTGGCTGTACAAGATTTTTTGTATATTTTGTTAATTACTTGATAAGTATCTGTAGTATTTTAGTCAATATGCATGCATGGTTTTTTTTTCAACAGTGTTCTAACCTAATGTTGGTTGAGAGCGTCCCCAAGGAGCCTCTTAGTTTCCAGGTGATTCCCTTCGATAACCCCAGAGGACAACACACTCTCCAGGTAAATATGTTTTTCCGTGTAGATTACGTATACTATTTGCTTTGTTATGACTCCACAGCCCGCACTTATGAAACATATACAGGTAGTATACCTGTAATTGATTTGTCCTGTGTTTTTTCCTTGTTCAAAGCAAAATCAATTGTGATATTTCAAAGGCCAGTGAACAGCTTGGGCTTAATGTGTTTTTTTTATCCAATTTCCATCAAATTTAAACTGCAGACTGAATAAATGAAAACGAAATGATTTGGATGTTGAAATTAGCTGCTTTCTTCTGATGTGTTTAAATCAGTTCTATTGCTGATTCAGCTTCAATGAATAGTTTTTGTTAGGTCTGAACCAAGAATTTAAATGTTAGAATGTCTGAAGCAGAAAAAATCATTCTAAAGATGTGGGGGTCAATCCTGTCTTGGGAACACCCTCTTATTTACAAGTACATTACATGCACTTCTTATTCAATATACATCATCTGTTTTCTTTTACTATGTTATCTTTGATTATTGAGGCATTAAACAAATTGCTTTCTTTTGGATCTTTAATAGTTGTATTGGAAAATGAAAGATTTACATGTTTATTAAAATTTGTTAAATTGGTATGGTTAATTTCTCACCTCTGCAGGACTCAAAATCGATTTGCTATATATCCATAAATTCATTATAACAGAGTTCATAATAAATATAACTTTAGAAAGTATTTAGCCAGTGATGCTGCGAAATGCTACATCTGAGATGTGGCTATTCTGTGTTCATACTAATTACATAAATGTATGTTATCTTCAAAATTTACTTATAATGATCGAGTCACTTTTACAACAGTTGTAGGTTGACAACCTGTATTGAATATGAAAGAGAATTTAAAAGGATAATAATTATGATGGGTTTTTCAAAGTACTAACTTAATATCTATTTTATATCTCAGGCAAGAAATTTGGATCAAAAGCGTAAATGGTGTCAAGAAATCAAACGCTTGATCTTAGAGAGTTACAAGGAGAAAATTCCAGAAAAAGTCAAAGGTCTTGTAATGCAGCTCGGCAAAAGTAAACAAGAGGGTATGTAAGACTTTATATTTACATTTTTAACTGTCTTTGTCTGCGACAACATTACAAATCAATTTTGAACCCTAAAACCCAATAACTACATGAATCGTGAGTGACACGAAATGGGCGTGTCTTATAGCGTAACCGAAAAACCTTATTGGCTTCTCCGCGTAGTAAATTAGCATGTACTACATAAAATATAGTGGATTTCAATAGTGTTGTTTTTATGTTTTAAGTGTACAAATTGGAAATAATATAAATATGAGTAGTAAGGAATCATTCTTTGAGTATTATAAGGTGATACATGTCATTTCGGTTGGGGCGTGGTCAAATCTATCATAAAGCCCTTCGGGCTTGCCCCAACTGAAATTATCACCTCATAATACTCAAAGAATGATTCCTAATTCCTTAATTATGAGGAGTCGGAAATGATTTTAGGGTTGTCTATAAAGGATTTTTAAAAACTTTTTAAATTTCAAAAAAAGATGTTTTTGTATGTGTGCCTTCCATGATAAAATTCAGAGATGTGCTGAAAAAATGAAAGGCTATAAAACATTCTACATGCGGTACATGTACAAAAGAAGTGAAATGAAGCCTGGATAATGTGACTTAAATTTAATTGTTGATTGTCTGACTGGAATACACAAAAATGTAATTCATCTACCGGTATATATACATGTGTATTGTTGTTTTATTTTTGCAGAAAATGTAGATTCTGGGACACCAAAGAAATTTCACCACCAGAATGCCCCAGAGTACCTGGAAAGGAGACAAAAACTGAGGAGGAAGTCCGGGGGAAATATTCTGTCAGACATCTTAAAACCACAGCGAGCCAGAAGGAACCATAAACGCAATGAATCAGAAAGCCCTAGAACCGTGAGTAGTGAAGGATATACAGCTAATAATATTTAACAGTTTTAATGAAGTACCAGGGAACAGCAAATTTCATTCTCTATTTTCATAATTTGTCATATTTGATCAGTTTATAATTAATAACATTTGAAAGATCTAGGGACTTCACTGTAAGTAAGCTTGTTTGGCTGTTTGTTTGCTGTAACTGTCCTGAAATTGTGTTTTGAGATACAGTGTACATTACGTATTTTTTTGGTAATTTTATTTCATTTATAAATTCATAGTCTCCCACGGAGAGAAGGAAATTCCCTGGGTCGTCACCAGCCCTGGGTAAACAGCAGGGGACAGAAACTAGTGAGACCACCAAGGTATAGTACATGTACTATTATAGCAGTTTTTCAGAAAGAATACAGTTAAACCGTTAAAAACAGTATAGCGAACACGCTTAAAATAAATTGACCCTTACAGCGAAGTGATTTTCATTCCCCGTTACTATATTGCATGTTGTAAATTTGAGGATAGAACGATTTACGCTTAAAACGAAGCAAAATCGCCCGTCTGTGGCGCTTCCTTTTACTGTACTGTAAATTTGGTCAGTTTGATTTCTGCTTTTAAAATATTCATAGTACGGACTGAGGAGTTTAATTTCATGTTTTAGAAAACTGAATCATCGTGGTCATTTATATTTACCTCAGTTAGCCGAGGAGCCATGTATAAAAGATAATAAAAAAAGTTCAAATTTTAAAGCTAAAATGTTATGATTCTTTATTTACTAAATAATAGTTTATGGTTAAAATTATTATACATGTATTTAAAAGTTAAGGCAGATCTGATGGTAAAGTTGACCACCCAGCCTTCTTAATGTACAGATGGATATACAAGTTCACATTACTAGGTTCAGGTTTATTATAGAAGAGTTCAGCGTGGTGTCAATTATTGAAGATTGAAACCAATGCTACGGCTGTTGAAATTAAAATATGGGGATATTTTCTCAACAAACAATCAGCTCATAGTTTTACAATGTAAATGTTAACACAAGTACCTGACAGTGAAGTGAAATACATGTATTTTTCAAATATCAGTATACATGTATTTAAAGAATATCTCAGATTTATTTAGAAATTATATCAAATTTAATGTTTATATTTTCAGACTGGAAGAAAAAGCAAGGAGGAAAATGCTAATACTGTTAAAAAGACGCAATTGAAACGAGAATTTTCTTCCCCTGTGAGTCGTAGCACAAGTTTTCGCAATGCTGTCAGGAAACAACCGCTCACTTCAGTGGGCTCCAGTGATGACATAATGGCTGATACCAACTCTAACAAGACAACAGAAACATCACCCTCCAAAAGGACTCAAAGTTTCCGCCTTGCCACTCGACTATATCCAGTCCTCAAAAACGAAGTTGCTAGCCATTCCGCTTCCTCTTTACCGGGAACCTCACTGGTTCAATGCAAAGAGGAATTGCCCCCTTCTTCAACTGAAGATGAAGTGTTTGCTTCTGGTGAATCAAATGTGGACCAAAGATACTGCAGCATGCCAGCCTTAGCTAAACCTCAGTCACCCTCCATTAACGGTTCAAGTGTGCAGGGCAGCGACAGCCATTTAACTCGCAGACTGAGTAGCAACAGTTTCAACTTTGGCAGTCCCTCCAAAAAGGTCATTGGTGTCAGGCAGTACTTCTCCAGACCCAAAGAAAACCTTGAAAATTCTCAAAGCTTAAGACAGGAAAGTAAAACTGTGACTGCATTTCATGATTCGTTTTTGAAAAAAGCAGCAGAAAATTCCCCGGAGAGATCGCCTAAGCTTTACCCCAGGACAATATCACTAACTAAACCCCTCTCTGTCAGCAGCATGTTGCAGTCTCAGCCAAAACCACAGATTTCAAGTGAAAAGGAAAATGAGGATCCATGGGTTGTGAACACTAAAGCAGCGACTGAGGACCCCCTTAATTCAAGTTCTTCTTCTGTTGGACAATACAAACTCAAGCGCTCTCCATTAAGGAAGAAATCACACCAAAGGTCCCGCTCTGTGGATTTTGAGGCAGATGAAGAATCAAGGAATTTTGACTGGATAGTTTATGCCAATAGAAACTCTCTGCCTCTATCAGGAATTCCAAAGGGAGGTGTTTCTCATCACGAGGGGTCTCTTGACCCAGAAAGTGAAAATCTTGCATCCCAATCACATGCCCGGTCGAAATCATTCGATGATTCTCTAAGAGTTCCAAATCCTGTGTTAAATGAAAGTGCGACCACGCCCTCTTTCAGGTCAGCAAATAAAGAGAACTATTCACACAGTTACAGTCAGCTGCAATCAAATTCTCAAGGATCTCAAAAATTTCAAAGAAGTTACTCCTCTACTATCCCCTCTAGAGAGACAAATCATTCTTTTCCCACAGCTCTAGGTTCACAAGAAAAGCCTTATCCTTTATCATATATTTATGGTGCTTATACAACTTCAGGTCCAGAAACTGTTAGTTCATGTAGTAACATGTGGCCAGGTAGTTACTTACGAACACCTAGTTACTTTGATCAGTCAGGAGATGTATCCCACGATACACCTTTAGAGGAAGATGCATCTTTCCTGTCTTCACTTCCTGTGATAGTGAGAAAGGTGGAACAGCCGCCCCATTCTAAACTTTCTCGTTCCTATTCCACACCCTGTGCTCAGACGGCAAAGATTCATGGAGCACGGCCTCAGTCTTGTAATATGAATATGAATGACCACGAGAAACTTGTCGCCGAGATGGAAGATTACATGAAGAAATCTGATTCCAACATCACACTGTGCTCGCAGCAGAGGTTTCCTGTGCCGAACATGGAAGACAGTCGTAACGATCTATCAGTTCGGTTTTCTTATGCATCCACAATATCTGGATCATCTTACGAAAGCTCTGAAAGTTTAACGGACAATCAAAGCTCAGAGAGCATCATTGATTCCTGGCAGCCCAAACCAAATGTGAAAGAGAATGTTAACCGTAGGTCTGGTTCCTATGACAACACTGCTCCTGATGCTCATAGTGAAGCAAACAAGTCTAGTATATGGTCATTAAATTCCTGGTTTAATGCTTCCAGAAGAGAATCTCCTCCAGATCTTCAGTCTGTTTTGCATGCTGGAGAGCTAGGTAGTGAAAGTATTGGATCTAGAATGGCCAATCAGGAACCACTTTATGCTGAATTGCCAAACCATCCCTTGAGTTCAGAATCTCAGAGTTTTAACAATGTGTCAGTTTCTGTAAGGGCAGAGACCGTACAAGATGAACCAGTGAATTTAAAGCAGTGTGATTCAGCATATTCCATTCAGAGTGAGGAGGAAGAAACTAGCAAGTCAAAAGGACCTACCATATCTCGAGCAGATAGTTTTTATGAGAAAAGACTCTCCATGGCTTTCAATGATAGTGAAGTGTTTCGTGATTCAGCCGTTTTCTGTGATATTGACTCTACAGAACTGTCACCTGAAGTAAAATATGAAAAAGAACCTCCTTTCAGAAGTTCAGTTGACATTGATTTTGAAAGAGAGGGCCGAAAAAAAAGACAGCCAGTCAAGCAGTATGTAAAGGAATTGGAAGAGCAACAAAGATCAAAATCAGCAGAAAAAGTGACTGTTCGACATCGAGAACCTGGACTAATCATAAGGCAAAAAATGGAGAGCCTGGAAAAGCAGGCAATGAGGAGCCAAAGCTGTTCTAGACCAAATAGTATCGAGAGAGATCTCCGACGAAGTTCGACTCCTGGACGTAGCATCTCCATCAGCCCAGCGCGAGATTTTCGCCGTAGCTCTACCCCCTCTCGCAGTATGACAGAGAGTCCCATCTTGGAAAATGACTCAAATAGGAAATCAACAGGCAGCTGGTTCTCACTACCGCAAAGTTCTGAAAAGGCTGACAGCAAAACTGAAGACAACAGGACATCTGCAAGAACATCCAGCACAAAATCACCAGTTACCAGACCACCCTTCAGGAACCGTTCAATCAGTCAGGACAGGGCCGGCTCTCAGAGGAACTCTTTTGTGCTCTCCAGTGACCATTCTTCGCAGGGCAGTACCTCATCTCTCCACACCGGTCGGACATTCAGATCGCGGTTTCTGAGTGAGGACAGTAGTAAAGCACCTCTGCGTCTCAGTCTTCCAAGATCCAATGTGAACGCTAGTCTCGAGGATATTTCATCGGACCGGTACTACCAGCGTGAGCGATCTGCACCACCCTTCAGTGACCAGCTGTCCAGTCAAAGGACCAGTGGGATGAAACACTCCCTGTCTCTGGGGAGACTGGACAGTCTCAGTACGGACATTGATAACCTTGTCATCATGAAGGGCTGGGTCAGACAGCTCATTGAAAAATTCCAACCCAAATCTGATGATGTGTGATAATGTACAATACAATGTTCTTTGCCTAATTTTAAGCATATTTATACTGTCAATAACTGAATGTTTTATACCTTATACAGTTTTTTTTTTAAATCAAATTTGATATGTCCTCTTTTTTGTCAAATGGTTGTGACTATTACATAACACTGCGCCATTTCTACTTACAAAAATAATATTCACATTCATAAACATGCAATTCCTGTGCAAGATTTGTGTTTTGCTTTTAATTTCAGTACCTATGTTAGACCACTAACAGGTTAATAGCTGTGATATAATTCATTGACACTATTGAGTTATCTTTCTTATGTTAACTCTCTTTTTTTTTTTATTAAATCCTATTTGCTTGGCTCTTAGTTATAAGTGGAGTTACTTTCTAGACACGAAATAATCATAAACTAGTGATTATCATGTAATGTTTTTATTCATTGTCCTACAGTAATTGCCTTATGAACATGCAAATGTCTCAATGTGATTAGTAAGTGCTATTCAGAAGTGCGCTGTACATAAGGAACAGATGAATACATAAGATCATGAATGTGCAATCTGTAAAGTTCTGTAACGGAATCATACAATAACACTGCAAGCCTTGAATCAGCATAAACTATGCAATTTTTTCATACTTTGTAAATTGTAATATATTTCAGTGCCTTGTATTTGTTATATATTTTATAATTTTGTCTATACACAGGTATGGTCATTTTGTTTTATGAATTGACTATGATGCACTGGTGCGTTCATTGATCAAATTTAAGATTTTATAATAAAAATAAAACGATCTAAAATATATTAAGTGTTTGACCAATATTCGTTTATTTTTTTAATTTGACTCAGTTGTATGATGAAAAAGTCTGAATTTACGAAGACCACTTACGTTTGAATTATTTTTCCGTTGAGAGTTACTGTAACCTTATCTGTATTTTATTTTCTGTTGCAATAATTACAACATAAATTTATCTATGATGACCATAGACATGTAACATATGCCGTATATCCGGTAATTTTCGCGATGGTTTAATTTTCGCTTTTTTCGCGATCACTTTTGTATCGCATGTTATTGAATACGCAGAAATGATATCTTGTATTATTTTCTATAACAAAATTTTCAATCGCAAAAAATGACTGAAGCAAATTAAAAATCTTTCACAGTTTTCCCATTTTCGCGAGAAAAAACCCGGATATACGGTATGTTACCGTGAGATGTAGATAAATAGAAAAAAAAAATCTTTTTTTTTAGTTGTTTGCTATAAACAACATGATGAAAAAACATTTTTTATAAAGAACTATATTAAAATGTAGAATTAAATTGTCTATAAGAAATATGTGAAAGGTTAAATTACGCTATTTAATTTAACTTTTCACAGATTTAAATATGACTACCGAATAATGTTTGACTAGACTTGCCACACTGACACACAGCAGGAAAAAAGATAAACGCTCTTAACATTATATAAATAGTGCCTGTTTTGGAGGGTAACAACCCCAGAAAACCATTGTCAACCGACGCGAAGCAAACAGGCACTATTTATTTTATTTTGTTATACTTTCATGTTAAATACTGAAATCTGATTGGTTTAGACGCAGTTCATATTTCTTTCTATTACCCTCAGCGTTAGCAACGCACTAAGCAACGGGTAACATTAAAAAATGTTACATGCGCGAAAATTATGCGCGTACGGTTCGCTGTAGAATTCACGTTATTCCTATATATAAAAGTGAAATTTTCTTAAAAATCAAGACATTCAGTATAACAAAATAAATAGTGCCTGTTTGGGAGTATAACAGTTGAAATTGACACCCCGAGAAAACCATTGTCAACCTCCGCTTCGCGTCGGTTGACAATGGTTTTCTCGGGGTGTCAATTTCAACTGTTACCCTCCCAAATAGGCACTATTTATATAATACTGAATGTCTTAATTTTAAAGAAAAATTTATTGCTTTTATACAAAAATAAAGTGAATTCTACGGCGAACCGTACGCGCATAATTTACGCGCATGTAACAATTTGTTGCGTTACCCGTTGCCAAGTGTGTTGCTAACGCCGAGGGTAATAGAACGGATTACCAACTGCGTCTAAACCAATCAGATTTCAGTATTTAACATGAAAGTATAATAATACTAAATACCATTGTTAGTCTGGCTTTGAGTATACTTTTTTTTCCCCTTGCTTTTCCGCATGCATATTTCTAGCATTAAAAAACTAACAAAGAGTGGTAGCAAAAATATTTTTTTAATTTATTTTATCTATTATGTATATAATACATATTCAGTCATATTCCTAAAACAACTAGCGCAATGCTAAGGGTCACAACCCTTTCAAAGAAGTGTCTAAACAAAACTATGAATCGTTTCCCAGTTGAAATGGTGACTGCAACTAACAAGGTTAATAATTTGGCATCTGTGTGCTTTTGTCATGTTGTAAATTTTGAATTTACCGGTTGGCAGTAAATACAAAATTTGTTGCGAATTTACTGGGTGGCAGTAAATACAATTTATTGTAAATTTTGTACTTACTGCTACCCGGTAAATTCAAAATTTAAACCGTGACGCATTTATCCCAGAAAACGGTATCACAATAACCAACTTATTAAATTCATCGAAAACGGTACAAAACGATGTCAATTGTATTACATAAAATAAAGGCACAAATTACAATGTCTTGATGGTCACAAGAAAGAGTTTAAGGATTCACTTCACTTCAATCACACAGAGGGATAATTTACGGGTAGTTCATAGATCATGTTCCGTAGTCACCAACTGTCCTTATGTTTCAGCCTCAAATCTGAGGGTTTATCAACATATGCACCTCATCTTGTCCATTAAGGATTTGAGCCCCGAGGTCGTTCGTTAAACTTAGTTATCCATTTGTCTGTTATGGTAGTAAGGACTTCCATTGAGAACTGAGTTGAGTACTTTCAAACAATTGGTGACTATACCCTATCAGCATCTGCATAGTGCATCTACGTTGCCTTTGGGAATAATGATTATTAATGGTCTTTTACGCTAGGCCTTTATTGGGTCTTTCGTTTCTGCGGGTTTTTCTTTTTCTGAAGATTCCTATTAAATAAGAAAAAAATAGATTTACTTATTTAGTAATACTATTAACAGTACAAAAAAATCAAAGGAATTGCCGACTTTTTACAACTATAGTAAGTCAGAAGTTATATGTCTTGTAAACCTTATTTTCGTTTTTCTCTTTTTCGTCTTTCTTTTCGTCGTCAGTCTTTGACTCGGGTGCGATCCGTTTGTACAGGTCGGTAATGTTGGACAGGAGCATGGCTACACTGGCCAGACCTAGCAAGATCCACACACTGCTCAGCAGCTTGTACAGGGCGCGGTAGTCGTTGTCAGATGTACCTGGGGAAAAAAACGTCACCCGTGAGTTGAATATATATCACCTTTCAGTTCGCTTCGATATATTCTTGTGTATGTTTCACTTTTCTTAGTTATATCTACTTTTTACGCGCAGATGTTTGCACTGGGAAAGTTAATCCAACAGTACTATTTTGTACATTCTCAACATCAGCAAAAGAAACCTCCACACAAAAACCTATGTCATCTAACTATCCAAATATTTTTCCTGCTAAATTTTTCAAGAATGTATTTGAAATCGTCAAATATTAATAAAAAAAAGACTTTGGGAATAGGATTTGTTATTATAATTTGGTGCCTTATCTAGTTGGTCGTGTCACTTTGATAAATAATTATACCAGGGATCTGAAGAGCATCATAATTATTTGACAATTATCAAAAAATGGGGGTGTATGTATTTTGTGACGTTCAGTGTACAAATTATGTCTTTTAATTCTTCGATCACGCAGCATTATGTTAAGAAGATCGGCGAATACAACTGGACAACTACTATTTTATTAATCTTTAAATACTTTGTTTAATACCAAAGGTAATTTCAAATGTATCGGCATTGTCATTTTTCTTAATATTCGCATCTCTGTAATACTTTTTCCATTTTGAATAGAACAACGTCCTTAAAACCAGAACATCAAATCTAAATACATACAAAAAAGAATATGCTGAAAGTGTTTGCGATGTTTAACTTTTACGCATAATTTAATTTCTAAACAATGAAAAAAGTTCTTGAGTACATAGAAATATCATTGATTTGTTTAAGACGTTAAAGGTTATATAAATACCAACTCGAATTTCATCATCATAAAACTCTTATTAAGTACGTGTACGAGTTATTGATCCATGCCAATTTTTTTATACCACCAGCATTATACTTATGAAAAGGACACCCACACACGTAAACACACAAAGAAAAATATTAAGATCTAACTTACCAATAACGAAGTCTCCGAACCCGATGGTTGTCATGGTAATTATCGTGTAGTACACGGCGTCCCCGTACGACCAGCCCTCAATGGCGGCAAAAATCCCGGCTGGGATCAAAGACATAACGAGAAGGATCAAAGCTACCAATATCAAAGATTTGACCAGTTGATCTATTTTCTCGTTTGTCTTGATGAAGACTTTGTCTTTCAGTGGCTTTAACAAGCCGTCCAGTTTTTCACCTAGTCCCGCTAACACAAGACCCATGATGGGTATTCCCAGCAAAGCATAGATGACGATGAAGGCTTTGCCGCCACTAGTGGCTGGAGCCTGATTACCGTAACCTGAAAGAGACAGTTTACTCCAGATAATTCTGAGAAAGAATGATACATTTCGTGCAGACTATTTCTAAAGAAAATGGGTTTACTCCAGATCTGAGACAGAACAGAAATATACATGGCACGACTCCATTTATTGACTTGGAGCAATATGTGAAAACTGTATATATACGTGTTGAGAGCAATATGCTAGTAACTCAGTGAGTACTCACTTTAGACGATGCAGTTCCTGGAAAGGAGCTGCATTAAAAATAATTTTGACACAGTCTAATATTTTTCCGAATAATTTAAATGAACGTACATAAACTTTATATGTCATTTGATGTGACAAAGGTGTTCGATACACATTCTTCATCTTTTTTTTAGTAATACTGACCTATGGTAGTGACTGCAGTCATCGCAAAGAAGGTGGAGCTAGCGTAGTCCCACTGCGAGGCTGATGTCTGGGAGTCCGTGACCAGCACCCCGTCATCGTACGCCTGGATAACGGCCGTCACGAACTGGCGCACCTGGTCCGTGGTCACACAGCTACTGACGGCTAGAAAATTAGAGGGAAGACACGTGATAAGCGACCGACAGTTAGGGTAATTACAGGGAAGACACGTGTTAAGATACTGACGGCTAGAGTAATTACAGGGAAAACACGCGGGATAGGTTACAGTTAGAACAATTACAGGGAGGACACATGTAAAGATACTGACAGCTATAACATGGAAGACACGTGTTAAGATACTTTCAACTAGAGTAATTACAGGGAAGACACGTGTTCAGATACTGACAGCAAGGGTAATTACAGGGAAGACCCCTGATAAGATACTGACAGCTATTACATGGAAGGCGCGTGTTAAGATACCGTCAGCTAGAGTAATTACATGGAGGACATGTGATAAGCTACTGACAACTAGTACAATTACATGGAAGACACGTGATAGGATACTTACAACTAGAGTAATTACAGGAAAGACACGTGTGAAGATACTGAGAGCTATTACATGGAAGGCGCATGTTAAGATACCGACAGCTAGAATAATTACATATAAGACACATGATAAGCTACTGACAACTAGTACAATTACATGGAAGACACGTGATAGGATGCTTACAGCTAGAGTAATTACAGGGAAGACACGTGTTAAGATACTGACAGCTATAACATGGAAGGCACGTGTTAAGATACCGACAGCTACTATAAAGTTATTACATTGAAGACACGTAAGAAGCTACTGACAACTAGTACAATAACAGGGAAGACACGTGATAAGATACTGACAGCTAGAGTAATTCAGGGAAGACGCGTTTTAAGATACTTATAACTAGAAAAATTACAGGGGAGACACGTCAAAATATAGTCACAGCTACTGACAGCTAACTGTATTACAGTTACATTGGAGATTAATCAAAATGTTGTCATGCAGCCACCGATGGCTAAAATAATTACGAAGAACACATCAAAATGTTGGTCCCTTGTTATTATGTAACTTGATCATTAAGTATACAATTATACATCCTTTTTCATACAAATTTCATAATTTTGGCCCTCCGTTATTTGGGCGCTAAAATGAAGAAAAATACTTCGGAATAAATTCTTACCTCCAGTGAAGTTGAAGTATGTGGCAGATGCAGTTGTCTGGGTTTGTAACTCATTCGTGTGCTCGATACCGTATAAAACGGCCCCACCAATCAGCACATAAACGACCACCACCGTAATTAGAATTAGCAAGGTTTTGGTCTCCATGGTGAAATCCAACGAGTTTTAAGTATAGGCCTTCACGTATAACAGGGTTTCCTAAAAGTAAAGAACCCAGTATTTATGAAATTATTTTCAGACCCACACGGCACGCCAGAAATAGACTGGACTGTTTTTGACACTCGCCTTAGATATATATAAATAAGTGAATAACTAGACCGAAACTGTCGTTTAAATGAAGGTGGATTTAAGTATTGGTGGGGTATTTAAACGACGATCATTTCATACTGTTTATTAAACATTTCATTGATATACAAAGCGATACTCATATACTATTCACAAGGAATTAACGACTGCAAGACCATGCACTGTTCAGTACAACTTTAAGATTTCTGACGATGATCGGGATAAGCTGTAAACTGTATGCTGGGTGTGTAAGGTGGGGGTGGGGGTGGGTAGTGTTGTGGTACTTGACAATTATAGACGCAATGGAAACCAAGACGTCAGAAAATGTCTTCTGACTCGTATCTATTCAACTTTTTTCGATGAACGTGGGTCGTCTGTTTTGCATACCAACACATAGAATGAGATATTTCTGAATCTTTAAAAATTCAAAATATTTGTATGTTGCACGAGATATTTAAAGGCACCGGCCTTATGTGTAAAATGAACACATTTACATTTCGGTGAAAAGAGGTGGAAATTTTATTTTATTTGATCGAAATAAAAAAAAAACTCACAGCAAATACAATAAAACCTAGGTTTCAATGTTACTCCATGTAAGATTTACTTCTCGTATGGAATAGATTCTATTAAAAAGGTGCAGTGTATAAATTGTTAATTCTCCAATTTAACATAAAACGTGTTTTGATGTCACAAACTACTTTATCGTCATTTATTCTTTGAATTTTGGGGGGCAACCAATAAACTTTTGCAACAACGATTTCGCTTCAAAATACGGGCAATACAGTAGGGTATGCCATAAGGTTAGAAGTAGGTTTGAATTGAATGACAATTGCCTGGTTTTTTGGTTTTTTTTTTTAATTTATTTATTGTATATCACTAAACCCTAGACCTTTCCACGCCCTCCGTCTAACGGCATGGCCGCTGTATTGAAAACTCTACCGACACAATCCACCCGATGCATGGTTTTTCCGACCATGGTGTTATATTGCCCATGGCTCCCGGATTTTATTGCTATGGTATAATTTAATTAAAGATAGGTGTATGAACCTTTCTTATACGAGGCTTAATTGGGGAATCTTCTAAATTATGCATAAGGTTGATCTGACTCCAGTTGTTTTTCACGATGTACAGCAGCTTCTCCGTTGTTCTTCGACCGTCTTGTACATATTGTTTGATTGGAACATTCTCTTGTTGATTTACTCAAGTTAAACTTGATTCCGGTGCAAAAAGACAATAATGGAAGCAAGAGTTTTGAGTTCTGGAATTTCAGTTCGAACAAAACCTTCCCCAAAGTGCCAAATATGGAAACAGAAACGACTGTTTTACGATGAAGAAGAGTTTAATTCATTTTCAGGCTTTCGTTCTTCATCCAAATTTTCTCACAATTTTCGTGCTAAAACTTCTCATGTATACCGACAGTTTACATCCCCCGGTGCTATATTGTTGTCCATCATGGTGATCTTGCTGAAAACGTCACCGACAACCGCTCAAGTGACGCGTCCCTTCCCGGAAGTCCACAACCTAGCGGAGAACCGTCCCGTGGTCAGTAACCCCTCGGACAGCGCCTGTGGGGTCCCCACCAGGAACGCCTACTGTGAAAGCAGCATTTATCCCATCTCGGTCCAGCAGTGCACGCAGTTGTTTTGTGTTCAGATTTGTCCAAACAGGACTTCCCTCCCTGACCAACTGGATCTGTTGATAGCCACTAGCCCAGGACTAGGGACTTGTGTGGTGACAGATGCTGTGAATGTCCACCCTAACAGCCGCCTGGGGGAGTTCTCCACGTTCTTTGTACAGACTGGTCAGCTTTGTTATGTGACGCCCTCCAGTTTGTTGCGCGTTGGGGCAGATGGAGGTTTCACTGTAAGCTTTTGGGTGTGGCAAGAGGAGTCCAACAATGGGTAAGATAATAAAAGGTCATGTGTACACAGGCAAAAGCATGTTCTAAAAAAATAGTCTCTACCACTTGACCTACATCCTCAATCAATTGAATGCTTTTTGATCTAATAGAAAAAAAAGTGATCTGGTCAAATTGATATACCGTTTTAAGAGTACTAGATACTGTGACAGTTTTGCATTGATCACCGAATTTAGATCTGATTAAATTCGCGGGGCTAATTTTCGCGGTTGGCTGGGTTTTCGAAGGGTTTGTTCGGGGCGTAAGATACTGGCAACCATAATCCATATAGGTTTGTTATCGTAGGATTTATGATTTACATTACATTCTTTTTCAGCGTGAATATAAAATGTGTTGGTTGTTAGTTTATTTTAAATTCATAATTAAGCATAATCGTCCAAACGCAAAGTATAGAAAAGTTGGTACATGCATAGAGGGCAATTCACATTGCGACCAATCATCAATCTAATGCTAGTACATCTTCGCTAGCCATGGATTTGCTGTCCACTCTGCTCCCCAGTTCGTTGGGAGCGAAGTAAACGCAACAGTTTATGTTCATAACTATATTAATTATCTGTGTTTATTATACGTTATTAAAGTTAAGTAATATATATAAATGTTTTTAGTAATTTTAGATCAAATGATTACAATTCGTGGAAGGTTAGCAGCCAAATTATTGCGAACATATTCTAAACAAAATTGTAAAGGTAGTCGTCCATGTGTACATATAAAGAAGAAAAGTAATACCCGGTAGAGGGTACAGGTAATACATGTAGAGTACGCTAACACAACACCCCCCCCCCAAAAAAAAAATTATTTTGGAAGAGTGACTCCCCCTTTCAAAAAACGATGCTACATGTCCGAAATTCTGTCTACAGGTTAACTACAATATATCAAACCTTCTAGCATTAAAAAAACATAACCTACTTGTTCAACGGCATGTCGTTTTTACTAACATTATTTTTTTAAGTTCCCCTCGTTTCCGCAGGGACGAATATACTAAGTATAGTTACTATATACGTCCCTGGTTTCCGGCCTTGAAAGATCACGTGGTTAGGAGAAAGGAGTTTTACCTGTCTGATTTACGCACTGGCTTTGAATCTATATACAATGCAAATGTCTAAAGAAGACAAAATGAGAGTTCGTTCAATCAAGTAGAGCATCGTATGTATTATCGTTTTATTAAATCGTCAAAGTTTGGTAGCAGACCTAAAAATGATAACTGTTACAAGTTTCCTAAAACATTAATCAGCTGTTTGTAATAACGTTAGTCGCTTGATATCCTCAGCTAAGAAAAATGTTGTGAGGGTGGGGGTGGGGGTATGATCTATAGAGAGGTGGACAGGCATTGCTCTACGTCCACCATTTATTACACAAAAATGTGTATATAAATGAAGGCTATGTGTATGATATTAAACCTCTAAGATTTGCCCCCCCCCCCCCAAAAAAAAAAAAAAAACAGAAAAAAAAGAAAAGTGGGACTGCTTCACTTACCACACAGCCCACTTCCCCTATACCCTATTGTACCCAGCAGTAGGTTGGTGTGTGATTAATTAGAGACACATTGTTATTCAGGATGTGGTGTAGATTTTAATTATATATAACAGTCAGCATAGTAGGCCTATGAAAGATGTACAATTAGATGAAGAGTCTCAGTGATTCATTGAGTTTGTTTCTAAGAACATATTCTTTACCTTGTTGAAAACTTCACCATCAGAAATATATTGATTGCATGTCCGTTCTATGAATAATAGATGAAAACCTTAAAGAAAGAAATTACTGAATTGGATCAATACTCTATTATGATACCGTTAATTACCATAGAAAAATTCACTTACTTGTATGGATGACGATGTCCAGTTGTATCCTGTAATGAATTATATACACAGCTGTCTAAGGGGTATAAAGTGGCGGGTAACTGGATCTTATATTGACATATTAAACAGTTTGTAATGTGTCTGAATCAGTCTCCTAAGCTCATTTATTGATTCTAGCTGTTTTGTTGTTATTTTTTCAACAGAAAATCTGAAATATTGACCAGTGTAAAACTTCTAACGTTCACACAGCTGTAATTACCATTTAAAAGACTTGATAGCTCTACTTTATATAGTGCCATGCAATCATCTATGATTGTGTCACTGTTTGTTGGAAAATGACTTTCTCCGTAAATGTAAAAGTATAAAAGATAATTAATTCACTCAAAATTATTTTCACAAATTCTTATAGATTTATGTTGATCTTTTGTTGATTTTTTTTACCCACCATTTCAAGGAAACTGTATTTCCCAGTTTGATTTTAATGATGAAATAAAGCTATGGAATTTAAAAGTTGATGATGCAGAAACTGAAGATTTTAAATTGTTACCAAACTAATTGCATCCACTACAGATTGCATGCAAAAAGAGATACACCATTCAAAAGAAGAGATTGTTTGTAGCTGAAAGAGTGACAAACCTAAGATAGGAACAAAATATTGATGGCTGTATATGTTTTCCTTTAGGACAATCTTCCAGAAAGTCGCAGACAATGAAGAGCTGGTTCTGGAAATTATCCTGGCTAATTCCCAGCTGACCCTGGTCTACAGGGGTCAAACACCTGTTGCCTCAGTTACCTGTAGCGAAAAAATACCTCAGAAATCATGGACCCACTTGGCTATACAAGTATTCAATCAATTTTTCAATTGTTTATATAGATAAAACTTTTTATAATGTGTGGGTACTCCATTTATCATTGAAATGCGATCAATCTCTTCTGAATAACATTATTTTTTTGTAACTAATTTGAAAATACTTCTAGTTGCTTTTAAAACATTCGTTGGAGACTACAGCTATTTACCTATCTCCATTCTCCCTCTCTTGCATTGTTGTGTTTGTTATGCCATTTCATTCTCGAAAGATAATGGGTGTTATCGTTCTGTTGGGAGTTTGTTCAAACAAATATAGTGGCATTATCAAGACTCAACATTAAATTGAGAAGAATACTGATCAGAGTACAGTTTTCACAGCAAACTCTTAATAATTTTAGATTTTATATGCTTGCCATTTTTCACTTTGCATTTTTTATCATATGACATTTAAATGTTTTATTTTGATAGATTGATATTCAGGTGAAATAATCTTTAAATCTTTTAATCTTGGAAACTGTTTTAAGATGGCTAGTGTTAGATTCACAAGTAATAGGATTTTTAAATAAACATGTTATCATGAATATTGCATAACTAGGGCACCACTAGACTTTTTAACACTATTTCAAAATTTCATATACTTTTTGATAGATAAAAATGGTTTTTAAAACATTTTTCCAGGTGTATAAGACCAGTTTGAGTTTTTACATTAATGGAGTTCGGCCTGGCTTTTTACCTGTAGAGACCTTTGTCCTTGGCAGCCAGGTCAAGGACAGTGCTCAAGGTCAAAGTAGAATTGGACAAAGTATCACAGGTTAAACATTTACATTGATAACAAAAACTGTAATATTACACATTGATAAACATGTCTGAATCTTTTTTTTTTCATAAGTATAAACTAAATTTTTTTGTATGGAATAAACGAAGTAATTACCAGTACATTGTGCATTATCCATCTGAAAACACATTAAACATGATATGAAATTATGATAATTTCAGGAGCAAACCAGTTTCTTGGACGACTTCAAGATTTCAAGTTTTTTGCTGAGACATTGACTAATAGGTAATTTATAACCCTCGACTTCAAGTTCTTTTTCTTTTCTTTCTTTAATAAAAGTTTTCCTAAAAGTTTCTATGGAGGCTTATTTTTTTTTTCTAAAATTCCAATCGAAGAGATTTCTATAAAACATGTTTTAACAGCTTTATTTTATTAGGGTATGTTATAGGCCGCTTTCTGATATTGTTTACTTACATTTGTCAACAAACCTATTGTTTAGAAACAGTCTACAAAATTGAAATACCGGGTATTAAATTCCACATCAAACCATGTTATTTAAATAGCATAGTATACCTATTATAACTCTTTGAACATTATCAGGGAGATTCAAGAACTGTACAGTGGTACCTTGCCGGGGGTCAGAGTTCAGACTGAGTGTCGTTGTCAAGCCTCCCACCCCCGCATCAAACCTCAGCTGGAGCACTACTGTATTGCTAATGGGGTCGACGACGCTGACAATGACGCAGTACTCAGACTCAACTCAGAGGCTCACAATCTCGAGTTTGTCAATGACGGGGACAGCAACACGTACTGGATCTCTCAATTTCAGAATAACATCGAACTCACGATTGATCTGCAGGATGATTTTCAGGTGATTCTTAAATGGGGTCCTCCAGGGCATACATACCGGTACTGGTGGAGCTAAGGGGAGCCAACTCATATATTGACTGACATTTTTAACTGTACTGTATGTATACAGTTAAAGTGTCAGTAACATGTTATTAACTATAATTATTTATCACTCAGCTCCTAAAAAAGGTTAATCAAAACTGAATCTATTGAATTGATCAATTACCAGATAATTACTAATTAAGATCAATAATTTGTCAAGAATATCAACACTAATTGCTAACTGTTAATTGCATACTAGCTTGTATATCGCAGTTAACAGATAAATTTTGCATTAGCTATTTCATGATAAAGTGAAATTAAAAATATATGTTTTGAATACATTATGTATTATGAAAATTATGATAGAAAAATATTTTCTTTTACCCACATGACGTATTTCTTTAGTCCATCCCTATATTTTCAGGTGTTTTTCCTGAATCTTCAATTCTACAGTCCTCTTCCCCGGGCTGTCCTGATTTCTCGTGAGATTGACGGGAGCTGGGAGGCATGGCAGATGTACGCTACAGACTGTCAGAGTTACTATGGACAGACGGACAATGGCCCACTCCCCCAACCGGACTCTGTCAACTGTCTGCGGTTCAAAAGGCCAGTTGAATAATTTTCTATCATCCAGATACATGTATATCTTAGTGTATTTTTTGTAAATGAGCCTAGCCCTGTTCTGAAAGGGGGAAAGTATATATAAAGTTGCATTGCATGGGAAAAATTATGGATGGAGCTTTGTTCTTTGACTTGTAGCATAAACAATTTTTTTGACTTCTTTTGAACCTATCAATCTGTTGACATCTGAATGTCAATGAGTTATCTTTTGTGAGTTTTTATTTTTTATAATCACTTTGAAGAATACCTGTTGTTTTCTTATATAAATTTGCAGTTTAACTTTCAATTTTAGAGATGCTGATAATACCCATTACTCAAAGGGAAATATCACATTCAGTCTGCTGGCTGCTGAACCAGTATTGAGGCCTGGGATGGAAGACTTTTATGGAACACCAAAGCTGAAGGAGTTTGTGAGAGCCTCGAAAGTTCGCATCAGAATGCAGGACCACCAACTGGTGACCAGCCTCAGACATGAGTACTTTGGAGTCTACGAGTTCATTGTCAACGGAAGGTTGGTGTTTGTATCAGATGTTGTAATTCGGACACTTCTTTAGTGAGATTCACTATGTGGAGAATTAATCATTTTCAACTTTTTCTGTTTTGTAGGTGTAACTGTCATGGCCACGCCTACACATGTGACAGTCACACCAGGCCCTATACATGTAACTGTCTCCCAGAGAGTTTCACCCAAGGAAAGAAGGTCTGATCCAAATGATCAAAATTCATGTTCTCAGTTTTTGAATCTCAACTGCTTTGACTTCTTGATTCATTCATTTACACTTAATTACTAATAAAGTAGCTGAAAGATATATTGTCTATAATCGTAGCTTTTTCATACCTGCCAATTCGTATGCATTTTGTGGGTCACACATGCAAAATGGCATCATTATCTGCCACAACTGCTCACCTGCCTTTTATTCTGTAGTGTGAAGAGTGCCAGCCCCTGTACAACAATAAGCCTTACCTTGACGGTGACCTGGTCAACTCCTATAACTGTAAGCCATGTGAATGTCACAACCACTCCAGCAGCTGTGTCTACAATGCCAGCCTTGACCTATTTCCCGATGACCATGACCTTGGGGGTGGGGGAGTGTGTGAGAACTGCCAGGACTTTACTGCTGGTCAGTTCTGTGAGACCTGCATTCCCTTGTATTTCAGACCAATAGGAAAGAGTAAATATGAACCTGATGTCTGTGTCCCATGCCAATGTAGTGAGGCTGGGGTCAAAGGTGATGACCTTGATTGTGTCAAGGTTAGTGAATTTGGTGTCGTTTCAATCATAAAGTACTTCTTAACTTGTTTGTGAGAGCAGTTTATTGGGAAAAAATTACATGAAGATTTACAGAAAGCAGAATTAAATATGTTGAAGTCATTGTGAAAATTTTAACTTGATAAGGATGGAGGTCAATGTCAGTGCAAGGCCAACACAGGTGGGCGACAGTGTAACATTTGCCGGTCCGGCTTTTACAATCTTCTGGGATCCAACCCCAATGGATGTGAGAACTGTTCCTGTGTCACTGAGGGCACAGTCAATGGAGATGTGTCGTGTGATTCCAAAACAGGCACCTGTAACTGCAAACAGAACACTAGAGGTATGACAACAGTGACATCAAATTTAAAATTATTTAATTTAAAGTAAATATCTGAATGATTGACATGAAGACAAAGATAGTATGTGAATTAAAATTGTGTTTTTAGTTAGAAAATTTATGAATTCTTGCATACATAATACTGATTGGCAAATAATCATGATGGTTTTAATTTCACTATGTTCGCGATTTATCGTTTTTCCTCTAAATTAAACCCATCGTAAATATTATAAGTTTTTTTAAAACGTGTTAATGCTTATACTTTGACCAACTGGTTTTTTTGAAGCGTGAAATTAAAACCATCGCGATTGGTACTTTTTGATAATTGTGAAATTTTAACACTGTGGAATTAAAACGACTTACGATATGTTAAAGTCTTTCTTTGATTCATGTATGAATATATAATACATTTGTGAATTAAATCGTTTGTAATTTAAAGGAGCCAAATGTGCAGACTGTATGCATGGTTACTTCAACCTAACATCAGACAACCCCCTAGGGTGTTCTCCTTGTGAGTGTAACCCCCAGGGGTCGACCTCCCAGTTTTGTGACCCTGTGTCCGGTCAGTGTCAATGCAAGGACCGGGTCACAGGTCGCCGGTGTGATGAGTGTATTGATAGCTTCCAGAACTTTGACCAAGGCTGTGTAAAGTGCAACTGCAGCTCTCTGGGGACAATTCAAGGGACAGTGTGCGACAAGACAACAGGACAGTGTGTGTGTAAGGAAAACGTACAAGGGCTGGCCTGTGATGAATGCAAGGAAGGCAGTTTTGGGTTCGGAATGTCTGCCTCATTGGGATGTCAGTCATGTATATGTGAATTGGCAGGGACAGTCAATAGTTCAGCAGTGTGTGACAGAAAGACTGGAAAGTGCTTGTGTAAGAAGAATGTGGTAGGGACCAGTTGTAACCAGTGCAGTGGGAATACGTTTGGACTGAGTATAAACAACACCGACGGCTGCGAGCCTTGTAACTGTGATCCCTCAGGAACCAAGGGAGGTAATGTCAGTCATCCAGATGATTTATCATGTGACCAGAATACTGGAGACTGCTCCTGTCTGGCCAACAGAGTGGGGCGACGATGTGACAACTGTGCACAAGGTACAACTGCACTAAGATTTTGATTTTTGTAATGCCTGGCAGTATGGCGTCTAAGACCTGCTGGTCATTTAACTTGTTTGTATGCTAGAAGTTAGGTGATTTTCATAAATCTTATCAGTGAATTTATACCGGTAAGTAAAAAAAAATGAAGAATTTAAATCAAGAAGTAGTTCTTTTATTTCATCAGCTGCAATAACATACCGGTATATAGCCCTCTCCGATTTTTTATATCTGATGTTTACTGGAAAGGGCAACCTCTCTCCTACCCCCAGAGTTTCCCCCCCCAAATGGGAGAGGGCTACATTATTGCAGCTATAATTTCATACACAAGGACTTGTACTATTTTGAGTACACTTGGATTGCTTTAAAGTAAAATCTTTCAGTGACTTATGTGTCGGGTTAAGTTAAGATTTAGGACTGATATTTTGAAATAATTTCAAAAAAGAGTTTCCAACTAAATCTTCTTGCTGATGTTAATTTTAAGAAGCACTGCACAAAACTTAAGACTTTAAAAGTGCCTATATGGTAGCCCATACAAATGAACTGATATTGATATTCAGATGTTCACATGTTCACATCATACCCTTTGCAAACAAAGTTAGATGGAAGGTATATTTGGTCTCTCTCATGCACAATCTGTAAATCTGACATTTTGATGAAAAACATTACATGTATCAGTAAAATATTCTAGGTTGGTAATAACTTGAGAATGTATCATGACCCATGGAATCAAGATTATTGAAGAAGAAGGTGAAGGTCACATAATAATACATGTATCTTAATTTTTGTCTGGTTTACGGCTTTGTTGAAAAGAATCACCAGAAACTCTAATTGTTGGGTGTTATCATGGTTGCACATAACCTCAGTGAAATATATACATAAATGCGGTTTATGAACCTGAACCGAGGTCATTTTGATTCATCTTCAATACAAGAATAATTATGCCCTCTTAAGAGGAGGAGAGGGCATATTGCTTTGCTGCTGTCTGTCAGTCGGTCGGTAGGTTTCATTAGTCCATCATCAGTTTCTGTTCATTTTCGCCACAAAGGTTACACCTACTGAAATGAAATGTAGTATATAGATTATAAGAATAAGAATAATCCATAAGACTAGGTCAAGTTTTAATTTGGGTACAATTAAGCAAGTTCTGACTTATGCCCCTTAGACTGCGAAAAATTCCAATTATTTGCAGTTTCTGCAAACTTTGCAGTTTCTGTTAATTTTCTTTAGAGAAATTGCACCTACTAGAATGAAATTTGGTATGCAGATTTATTTTATGAATATCTAAGACAAGTTCGATTTTGGATATGATCAAGCACGTTTTGACAGATAATGCCCTTGGACTTTAAAAAATTCCAATTATTTGCAGTTTCCATTCATTTCCTTCGTAGAGGTTGCACTTACTGAAATGAAATTTGAATTGCAGATTTATCATAAAAAACATCTAGGTCGAGTTCGATTTTAGGTATGATTGATTAAGTTTTGACAGAGTTATGCCCTTGGACTTCGAAAAATTGCAATTATTTGCAGTTCCTGTTCATGTTCTTCACAAGTCCTCAAAGGGGGGGGGGGGCATAAATGTTTCAAAAGTTTCACAGACATCTCTTGTTTTTAAATTAAAGATTGCCCAAGAGGGTGTTAGTTCCACTGTTTCTATTTACCAGGATATTTCACTCGACTGGAGCCGGGTGGGGGTTGTCAGAGTTGTGGATGTAACTTCTATGGCTCCCTGCCCGAGACATTGTCGCTGTGTGATACGCTGACCGGCCAGTGTCAGTGCAAGAAGGGCAACTCAGGGATCACCGGTCTAAACTGTGACGAGTGCCAGGAGGGATTCTTCAATTTCAATAAGCAAGATAAAGGGTATGTGCTCCAAGAATTGTGTCTAAATTTTCATGAATGTTTTTGGTTATGTCACCCAAACAATTGCTTCAAATTTTAATCATTTTTTTTTCTCAGTAGATACTACTCAATTTTAAATAGAAAATTAAGCCAAAAGCAAATTAAAATTGATTTAAGGTGGAATAACACACCTGGAAAAAGTCACTCAAATTAAAAAAAGATGCACCTCAAAAAAGTCACGCAAATTAACAGTTAATTATTTGATTATGAAAGATGTAATGATAAATAAACTGTATACATGTCAAATAAGTGAAAATTTGCAGTTTGGGGATAAAAATTGAATATCTAAAAAATTCAAATCGGTAAGAAACAACAAAAGCCCCTGCAATATTCAAACTTGGAATGTACAGATCACAAGCCTGACACTTTACCCACTAGACTATTGAGTAAGTTACATATTGCCGTAGATAAAATCCTTTAAATAAAAAGAAATGTCATTTCGATCAGAGGTCAGCTAGCCATTTTTTGATGATGTGTTATTCCACCTTCAATTGAGCATTTGCTCTTTGCCCTAATGAATATCTGTCATAATTCAAATTTTAAGGATACATGTATTAAATGTATAGAACTGGCATCTAGCACTGTGAATTTTTTGATAGGTGTACTGCCTGTGATTGTGAGATGGCCGGGAGCATGAACCTGACCTGTGACCCCCTCACAGGAAGCTGTTTTTGTAAACTATTTGTCGAAGGTCGGAGGTGTGATCTGTGTATCCTGGGAGCCAGCTATCTCAGCAGCAAAAACCCCTATGGATGCAGTAAAGGTCAGTCACAACAAGTCCAAATGTTGATTTTTAAGTAATTTAGGTTAATGATTGTTATGTATTAACAAAGTTTCTCATAAAAGTACTGTATATACGGTCTAGAAAGAAAAACAAAACCTACCATTTCACAAACTTTTCTGACATCCAGCTGATCTATATATGTTGACTATAAAGACTTAGTCTACTTAGCTTTTTGTTCATATTCTTGTGTTGGAATGTTAGAACCAGATCAACAGCCACCACCCGAGCACCGCCAGAACAGCTCCACTGAATTGTGGCTGAAGTGGAAGGAACCAGACTACCCTAATGGTGTCATCAAAGAATACAGACTGTTCAGAAACGGAACCCTCATTTTCACTGACAACTCTTCAAGTGAGTAAAACTTCAGAACTTATCATTTAGCTGGCATAAATGTACGCATGACCAGTATCATTACCTCTAAATAATGAATTTTCTATGAGCTTTGAATATTTGATATTTTGGTCTGCATACTTTGCCTATGTTTGATCAGGTCATGTCTGCATCTATGATATAATATGCTTGAGACAGTAGCGAAAATCTGATTTTTGTTAGTAACCCCCTATCTGCTATTAACAATGTTCAACTTTCTGTCTTTGATAGACATGACATATCAAGACTCAGGGCTGTCACCATACACAAGATACACCTACATTGTGGAGGCCAACAATGACTTTGGATCTACCCATAGTTCTCCTGTGACCTTCATGACCTTACCAGGACCACCAACGGGAATTGTCTATGTGACTGTTAGCGATATCCAGTCGACATCAGCCAGGTTTGCCTGGATCTTTCCTGCAAAATTAAATGGACCTCTTGCGAACTTCAGTCTGGTGACTCTGAAACCTAGTCAACCCACGGTGCGGCAACAACACTGGACGGGGATTGATAATAAGACAAAAATCACAGACCTCGTTCCATTCACGAACTACACGGTGTATGTGGTGACTTGTAGTGAAGGAGGGTGCCTGGACAGCTGGCCCCTCATCTTCAGCACTAAGTCTGCTCTCCCCACAGGAATGGCACCACCCACAGTTACCACTGTGTCTTCCTCAAAATTAAATGTCACATGGAAACCACCTGCTCAGAGCAATGGTAATGGTCACAATTTATTATCACAAGTTCACAAAGAAGTCTTTGCAAGCCGAATTTAATATTAGTAAATTACTATAAAGAACTTTTAATTAGCTGATTCATATTAATTTTATATATTTTTGATTACTTTTCTCACAAGGAATTATTATACTCTATGAGCTGTGGATAAGAGGTGCACTAAAGAAAGATGGAACTAGAAATCCAACACAGATGAGAATCTTCCACCCAAGCGGGCAGTATAATCCTCGCCCCACTTTGTCCCCACAGGAAACTGCCTTACCCCCACCAGATACAGAATTTCTAGTGCAGGGTCTGGAACCTTACACAGTGTATGAGTTTCAGGTACAGAGACATGGGGATATTTAAACACTCATTTTTTATCAAAAGAATGTGACTTTTCTCATTTAATCATACTTTTAGAACCTTAATCTTTTTTCAATAGCAAGAAAGTATTGCATGTTTTGTTTAATCCCCATTATTGCAAATATCTCTTGACAAGAACTTGTCTTTTAATGTTCTATGTTGAATATGTTGTTAATTACCTAAAAGGTCTTAGTTGCAAAAATTTCTTGCCACAGGTCAGTTTTTCTCTAAATCTGCTATATCGTGAAATAAGGTTGTCACAAATAAAAGTTGGTTTACAGTTAAAATTTTGTATTGAATCATTCTAGCATTTTGCAATTTTTTTATGAGCTTGCATCAGCTATTGCCCAATGATAAAGAAGGCTAAATTCTGTCTAGAAGTTTGTTGAATAATTGATGTATAATTATTATCTTTCTGTTCCAACTTTATTTTACAGTTTTTGCAATAGGTAATACTGTGTAGCCGGTAATTTGTGCAATTATCCAATTTTCGCTTTTTTAGCAATCTCTTTTAAATTGCAAATTATTGAATATGCAGACATTATACTCATTATTATTTTCTACAAGAAACTTTTTCTAGGGCAAAAAATAACTGACGCAAATTAAAAATGCTACACATTTTTCCTATTTTCGCAGATTTTGTGACACACAAAAAAAACCCATGAAATATGGTATAAAATTCAGTTCAGCAACGTTTGTAGTGTCTCCAGGGAGCAGCTGCAAGAAGTCGTGTCTTCCTTGACTTTCTTAGCTGCCTGCTATAATGCTAAATACATAATTTAATTATTGCTGTGCAGCATTTCTGCCTACACAATGCATATTATTTATGACACATATCTATATAGTTATCAAGCCCATATTTTTGTGAGTTTGGTTAAATGGTCAACAAAAACATCCGCTAGATATAATAAAAAACAAATCAAAACTATTTTGAATTTTCTAAAGGTTCTGGCGGAGAATGACATCGGAAAGACGGCCAGCCCCTGGGTGTCAGAGAGAACGGGAGAAGCCCCGCCCCTCTCCACCCCCAGCCCTGTAGTCTATCCTGTCAGTCACTCCCAGCTGGAGCTACAGTGGAGCCCTCCTACTGATGACCAGGCGCGGGGGATCATCACCACTTACAGGGTCTATTTCTACGCCAAGAATGACCTTAACACAAACCCATATGCCCCTCCATACCTGTGGAAAGTATGAATTTTAAGGAAGCATAATAGTTGCACCTTTTAACTTTAATAATTTTCATGATTTATTTTTCACAGTTTTCATGATCATTATTATATCACAGAAATAAAAACCTTCAGAAATTATTTCATTGATTGCATGCCCACAGATAAAACTATATTAATTGCAAAAATAACTTACTTAAATAAAAAAAAGATCTAGATTAACTACATTTTTGCAAACTTGTAGGGCATGAAAAATATACCTGGATATATTGAAGAAACATGATAAAATAATGAATTAGAAAGATCTTACTTAAACAGCTTGTACAACTAAATACATTATTTGGTACTATATTTATTTGTTCAATTATTTAAAATGTTATTTTTTTCCAGTTGGTCAGTGTCTCTGGTGGAGCATCGCGTACACACATGATAGGCGATCTAGAACCGTACCAAAACTACACATTCAAACTGGGAGTTTGTAACTCCGAGGGGTGTGTCAACTCTTCACAGACATACGGAACAACTCAGGAAGATGGTCTTTTCACATTTATATATCCCTTTTTTATGAATCAATCCTTAAAAAAAAAACCAACACTTACATCAAGCAATAGAATCTTTTCTTTCAATGTTTGTTTATATGGGTGTAAGGGTTGAGGGCAATTCTGAAATGAAAATACATTCTGCAATGCAAATTCTTTTTGAATTTAAGTTTCTATATATTTCAGTCCCAGCTGGCTTGTATAAGCCCAAGTTCTTCAGTGCGAACTCCAGCATGATTCGTTTGACCTGGGAGGAGCCAGCCAGCCTCAATGGACCAGCTCCCCTGTACTCAGTGGAGAAGACGGTCCCCTCCCTCAATTACCCACCCTTGGTGGTGCAGGGCACCAGATTCCCAGGGGGAGGGTACTACCTTTTCCCACCGGATATCATTCCCCCCAATGTAGCCTATACTGGTAAGTATCAATTGGGTCACACGTCACAATAGTTTTATTCTTGGACTTGAATATATTGCAGAGTTTTCTTTTTGTCATTTTTGTCAAAATCTTGAGGTTTTCATTTCACTAATGTTTGTTGGTTGTAAATGTCAAGGTCAAAATTGTATGATCAATATAACAATGAAGGTCATTTTCAAGGTCAAATCAATTTAATCCTAAAATACATGTAACTTTTTAATTTGTCCGCAACAGGGTTTGTATTGTGAACCATATACATGTATATGAATGTGAAAATTCTTTTTTGACAGGGATTCGGTTGAAGTTTAAGACAGGGCAGAGAAATGGTCTGCTGTTGTTTGCTGCATCAGCTGGGCGACAAGAGGAGTTTCTGGTTCTACAGTTCAAGTCGGGCAGACCATGGTTTCTATTTGATCCTCAGGGTGGGTGTTACATTATAATGTAGTTACTATATAACTTTATAGTGTTATACATGTATCTAAAAGGGTGACAGAACTTTTATCTGATTTTGTACCCACATAATGCAGTTAGTAACTGAATTATTTTTCCTGTACTAGTCATTATATTTTAGATTGTTTGTTAGTAAAAATATAGTAATAAATATACTGTACATAAAATGTATTTAAAACATATGCTGAATATTATCAACAAAAGAAAATTAATGTACTTATTCTGGATTCAACATGAAAAATTCAATTCGCAGAAAATACCTATAACAAATAAGCATCACAGTAAAAAAAACGGAACTAAAATTACATTTTTGAAACTAAACTTTAAAAATAACGAGACAAAGATTGTCATTTGGTTAATTATGGAATATTATCATGTATAATGACAAATATGATTATTTATAAATGTACCGTACATGAAGTAGGTTCTGTAGAATGACGAGAGTTTCAGCTCAAACTTCCTGTTGTGACAGATTGTCCCAGCATTGTGGAGGTTGATTCATTTGCTGATAATGACCGCTCTTATACTGATGATCAGTGGCATAGTCTGATTGTGTTACGAGATAATGAGTTGGCAAGAATTGAGGTAGACCAGTTCAAAGGTCAGGTCAAGGGTGAAGTGTGAAGCACGCTGTGGCAGCATGTAGTTTTCGATGCAGTGTTTGATTGTGTGATTTTAGTCTAGCAAGAATAAATGGAGTCTCATTAAAAGGTTGGGTTGATATGTTTAGAAAAAAAAGAGAAATTGGGTCCTATTTTGATTCCATTCATTCTTAGCATGTAAACAATTAAAAACAAAAATTGTATGTATCTCTCTAATGCATGTACTGGTATGCAAGGACTCCATGTGAAAACTGGGACATTTTTTTGTCAAAACAGTGATCACATGAATATCAAGAGTCATTATATAATTGATGGTCAACATGAAACATTAACAGAGACCCTTTTTCATTAAAGGAGAAAAAGAAATCATGATCTGTGAAGAAAAGTATTTTTTTCTCGGATATATTTAGATTCTTTCAGTCTTTGAAAATAGTTCTTCCATCTTTTTCAATAGTTGACTTAACCAGTTTTATCAACTATGAAATGGTAAAATATGGAAGACATTCCCAGTTTCCACATTTGCCACCTAGATCTCTCTAAATTAGACCAGAATGCTCACGTGGTTTTTGATTGGTGCACTGTTTGTGACAGATTGTGTTTCCACGGTAACGCCCACGAATGATGAGGGTCTTCTGTACAGCGACCACCGCTGGCATGAGTTGGTTGCCACGCGTGACGAACGAACAGCCTACATCTCTATTGATTCTCTCTGGAAAGGTTTGATCTTCATTGAGATTCTTTCTTTCTTATTTCTTGGATGTCTTAATTTCCATTTATGGTATGTTAGCTCTGGTCATCTTAACATGCACGTATTCCACATGCAAGTTTATACAAGATACCACTGTCAAAGAATTTGATCTACCTATTACTTAATTTCCTACATTGTATATTGTACACTGCATATTGAATTTGATAAAAACCCAAGATGTTGTTTTTACCCTGCTTAAGAGAGAGAAAGAAATGAATGTGAGAGAGAGAAAGAGAGAGAGAGAGATGAATGGAGGATACATGGGTTTTGTAATAGAGAGAAAGAAAGATAATGAGAGAGAAGAGGCAATGCAATGCAATGCTCAACTTCCTGCTTTTATACACATTGTTCTTTCTCCTGCAATACCTTTCAAATCTAAATTCCATACAAACTTTAAAATGAATGCTTTGTTGGAGCTGTACTGGTAAGTTTGTTTGAAGTACTTTCATTGCTTAATGTCCTGATGACTTGTACCTTACCAGAAAATGAATAATCCTTTCTATTCCCTTGCACTTGCTATATTTCATTATAGTTTACATGTATGCAACATAATCCTTACTTGCAAACTTTAGAATTATTGTGCAGTCTACGTGTGCCATGTCAGCTGTTAATGAAAAATTATAAACGCAAATATGGCAGTGTGATAAGAAATCAAAAAGTGAATATCAATGAATATCATAAAACATATAGGATCTGATGCATGTATGTGCATGTTTGCATGAACCAAATAGATGTACCTGCATGCGAAGTTTGATGTGATTGAATTTAATTCACTAAATCATTGTGATGATATATCAATGATCATTTTGGTAGCAGTTCATTAATTAGAATTCATAAATATCGAATTTTCCTAAAAATATTGATACTGGTATCTACCTTTGAAATATACAAATTATGAAATTTTCATAAAAATAAATTTGCAAACTATAAAACTGCTATGAATAGAAGAATTTGTCCCATAACTTACAAATTTTAAGAATCTTATGCCACAAAAGATGTAAAAAGATGAAACAAAATTTTATGATATTTTAGGGACAAAAACTAGCCACTGTACGACGGGGGGTGGTCATCAAGGGACAGTTATTGGACCCAGTACAGGGGTCTATGTCGGGGGTCTCCCTCACGACTACGTCATTCGCCGTGAAAATGCAAGTACTGACCCCCGCATGACAGTGACCAGACAGTCATTTCAAGGTTGTATCAAGGACATCCAGATACTGCAGCAAATGTATCCTAAGGAGGTGTGGAAGACACTGGACTGGGACAAGGCTCAGGCCAATGAGCTGACCTTTCTGAACTGGGAGGGGTGTCCTACCAATCTAGAGTCTGGCATTCATTTTATGGGACAAGGTAAGACATTTATTGCCTCTGATTAAAATTCATTGCAGATTGTCAAGAATTTTGTATAACACCATTTTATGTTAACAATATCTACATTATTAAGTTGCTCTGACCTATTTTTAAACAAATTTAAACTGGTAGACCGATATAGGTTTTGGGGAAATTCATTGTTTTTGATATCATGAGGGGGTTGGTTTATAAAAAGTAATATTTTATACACTTTCATGACTTTTCAGTATCAGCTTGGGTCAAAGCATGCTCATTAAACAAATAATCACTATAAAAAATACATTTCAAATGGCTGGCATCTCTTTATTTTAGGTTACCTTTCTATATCAAGTTCAGTATGGGAACTGAATGATAAAACAAAACTAGAATTCAACTTTAGAACAGACCTTGCCTCTGGAATGCTTTTCTTTGGTTTCGGAGGAGAGGGAATCTACTACTACGTAGGACTTATTCACAACAGCTTGTATTTTGAATTCTCCAATGGAATTGCCACAGGCAGTGTGACCTTCCAGCGACCTGACCTTCTGCTTTGTGACGGGAACTGGTACAGGGTCGTTCTAAAAAAGGAAGGTCAAATGGCTTCCATTGAGGTTGTGGGTCATGGTACAGAGACTTCTGGGAATTCCTCACATTTTTTGAGGGTGTCTACATCTGGAGAACAGTATATGGGAGGAGTTCCTGAAATGTCAGATGCCAGAAAGTTTATAACAAGGCACAACCTCAATCTCCCTGTAGATGGTTTGTATGAAGACAAGATTAGTTTTTAAAACCCAGCCTGATATTTATTAGTTTAACTGATACAGAAATTATATATTATTATATATTGACTGCCAAAGTAGATCATTTTTTTTATATCGCTCTCATAATGGCAAAACCATGTCTCCTAATGTTGCATTTGGGACTATACACAATAATGTAACAAGGTTAGCCATTACTGTAGATTTCTAATTAAACATGAGGAATTAATATCGGCGTAAAATCTCAAGAAGCACCCCTTATGGATTTTAAAATCTCGCTTTTATTTTAAGAGAGTTGAGAGCTATTAGAGATTAATACAAGAGGCCCATGGGCCACATCGCTCACCTGAACAGCAGTTCCTTGTAACATTACATTTCGTAGCATATGCTTTTTCTATTTTAAACATTGAACCCCTTTCTGGGGACCCAGTTATGGTCCGAGGTTTATGGTTGGCTTTAACAACATAAATAGTAACATAGGAATTAAAATGTGTAGCACTGCGGTGGGACTGCACGTACACAACCTGAAAAAGAAGAAAGGAGTTCCACTTCAAGAGGAATAACTCTCAGACTATACAGAACATCAAGAAAGATCACTACATTAGATCTACACAATTTGAGGATCCTTGCAAAGTAATCTCACAAACTGTAGCATTATAGTTCTCGAGAAAAACTTTTTAAAAACATTTTCAATATATTTTTCTATGTTAAACTTTGAACCCCTCTTGGGGCCACAGTATTAGTCTAGTGCTAAAGTTTTAATTATTTGGAATCTACATTATTTAAGGATGCTTGCATAGTTATCTCACAAGCTGAAGCATTATAGTTCCCTAGAAAAAGATTTTTCAACATTTTCCCTCTATATTTCTATGCTAATTTAAACTTTGAACACCTCTTGGGGCCCCAGTATTAGATTGAGGTCACGGCTTTTTTAATTTCGAATCTACACTATTTGAGGGTGCTTACGTAGTTATCTGACAAATTGATGCATTGTAGTTCTCGAAAAGAAGATTTTTAAACATTTTCCATATATACCGGTACTTCTACATTTAACTTTAAACCCATCTTGGGTCCCTAGTATTAGTCCAAGGGTCACTATTTTAAAACTGTCGAACCTTCATTATCCAAGGTTGTATGCATGATAGTAATCTCACAAATTGAAGCATTGTAGTTCTCGAGAAGAAGATTTTTTAACATGTTACCTTTATATTTCTATAATAAACTTTGACCCCATCTTGGGGCCCCAGTATTGGTCTGGGGTCACAATTTTACCAATTAGGAATCTACATAAGCGAAGGATGCATGCATAGAAATTCCACAAACTAAAACATTGTAGTTCTTGAGAAGAAAATTTTGAAACTTTTCCTTTATGTTTTTTAAAATGTTTAAATTTTGAACCCCTCTTGGTGCCCATCAATTGTCCGGGAGTTACAATTTTTTGAATCTACATTATTTAAGGATGTACATGTATGCATAGTAATATCCAAAACAGTTGCACTATAGTTCTTGAGAAGAAGATTTTAAAACATTTTCCTATATATGTTAAAATCTAAACCCCTACTGGGGCCCCAATTTTTGTTCGGGGGTCACGATTTTTACAATCTTCACTATATATACAACCTTTTGTGTATGTATTGGCATTTTTGGTGAAGTGGTTCTTGAGAAGAAAATTTTTAAACATTTTTCATATGTAGTTCTATGTTAAATTTTGAACCCCGCCTGGGGCCCCAGTTTTGGTCTGAGGGTCACGATTTTTACAATTTAGAATCTTCATTATACATTCAAGCTTTTGTGTAAATATTGGCATTTCTGGTGCAGTGGTTCTTGAGAAGAAGATTTTTTAAACATTTTCCTATGTATTTCTATGTTAAACTTTGAACCCCGCCTGGGGCCCCAGTTTTGGTCCAAGGGTCACGATTTTTACAATTTAGAATCTTCACAATATATACAAGCTTTTGTGTAAATATTGGCATTTCTGGTGCAGTGGTTCTTGAGAAGAAGATTTTTTAAACATTTTCCTATGTATTTCTATGTTAAACTTTGAACCCCGCCTGGGGCCCCAGTTTTGGTCCGAGGGTCACGATTTTTACAATTTAGAATCTTCACTATATATACAAGTTTTTGTGTAAATATTGGCATTTCTGGTGCAGTGGTTCTTGAGGAGAAGATTTTTTAAACATTTTCCATATGTAGTTCTATGTTAAACTTTGAACCCCGCCTGGGGCCCCAGTTTTGGTCCGAGGGTCACGATTTTAACAATTTAGAATCTTCACTATATATACAAGCTTTTGTGTAAATATTGGCATTTCTGGTGCAGTGGTTCTTGAGAAGAAGATTTTTTAAACATTTTCCTATGTATTTCTATGTTAAACTTTGAACCCCGCCTGGGGCCCCAGTTTTGGTCTGAGGGTCACAATTTTTACAATTTAGAATCTTCACTATATATACAAGCTTTTGTGTAAATATTGGCATTTCTGGTGCAGTGGTTCTTGAGAAGAAGATTTTTAAAGACATGCACCCTATACTTACTGTTTCGCAATTATCTCCCTTTTGAAAAGGGCTGTGCCCTTTATTTTAACAATTTATAATCCCCTTTCCATAAGGATGCTTTGTACCAAATTGGGTTAAATTTGGCCCAGTGGTTTTTGAGAAGAAGTTGAAAATGTGAAAAGTTTACAGACAGACGGACGGACAGACAGACAGACAGACAGACAGACGGACAGACAGACGGACGACGGACAACGGGTGATCAGAAAAGCTCACTTGAACCTTCGGTTCAGGTGAGCTAATAATATAGAGTTCCACATTCGCAACAGCGGTATCACAGAATTAAGTACTTGTAAAGTCTACAGTACTCATTTCTTCAGCTAATAGTAAACTTATTTTTATTTTCGTGTCTCAGGTTTTGGAGGATGTATTTCAAAAATAGACATCACTATGCATCAATACCCTTACTACCGCAATTTCCGACTGAACGTGATTGAGCATCTTGGGAAGTTGGAGAATGTTAACATGGATGGATGTACCCCCTTTAATCTGCCAGATGACAACTGTAAACACGATATTGTGGGAAATGTTTATAATGGCACTGAGAGAGAGTTTGAGGACACGGATTTACAGCCTTACTCCGGTGAGAAAGATTATTGTTCAAACATGTTTTCCTATGGTTTTTGATGCTGGAAAGAATCATATCCTTAGTTTCTGCAGACAGTCAGAGTTTTTGATTTGATTTCAGACTACTTGTATAGAGTGCTGGCCAGTAATGATGCAGGAACAGGACTCAGCCCTTGGGTATATGGCAAAACTAAAGAAGGAGGTACTCAAACATGTCAATAAAAAATCTATTACAGTAACTGTACTATAGTATCAGTACTATATAACTGATGCAAAGGCTTTTTATCTGGTGTTCTCATACTGTTGGTGTGACTGAACCATTCACTCTAAAAGTGAATAAAATTTAAATGTAAATATGTTCATATTTTGATAGCCCCAATAGGAGTGAGGCCCCCATACAGTGTAACAGTCCTGAGTGGGTTTGAGATCTCCGCCTCTTGGTATCCACCCAAGTCCTCCGCCGGCCTTCTCTCTCGTTACATACTGAGGGCTTACAACATGGACAGGCTGGAGTTGCCTCCCATAGAAACCGTCTTAACAGATACCTCCATCTACAATGGTGAGACTACTGTTTCTTTTTTCAGAATTGCCATCATTGTAATTTATTTGCAATTCTGTGATAATTTAATAAATCTGTTACGCTAAAAAACTTACTTGAAATCTACTTTCAGGTAAAATAACCACAGCAATCCCCTATACCAACTACACTGTGAAAGTGGCCATCTGTACCGGGGGAGGGTGCAGTGAGAGTTCCGAGGGAGTGGCTGTCACTACTTTTGAAGAAGGTATACAATAATAATTACACCCTGGCATATTCATTCAAATAAATATTGTATTTTTCTTCTATCAAAATACTAGATTCTCTAGATTTTCTAAGATATTAAGAAAAAAGTTTTATGTTAAATTTTAAAACTTTCCTGAAGCTCTGCAACTTTTTTTTTCTAGCACCAGGCAATGTGTTTCCTCCAACAGCAGAAGCAGGCACCTCTCACTTGTTAGTGAAGTGGAAGGCTCCAGGCATGCCTAATGGCATTGTGACGGGTTACTTCCTGTATAAAGACGGAGTGAAAGTGTACACTGGAGGTGGCTATTCCTTCAACATCACAGGACTTCAAGTAAAGCTTTACCAACAATCAGTTTTTTAAGAGTTTCTCTCTGTCTCAGTAGTAAAACATAGGTATTCATAGATTACAAAGCTCACCGAGACGAGGAATTACCTTTATGAGGCATCACCTTTATGAGACCACCTTTATCATATCATATGAAAATCATAGTGAATGATCTTGGATATTTATGGATATTGTAGTGTGGTTTGACACAATATTGTATATCATATACCAAAAACAGTATTGTTACAGTAAGATACAAATTTTATCAATACACTAAGATAAAATAGGATTAATATTGCATCCTATGACACTATACAATATTGCATCTTATGACACTATACAATATTGCATTGTATAATATATCATATGATACAATATAATACTGTAATATGTAATGATACAATATGATTTGTTATACTTTCATGTTAAATACTGAAATCTGATTGGTTAAGACGCAGCTAATAATATTTACTATTACCCTCAGCGTTAGCAACGCACTTGGCAACGGGTAACATTAAAAAATGTTACATGCGCGAAAATTATGCGCGTACGGTTCGCTGTAGAATTCACGTTATTCCTATATAAAAGCAGTAAAATTTTCTTAAAAATTTTAAAAAAGACATTCAGTATAACAAAATAAATAGTGCCTGTTTGGGAGGATAACAGTTGAAATTGACACCCCTCGAAAACCATTGTCAACCTCCGCTTCGCGTCGGTTGACAATGGTTTTCACAGGGTGTCAATTTCAACTGTTACCCTCCCAAACAGGCACTATTTATATAATGTATCATATCATGATGTTCAAAAAGTTTAATACGATATCATATCATATAAAAATTTTACAATATAATATAACATTTTATTATACTTTCATGTTAAATATTGAAATCCGATTGGTTTAGATGCAGTGTATAATCTTTTCTGTTCATGAATTACCAAATTCATGTAATTCCTATGTCAAAGCAGTAAATTTTTCTTTAAAATTAAGACATTCAGTAAAATAAAATAAATAGTGCCTAGCTGTTTGGGAGGGTAGCAGTTGAACTTGACACCCCTCAAAAAACATTGTCAGCCTCAGTCTCGATGAGCTAAAAACGTTGAGCAATGACCAGTATACATTCATATGTATTCTTCCTATTTATCAGGTATACACAGGGTACCAGATAATAGTGCGGGCCTGTACCCGTGTGGGCTGTACCGATGGACCACCAACCACCCTCAGCACGGCCCAGCTCCCCCCCACATTTATGGAAGCCCCCACACTTGTTGTCCTTGGTATGACATTCAACTTCTTTCTCTCTGTTTGAACTATGAGCGATACAAAATTTTCAGAAAACTTGAATTTAAGATTTAATAAGGAAGTAGAATGCTTTTACAGTAAAACACAATTATAACGAAGCACCAGGGATGGGTGATTTTGCTTTGTTATAATCGTAATTCGTTATATTTGTCAAATTTACAACAGGTTATATATTCATGGGAAATGAAAATCACTTCGCTGTAAGCGTTAATTCATTTTAAGCATGTTCGCTATAACCGTTTTACTGAACAAAGTGCCAGGGACAAACAATTTTGATTGATTATAATTTGTGTATCAGATAAGATTAGGATAATTCAGATCTAGTGGAATTGAAACTTTTCTGTAAACATGAATTCATGATAGGTGTGTTTGCTAGAACTGTTTTACTGTATTTGAATTATTTGTGACAACTATAATTTAAAAGCGTAATCTTATGAGTGATATCTGTATAGGAAACACTCGCAGTGAGGCCCGCTGGTCAGAGCCCGCCCAGTTGAACGGTGTTTTACAGCGGTACTTGCTGTATGTCTCTGTAAACGTCTCCAGCATTGGGGAGCTGGTTTATAACAACTCGGACTTCTTCACCGATTATGTCATACCGGACCTCGAAGCAGGGACCCAGTATTTCATCAGGGTGGGGGTAAGTGGGGTGTTTTATACTGTAGGTTACTTCTTCAGATGAGTAATAAATTTTGCAATTTGATGTTTTGCATCAAAACACAAGTGCCAAACAGATTATTTGAAAATCTGCAAAGCATGCTTCCTGTGATTTTACGAGGTAATTACTACCTAGCATTTATTTAAAAATTTACAGTACACGCAAGTGTTCTTGGTAAAATCAGCAATGTTCTTTTTTATAAATACCATAATGATTAAACAGTAAAACACGCTTATAACAATGTCTCAAGAGACTGGAAATTTTCATTCGTTATAAACGTAATTCGTTATATCCATCAAGTTTACAACATGTACATGTAATAAAGTCACAGGGAATGAAAATCACTTCACTGTAAGCGTCAATTCATTATAAGCATGTTTGCTATAACTGTTTTTTACTGTATTGATATGCTCTGCAGTAACGTTAATTGATGTGCCTTGTACATGTAAGGATTATGCTGATAGGCTGTCGTGTGTTTGTAGGCATGTACACTAGGAGGGTGTACATTGAGTAAACCAACCAATATTACCACTGAGGAGAGTGCCCCAGAGATGGTCCCTGACCCCCAGATCTCCTCCCCCTCCCCCCACTCCCTCATTATCACCTGGGATGTACCTGGATTGCCTAATGGTAAGATGCATGAAACATTCTCATCATATTTTGGTAAAAAAAAAAAAAAGAAGAGTCTAGAGTATTTAGTAATGGCTTTCTTAGATATTAAAATAAATGTACTGTAAAGAAGTGTAAAAACTGATAACAGACTAGAATATTTACCATTCCATCTACAAAATTCTATTCCATTTAGATTTGTAAGTTCAGATGAAACCCGTCAATCATAATCTTGTATACATTTTTGTTAAGGACATATAATATCATATCATCTGTACCACAATGAAGTGAAGATATACAGTGGATTGACTAGATCCTATACCATAGAGAAACTGGCCCCTTACAGCCTACAAACTCTCAGGGTGTCGGCCTGTACTGTGAGGGGGTGTGGCTCCAGTGGGATGGTGAAGGGCCGGACAATGGAAGCCCCACCCACTGGGTATATTGTGATGAATGCAGAGGTTGTCGATGCCAGGACAGTCAAAGTTTACTGGAATGCACCTGAGGAAGCCAATGGGGTCATATTTTATGATATCGATGCAGAAGGAGAATTCTATGCCGATAGAGGTACGGAGTTTGGAACATAAGAAAGCATGAAAAAATAATGAAGGATTCATTCACGATATATCTACATATACTACCAAAGCGAATTAAAAGTTTACATCAAATCTAAGCAAAATATTTATAATTATGTTAACAATGTGTATGGATGTAATTAAGTGAACAATGAGTGTGATTGGTCTTTTTGATTTGACCAGTTCCACACCCAATACAAGAACATGTAAGATATCTCCTTATGGCATTGTTTTACTGAACGTTTTATTCCTTTGAAGATTCTGACAACTACACCTTGGTCCAGGGGAGGAGGACCTTGTTCAATGGACGCAATGCCTCAGAGTGGATTGAGGTATTCCCCCTGGTTCCTCGGTCACAGTTTGTGATTCAGGTCAATGCCTCAAACACTGCTGGCTTTATTCTCAGTAACATCCTCACTATGGACATGCCTCCAGGGAGTATGTTCTTTAATCTACTCAGTCTTGTTTTATTTAATTCCCTTTTTCTTTAAGTTCATAATATGTCAGTCTACGTGATTTATTTATAAAAGTTTACAGCCAAATTAAAGCTGAACACTGCTCGTAAATAGGCACTGATTGCCATATTTCTGTTTCATCACTGCTGTCCCTACAACCCCCATTTGCATGTGAAGCGCAGACCTCTAAATAGTTCCAAGTATTTCACTGTAGAGGTCTCACCTGTGTGGACATACATCTTGCCTCGTCATGTTACTCGGTCGCGATAAAATTATCAAATTTTACACACTTTTTTTAAGCCAGAAGAATACTATTATCAATGAAATTGGTCAATGCATTATTTACAAACAAAATATGCACATAGAATTAAAATTAAATGCATATAATCCAAAGACAACAAAAGGAATACTACAAGTCATCCACGAGTTTCAGGTGTGCAATCTGGTGTAATGAAATCAGAGGGTTTATATACCAGGTACCTGTGTGACGATGCCTATAAACGAGCGGTGTTCAGCTTTAAGACCAGCCCATACTTTATTATTTGTTACACAAGAACTAGTATTGATTTTTAATGAAGTATTTGGTTTACAAAACTATGAAGCAAGTTAATTTTGGGGGGAAAAAAATGAACATGGCAGCATGGATATCTGATAATTAAAAATGATTGACCCTTCCTATTTTTGCTTTTTCAGCTCCTGATGGAGTTATTGCCCCTGATCTTGTATCAGAGACCCCCACCTCCATGAAAGTGATGTGGAAGCCGGTAGGACGATCCAACTCTGTCGAAGAGCCTCAGTACACTGTCCAATTCAGAGACCTCCTACTGAATGGAACCACCATTTATGAGTAAGGTTTTGTTTCATCATATCGTATGATTGTATCTTCACTTCGAAATGAAATAGCAAAAAAAAAAATCCACAGGTTCTCATGACTTCATTAAATAAGTTCACTTTAAAAAAATTAACTTTTCAAAAAGTTTTTGCCTTTTTTTTTTTAAATAACATTTACAGAATTGTATTTTCAGCATTTTTGGACCAACAACTACTTTCATTCACACAAAACAGAATTTAGTGCCCTATTCGCAGTATGAATTTAGAATTGTTGCCAAAAACACGCATGGAGAAACCAAGTCAAGCTGGAGCAAACAGACTACAAGGCAGGACAGTAAGTATATAGTCAACAAAAAACAGCTGATTATACATGTAAATAAAACCTAAGTGTGAAAGGACATGGAAGAAATCCACTTACCGTAAACTTTGTGAGGTTAAGTCTGAGAAGTAATTAACATGCAAGGAATGCAAGAGCTGCTGAAACAGAACGGGTGAAATCATATATTTACTTCCAATTATATATGTAAATAAGCTTTTAAATATTCATTACTTTCAAGCTTTTCAATACAATTGTTAAAATTTGATATGGAGGTAACAAAATCAGTTAACAGTTTGAAAACCTTGAATATTCAAAAAATGCAACATTTGATGAGAACTAACACATAGAAATTTAAACCATTAACAAAAATGTTTTCTTAATGTTTTAAATCTTGAGCCAAATGCTACATATCAAACATCATATATTGATGTGCAAACTTCTATCCTAATAGAGCCAAGGGGTATAGACCCACCATTGATTCCATCTATTGGAGCCCGCTATGTGGATATAGTGTGGGTGCCTCCACTAGTACCTAATGGCGTAGTGATGGAGTACAGGGTGTATCAAAATAACCTCCTCACTGCTGTGGTAAGTATAATAAATGTACCCTAATTATAACAAGTCAAGTAATGCATATTTATAATATTTATTTCAAAACTTTAAAACTTTAAGTATTACCTTTTTAATATAGTCGTCATACTTAAACAACCTCTCTGTTTTACAATGTTTGAGAAAAATTACATTTATATTATACAAATATTGACTGGGGTTGAGGGCAACATTGATTATATTAGCCCCCGAGGGACGAAATATTGCACGACGAGAAGTGTAGGGCAATATTTTCATCCCAAGGGGGCTAATATAATCAATGTTGCCTGAAACACGGTCAACATTTGTCTTGTTATATAAAGAAACAAACCAAAATTTAAGAAAGTAGTTGAAAACAGATCGTCGTAATTTTTTCAGCTCAACAAAGAATTCACAAATTCAATTTTGTGCAAAGTTCATTTCCAAATATCCTCAGCATCAAACGGTCACTGGTGGTATTCCGCCGACCGAAAGAATTAACATACAGATGTTCTACAATGTACCTTATTTTACTTCACAGTAATTCGCAAATCCTTATATCCGTTCTGAAAGCAAACCATCGCATTGCGCGTCCTTTGTTACTTGCCTTGACTGGCTGTCTATTATGACGTCACGTTGCTTTGGAGTCGCAAGAGTTATTTACATCACCGTTTACGAATCAACAAATCAGAAGTGATTAATTGAAAAAGAGGGAATATTCTCTAGATATTATTCCTAGCTGGTCAATAATAAAAAAATATTGACCGGTCAACATTTTTCGGACGAGCTAATATTACAATTACTGTATTGACTATTTGTCTATATAGATCAGTTAATAGTGAGAATATAATACTGAATATAACAATAATAAATATATTGTATACATGTACATGTACCAGAAAAATTAGTTTAACAAACAAAATTTGCAAATAATTTTTTTTTATTTGTTGTTTTATACTGTCTCAGTTGAATGGCCAGACAACCAACAGAAGGATGGACTCCCTCAGCCCGTTTTCCTCCTACATGTTTCACGTGGAGGCCTGTACGTTAGGAGGATGTCGAAAGAGTGCCAGTTCATCCACCATCAGGACACTAGAAGACGGTAAAGTCAATCAGATAGTTGTAAAACTACTGTACAGTAGAACACATTTTGTATATTAAATGATTTTGGGTGTCCTATAAGAATTTGAAAAAAAGAAAATTAAGATATTGAAATGTCTGCAATATCTTGTGAAATTCTTGATGTTTATAAGGGTTTTTGAATTATTGGTTGTACACTAGATGTATTATATTTCAAATTTTATTTCAGAAAAAAATAAGCAAGCCACCAGATCAAAACTAAATGCTCCAATTTTTTAAATTAATAATTTTGTGATTTGGTTTATTTTCAAAGTTCCTGAAAATATGTCCGCCCCAGCACTTCAATCCCTGACCCCAACCTCCATACTAGTAGACTGGTCCATGCCTGAGAAATCGAACGGTTTGATTGCTTACTACCAGATAGAGCGCCGTATCAATGGCACATCAAACATCACCATGGTTACAAAGGTTCTTCCTGAGGCCAAGCAGCAGTATGTGGATGATATGTCGGAGTTGTCCCCCTTTACTGTGTACGACTACAGAGTTATAGTTGTAAATGGAGCAGGAAGTTTAGGTTCACATTGGAGCACCGTCATCACCAAATCCTCAAGTAAGACTCGTGCATCATACTTTTCTCTGTTTCTCCCAATTTTCTTCATGTTGAATCATCATTGTAACATATTGATTGTCTTGTAACAGAATGGGAGAAACAATAACACACCAGTCATTGATTTGAACCCAGGTCCCCTGAATCAATAGACAGGTGGTTTGCCAGTTGGGCTCTATAGTGCCAGTAATTGAACTGGTCTGACTGTAACAGTCCATGTTTTTGATGTAACTTTTTGCAGCTCTGCAATTAATTGTATTTTCTGTGCTTTAGAGCCTACAGGAGTGATGACCCCTGTTGTAACTATCAACAGCCCAACCTCTTTAACTGTGACCTGGACTAAACCCGTGAGGGCCAATGGAGTCCTGGAGTATTACGTAATTCGCCTGAATCAGGAGCAGATAGAGATCCGTGATGTCAGTCTCTTCAATGTGACCGTGAACACATTGCTGCCCTATACCAACTACTCGGTGTCTCTCACTGTGTGCTCAGGTAAGGTCTACAACAATTCAAAGAGGACTCAGATTCCTGTGTCTATATCTTAAAGTTGAAAATGACAGCAATGAAGTGAAATTTTGGAAGCTTTTACTTTCTTATTTGTGATTACTTAACTTGTGATAAACTAATTTGCCGTACGTGATTAATTATTACCTTTGCATGACAGAGATGCAGAATTATTTCATTTAGGCATTATAAGATTGAGTTCTGGCCTTAAGTTATAGTGTCAAAGCATGAGTTAGTTAATTTTTTTCTTGTAGATGGAGGGTGTACAGAAAGTGCTCATGTTCCTGTCCAGACTTGGGCAACTGTCCCTGAGGGTATGGACCCTCCCATCCCCACCCCCATATCTCAAAACCTAATCACCGTCACTTGGGATAACCCGAGGAGAGCTAACGGCCAAAACATTCAGTTTGAGCTTATGAGAAAGATGCTTAGACAACCTCTAGAAGGTATTCAGTTTTTTATTACACTATATTTACTCATCAAACTAGAGAGACTCGTATGTTTATTGTACATAATATATGAGTATATGTCTTGTTTATTATCTCCATTTATCTTAAAACAGTGAATATACCGGTAATTTATTCAATATTACTTATACAATGTAGTATCATGAAAAAATATACCATAACTTATTCTATTGCAGACACAGTTATAAACCCTTCATGGCTGAGCATTTACTCAGGGACCTCCCATTATTTTGAGGACAGGGGTCTGTCATTGTTCACCACTTATCTTTACAAAATAACAGTGTACAACAGTGTAGGTCAGCTGACTAGTTCAGACTCGGTGGAAGCCACGACCTACGGGGGATTCCCTCGCCAGGCGGCGGTCATCAATGTTGTACCTATTGACCATGTCACTCTGCAGGTTTCATGGGAAACACCAGGTATGTATCAAAATCTCTGAGAATTTTCTAAAGGTGCTTAAAGAGATACATATATTAACTTAGAACTGTTGAACATTCTTTTATGGTTAAAAATCTTGCATTTTTTGATTACCAGGTAATATTAAATATGTGTCCTTGATTTTTTGCAAAGGACTGTATGACTAGATTGTATAAGTAAGATTTTTTTCTGCTTTCTGTATAGATGTGGTAGAACTCCAGGGCTATGTGACTGAGTTCACCCTTGAAGCTTTCAGTGACAGTCACAATGTGACAGAGACATATGACCCCTGGACGACCAGTGTCCTGGTCAAGAATCTCCGCCCCAGCACCCTATACACGGTGTACCTGACCATCACAATCCATGGGGGACAGTTCATCACCAGTAACCCAATGTCTGCTCAGACTCTGGACGGAGGTCAGTGTTACATATATTTGATTTATACTGTAGATTCCTTATTTTACACAAGTACTTAATTCCACAATTCAGCCTTTTTACATCAAAATCATGAGAACATAAAATCACAAATGACAAATTTTTATCATTGTTTCATGTAGTTTTTATGTGTCAAAATAATAAAAGTAAGATTTCAAAATTTGCTAGATGCTCCTCTGGGATTTCACACGGATATTAAAACCTCGCGTTTAAATAGGAATCTACAGTAATATGAAAGAAAATTGATTGTATTACTATTTTATGGTACTGCAAGTCAACTTTTATATATTTTAAGAAAACTAAGAATTCTGAGAGCTTCTTTGTTGCAATCATTTCTCACCACGAACCAGACATTTGGGGTATATTCGTTTGGTCGAACGGAAACTGCACGAGTAATCTTAATTTACTCATTTGCAGTTCGGAAATCTCTAGTAGATTTCTATCATGTACTTTTTAAATAACAAGTAGACGCTGGAGATACTGTATACAGGGTTATTTTCGCCCTGTGTTATTCTCGCCTTTCTACGCTTTCACACAGTTTTGCTTCATCTTGAATCCACCGAATTGTGTTAAAAGAGAGATGATTTGAGACATTGGAATTCGCCCAGTCTTAAATTGGCACACTGATAACAAGGGCGAAAGGGGCAAAAATAAAAACAGGGGCGAATATTTTCCTGTATACAGTACCCTGAACTTTTTGGAGGTTAGAAATGAGTACACCCTTGGTGTTTTTTAAAATTGCATAAAATATCAATAAAGACACTTTGGTCACATACCGTAAAAAGTTGCAGAACTTTTTAACAAGTTAATCACTGGTTAAAAGGGAAGTAAAGTTGTCACAAATAAAAGTTGGTTGACTATTTATTATGATTTAGAAATTTAAACACATTTTTGACAGAAGCTCATTTGCATTGAAATGGAGACTTTTACAATCCATTTTTAGCTCCTATTGGAATGCCCTCACCTAGGGTGTATGTAATCAGTGACACAATCTTAAAGGTCTCGTGGTCTGCCCCAGAGACCCCGAATGGCGACATCACAGGGTACTATATCTTCCTCAATGACAGAAGATTCAGTACCAATCTAGATGAAGCTGGCTCCTACATACTGACTGGGCTTCTTCCTTATACAATATACAGAGTACAGGTAAAAAAACTAAAAAATGTTCTCCCCCTTAATGTAGACATGTATGAATGTATAATGTAGAGTCTTGAATGCTGAAAGCACCTTGAATTTTTTTTTAGATGATAGAGTTGATTAATATCATGGAGTTATAAAGATGATATTTAGTGTATACTGGAGCAAATGTCCATAAAGAAATCTAAGAGGGATTCTGTATACAGTCAAACTTTGTTATCTTGAACTAGATGGGACTGTTTAAAAACTTTGCGATATCCTGATATTCCAGATATCAAGGGTGAAATACTTGAAAAATAAGTTGTTGGGACGTACCAATCACTTCGACGTATCCACTGTATTTGAGATATCTGTATTCAAGATTTTGAAGTTCAACAGTAACAATTTTCTATAATGTTTCAAACAAAAAGTTCCTCTAAAATTCGGATAGTGCTGTGAAACTCATTTGTTTCCAGATGGAGGTCTGTACAGCTTATGACTGCACCACAAGTCCAGAGATCCGGGTCACCACCAGGGAATCCCCTCCACAGGGTGTGGCACCACCTCAGGTGGTTCCTCTGTCCCCAACAGTGGTCAACATCTCATGGATAGAGCCCACAAAACCTAATGGAATCATCCTAAGATATGACCTTTTCAGGAAGACCATAGTTCCCTGTTCGTCAATGTAAGGCTTCGGTTGTAAAAAAATATCTGTTTGAAACTTTACAGTAAAACATGGTTATAGCAAACATGCTTATAATGAATTGACGCTTACAACGAAGTGATTTTCATTCCCCATGACTATTTAATATGTTGAAAACTTGATGGATGTAACGAATGACGCTTATAATGAAGTAAAATCACCCATCTGAGCACTTCATTATAAGCGTGTTTTACTGTATAATGCATCTGAGAGTTATATTAGTTATGTCTGCATTTTTTCATTAACATTGAAAGACTAAATTCTTACTTCAAATACTGGTATCAAACAATCTCCTATAATTATTTGTACCATCTTCTTTTTATCAATGAGGTAACTAAATTAACAAGTACAAGTAGTGTCTCACTGTAGCTGAGGCAATGGTCATCAGTCAGTGATTAAATGGTTGCTGGTTCAAATCTTGTCATATTCACTTCATGTAGACTGTTTTGTCCTTTGATTATAAGAGTTTTTAGGTCACCTGAGTAAACTCGCGTTAACAATTTTACATTTTTGACTTCTTCTTAAAAACTACAAGGCTAATTGTTACCATTTTTAGTGTGAGGCATCTCTATGGTAAGAGAAATCTAAATTGTGAAATTCATGGCTCTACCATCCCCAGGGCGCCACAGGTGGGGCCAAATATGCAAAAAAAACCCAAATTTTCAAAAATCTTCTTTTCTACTACCGTACATGTGATGGAAAAACTGGTTGCATGGTTATGATGTCCATAAAGCCCTCTACCAAAATTGTGAAATTCATGACCCCTGTGTCAGGGGTTCAGGCTCTAGGGTGGGACCAATATGGCCATATAGTAAAAATGTATTTAATCTTAAAAAAACTGTTTCTCTACTCCCATATATATTTGTTAGAAACTATATGCATGATTATGATGTCCATGAAGCCCTCTACCAAAATTATGAAATTCATGGCCCCTGGGTCAGGGGTTCAGGCTCTAGGGTGGGGCCAAAATGGCCACATAGTAAAAATGTATGAAATCTTAGAAAATCTTCTTCTTTACTCCCATATTTATTATACCCCCGCTCCGAAGGAGAGGGGGTATACTGTTTTACCCTTGTGTGTCTGTCTGTCTGTCCGTCCATCTGTCCGTCCGTAACAAAACTTTTTGTCGCATTTATCTCAACAACTATTTATCGCAGATGCTTGAAATTTTAACACAGTGTTTGTTAAGGCATGCCATATCGTAGGATATATTTTTGTACCAATCGGACGTCAACTTCCTGTTAAATGACGACTTTGCTTATTTTTTAACCAAAATTTTCAAACAAATTTTTGTCAAAGATTTCGCAGCAACGGTTTATTGCAGATGCTTGAAATTTTTACACAGTATTTGTATAGGCATGCCATATCGTGGGATATATTTTTGTACCAATCAGACGTCAACTTCCTGTGAAATGACAAATTTGTTTATTTTTAGCAAAAATTTTTCAACAAATTTCCGTCAAAGAATTCTCAGCAACTGTTTGTTGCACATGCTTGAAATTTTTACACAGTATTTGTATAGGCATGCTATATCGTGGGATGTATTTTTGTACCAATCAGACGTCAACTTCCTGTTAAATGACGACTTTGTTTATTTTTTGCCAACATTTTCAAACAAATTTTCGTCAAAGAATTCTCAGCAACTATTTATCGCAGATGCTTGAAATTTTAACACACTATTTGCTTAGGCATGCCATATTGTGGGATATATTTTTGTATCAATCGGACGTCAACTTCCTGTTAAATGACGACTTTGCTTATTTTTTAACCAAAATTTTCTAACAAATTTTCGTCAAAGATTTCTCAGCAACTATTTATCGCAGATGCTTGAAATTTTTACACAATATTTGTATAGGCATGCCATATCGTGGGATATATTTCTGTACCAATCGGGTGTCAACTTCCTGATAAATGACGACTTTGTTTATTTTTAGCCAAAATTTTCAAACAAATTTTCGTCAAAGAATTCTCAGCAACTATTTATCGCAGATGCTTGAAAGTTTAACACACTATTTGTTTGGGCATGCCATATTGTGGGATATATTTTTGTATCAATCGGATGTCAACTTCCTGTTAAATGATGACTTTGTTTATTTTTTGCCAAAATTTTCAAACAAATTTTCGTCAAAGATTTCTCAGCAATTGTTTATCGCAGATGCTTGAAATTTTTACACAGTATTTGTATAGGCATGCCATATTGTGGGATATATTTCTGTACCAATCGGATGCCAGCTTTCTGTTAGATGTCGACTTTGCTTATTTTGCATATTCACATCAGAGCGGGGGTATCACTAGTGAGCATTGGCTCACAGATATCTTGTTTGTTAAAAACTAAATGCCTGGTTATAATGTCCATGAAGCTCCCTACCTAAATTGAGAAATTCATGGCCCCTGGGTCAGGGGTTCAGGATCTAGGGCGGGGGCCAATATGGCCATACAGTAAAAATGGTTAAGATGTCCACTAACTCCTCTACCTTAATTGTGAAATTCATGGCCCCTGGGTCGGGGGTTCAGCATATGGGGGGGGGGGCAATATGGCAATATACTGTAGATTCCTTATTTTACGCAAGTATTTAATTCCATGATTCAACGGTTTTCCATTAAATCGCAAGAACATAAAATTGCGAATGTTGAAATTTTAATCATAGTTTCATGTAGTTTACACATGTTTGAAAATTAAAAGCGAGATTTTAAAATTCGCGAGACGGGCTTCTCGTGATTTTACGCAGATATTAATTCCTCGCGTTTGATTAGGAATTTACAGTAGTGTTAATGCATATAATGTTTAAAAATCTTCTATTCCCACACATCTTAATGAAAAACTGACTTCATAATTATGTTTACCAGGAAGTCCTCTACTAAAATTTTAAATTTCATGTCCCCTAGAGTATGGGTTTTGACTCTAGGGCAGGGCCAAAATGGATGTATAGGTGTTAATGCATATAATGTTTAAAAATTATCTTCTTTTCTCCCTCACACCTGAAAGGAAAACTGAATTCATGATTTTGTAGACCAGATCTTTAAGTTTTTTTGCCAAAATTATAGGTCTCATAGTTCTTTTTGAAAGATTTCAGGCAGGGAGGTGGTCGTCATTACAAATTCATAATTTTTCTACTCCAGAATGTAACCTAATTAAATGCATATATGAGACTCCTTGACAAGTTTGTGTATGGGTTATATGCTACTCAGGTGACTGTTAAAGCCTATTGGCCTCTTGTTTCTGCATGTTCTGGCTCCAAATTGATATCAGCTCCACCTGGATAGTCCTACTGATTTTCTGTGTAAATGAAGTCAATTGCAAATTGGCTTTGCATAATTATTATGATATGAATTAATTGTATTTTACAGAAATTAATTACACAATGGACTAATTTGTGTTATGATGTAATAATTTGTGTAATAATGTAATAATTTCAGTCCCCCCAGTACAGTGTACCCAGAACTCACGAAGTGTTCATACCTGGAGTGTAGTGTACACCAGAAAATCTGTGGGTCTGTCTGTTACAGTGGCCCAAAGGTAAGAATGTTAAGCAAACCATATCATAGTGTGATAGCTCAAAACTACCACGCTTTTACTAGCACTAGCTTATGGGTTAAACCTTTAGCTCAGTTGGTAGTGAAACTGGTTTTAAAACTGATTGAAGAGTCTTGGGTTTGTGTCTATTTTTGGTTATTCCTCCTATTCTAGTACATGTACCTTTGAATTTTGTAATAAAATGTCCAAAAAACCCATTATTTATGTTCTAAGGTATGCTGTGATGGAGTAATACACAGCAGTCGGCCTGATTTTGAGTGTTGTGGAAGGTTCTATGTGTACAAACCTTCCCCTGATGCTGTGTGCTGTGGGGGACAGTTCTACTCACCTGTCAGTAACAACACCTGTTGTGGAAAAAGGTACCAAAAATTAATGTACATGTCAAATCATACATGACTACTAATACATAATGTAGTTGCCAGTAAGCTACAGAACTGTTTTGTAACTCATTGAAATTTTCTTTATTGCATTTATATTTGCATTTATGATGGTAATTTATTTAGAAATCCCTAATTAACATTACTGGTAATATGTGAAATGGTTGATTTCTACAGGTATATCAAGGTGCTGCCGCGCCACACTTGCTGTGAGGATGAGAGAGAGGATCGGGTCAGTGTGGGACTGGGTGATTCCTGCTGTGGGGACGTTCCATACCTCAATAATAGCACCCAAATGTGCTGTGATGGTGTGTAATATAACATATTGTAGCTTCCTAATTTAAGGCAAGGAATTAATATCTGTGTAAAATCACGAGAAGCACATCTCGCAGATTTTAAAAACTTGCTTTTTTTATAAGAGATATAAACTAAATGTAACTATGATAAATATTCTGCATTCGCGATTATATATTCTCACAATTTGATGCAAAATGGTTCAGATGATCGTGGAATTAAATACTCGCGTAAAATAAGAAATCTACGGTATAACTATTCCTGTTATTGGTAGAATGGAAATATTGGTGACATTTTTATTAGATTAGTATCAGACCTTTAATTATTGTTAGAAAGAGCAAGCTATGATATTAAATAACGTTAATATGATCATTAGAATTATAAACTGGTATAATATATATGTATGGAATTTCCATGAATAATTGGAAATAAAAAGAAACAAACTACATTAATGCGTTCTAAGTTATTTTATTTCCACAACACTAATATATCTCCTCAAAACAGAATGTTAATCTTCCAAAACTGACAGAACTCTTGGATTTTGAAACATCTATGTTGCAAATAATGTGCTCTTGCATTAGGTGGCATATTTGTTTTAGTTGCTGCCGACATCAAGTTGTTAACCATTGTTGAGTGACGGATGGTTATAACATACTGCAATTTTATTTTAAGGTGAACTACAAGCTTCTTTGAATCAAACTTGTTGTGGGGGACAAGTCTATGAGGGTCATGTGATCTGTTGTGGTGATCATGTGACAGGAAGTGCCTATGAGGTTCAGCCAGGGATGATGTGCTGTGGACAGAACTATGTGATGGAAGACAGAAGTTTGTGTTGTACTAGTGACACTGGACACCAACAGGTAAGGAATGATGTACAATTGGAAGTATTTGCACTATGTATTTTGACTTTCCATATAACGGCAACAAAATTGCACACACAGTGTAATTCCCAAATGATTTAAGGAAGGATTCTGGTATTCAGCAACATAGCTCAATATCAGGACTTTGGTGCTGTTTGAAAACTTTGCAAGCATCTGAGTTGCTTAATATTTTACTATAAGGTAGGCAGATTTGTCTGATCCCTGAACTAGTCACGTTAATACAGATTTTTTTTCAGTAATAGGTGTAAAACTGAAAAGTATTTTTAATTTAAATGCTCTGTACCTCAAGTACAAAACTAATTAATGGTTTATAAAACCTAGAAACTTGACATATTATTATGTTTTAGTCTTTGTAATTCTTTACAGGTTTTTGTGTACAACAGTGTTCAAGAGAAGACTTCAGCTAACGAAGAATGCTGTGGATTGAACAAGATCTCTAAAGGACTGGGCTGTTGCAACTATCAAGGATTCAACCCCTACACTCATGTATGTGCTGATCATTCAAGCATGGAAGATGGTAGGTTTGACATTTTTAACCACTTGTTTCAATAGTATGCGTATAGATGCTACATATTTCTCAGTATCTTTATTTGTAGAAAAAAAAAGAAGAAGTGTAATTTAAGGCCTTTTTCTGACAATTTTGTGAACTTGACTTGTGATTGGGAAGTTCAATGCAGAAAGATACCAATTAGATTGAGAAAAGCCACATTTAAACGCAAACAGAACACTAAAGTCTGTACAATAAATAAATTAAAGAACTGCGAATGCTAACGCCCGTTTCCCGCCTACATATTACATCCAAATATTTCGGAATTTCTGTCAGATATTCAAAAACTAAGTTTTCTACATAAAAGTATAATCAAATCCTAATCAATTTATATCAAAATAAAATTTGTAATCAAATTAATTATCTTTAAACAAAAGTTTTGCTAACGCGGGGTCTTAAAAAAATTTCATTGAAATTGGTCTCTATAGGTGAGGAAAATATTTTTTAGCGGCCAATATGTGCATAAAAACTTAATAATAACATATTTACGATATATATTAAAGTAAAATTTCATTTGGATTCATATCTGTTAATTATTTTTCTAAAATTTACAAAGCAAAATTCTCTTTTTGGAATGTATTTCGGTCTGTAGACATATGTTCCCCCCCCGTGAAACAACAAACCCTCCCATAGCTTTGGTAAAAATATGCTAAATAACAATAATAAAATTCCCTCAAAAGGAATTTTTGTTTCACGGGGTGAAAGATGTTTTAAAAAACATTTCCGTTTTCCGTTATTTTCTATTATGAAATGAGCAATTTTAACCCAAAATACAAAGTTATCTTTCTTTGTTTGACCAAATCATTTATATTTAATGAAAATATATATAAATGGTAACATTATAATAAAAGAATAACTTTGATTAGACAACTTTCAAAAAATGACTTTTAGTTAGGCGGCTAGACAATGCTATCGTTCGCAGTCCTCTGTTTCATAAAGATCAAATTTAATTGTCAGTCAAATTGTGAAAATATATACATGGTATGTATAGTAAAACACACTTAGAACAAAATGCCAAGGACTGGCGATTTTTCTTCAATATAAGCCTAATTAATTTGTTATATCTGTCAAGTTTACAACATGTATTAAAGTCTCAGGGAATGAAAATCACTCCGCTGTAAGCGTCAATTTATTATAAGCATGTTCGCTATAACCGTGTTTTACTGTATTTTCATTTGGGAACAGGGTGTAATATCTTAGAAAGAGACCTGCTCATGTAAGTTTCTTCAATTGCTTTGTGAGAATGTACATAGCAAGTGTGGATGCATTTATTTCAGGTTGTGGTGTTGGGAAGACTTGCAGGATCTCGGAGTCTAACAGTTCATTTTGTGATCGGTGTGACTTTGATAGAAATTCTCTGATTTGTGGTTCCTGGAGAGGTAGTTATGTGACCACAGAACCTACAACAGTGCCATCTGGTGACTGTGTTCTAAGTGAAGATGTTGTATTTAGTGGACTCAATGACACCTTCATAGGTTAGTTGCTAGGGTAACCTGATTGTAAATGGTCATATTTTAATTTTATCGTAATCACTATAGGGGGTACATATTAAAGTAAAAGATGGGATTGGAGTGGCCAAGGATAAGCATTCCAATCTTTAATCATTGTATATTTATTACATCTAGTAAAAAGATATGAGAAAATCAAACTGAGTTCACGGTTAACATAAATTCATTACAAGCATGTTTTTCTGTAACCAGGTTTAACTGTATGTTGGCAATTACTGTAAAATCATTTTTGTTTGTAACAAAGTAACTATATATCATTATTAGACTGTCAATATCTAGAGTAACAAGTTTAAATTTTACTAGTGCATGTACTAATCCTCTTTTTAATTTACTTCCATCCCTTTGACTCCATACTGCACAGATGTGAACCTTGAGCCCTATTCACTGTATGAGTACAGTATAGAGGTAGTGAACAGTGCTGGTGAATCCCGCAGTAAGTATGTCAACATCAGGACCCTGACAGCTGTACCCATGGGAGTTAACCCTCCCATACCCACCATAGACCCCTCCCAGGTCTACATCATCTATCTCACCTGGAGCATTCCCCAGAGACCCAATGGTTTGTTGTTTTCATCTACATTTATAACTGAGAGCTAAACAGTCTCTCTACCACATGTTCATAGACTAGAAATATAAGAAATCTTGGTGGCTGATCAATTTTAAAAGCTAGATTTTGTTTATATCCAGATGAACCTTTAAGAATTGGCTGATCAATTTTAATAGCTAGATTTTGTTTATATCCAGATGAACCTTAAAGAATTGAAAGTTACATGAAATTGGCCCCACAAATTTGAATTTGTCCACAGTACACAGAGATAATTTGTGTTTAAAATAGTTGTTGGCATTGCTTTTGGACAGGGGAGATAACTGAGTTCATCCTCCATCGGAATGGCCTGGAGCTGTACAGAGGGTTGGAGTATGAGTACACAGATGACAGGACAGTGCTCCCCTACCAGTCCTATGTCTACACACTGAGGGCCTGTAACAGTGCTGGCTGCACACAGAGCCAAGGAGTGAGTCTGACCTCATTCATTAACTATTTACTCTTCCACCTTAAATATGACACAGCTCTTTTCTACAGCAAATTAATATAGCTTGTTGAAGTTTAAGTTTGAATATGATTTAATGATAATTTAAAAATTGCTGTTTTGTCATGTTTTACCAAACTATGTCAACTCGTCTTGCAAAAGATCATGCAGTACCACATTTACTTTGAACTGGTCTATTTTTTCAATGTTTATGCTAAGCATACCGTAAATACTGGTATATTGGATAGCAGAACATTACATACAAGATATCCAAAATTTTCTTAATAGATTCATCCTGGTTTCAAAATTTCATCCCCATTCGAAAACATGAAACCAAAAATGTTTGTATGAATTGATCTTCATGGATACTCCGTAGGTTACTGTGGCAACAGCTGAGGGTGTTCCTGGGAAGTTAGACCCTCCACTCATCCTTCTGGTGAGGGCGACAAGTGTAGAGGTGTCATGGATGCCTCCCACCAAACCTAATGGCATCATCACCCATTATGTCCTCCATATGTCTGATGGAAAGAAGAATAAAACCAAGGGACTGTCACTAACAGTCAGAGGTAGAAACAGCAGTGTTCAGCATACTGAAGATTCCTGATTAAATGCGAGGAATTTATATCCATGTATCTACGAGAAGCATGTCTCGCAAGTTTTAAAATCTTACTTTTATTTTTCAAACATGTAAACTAAATATAACTGTGAAAAAAATTCTTTCTGCAATTGCGATCTTATATTCTTGTGATTTGATGCAAAACAGTTCAATCGCGGAATTAAGTACTGGTGTAAAATAAGGAATCTACAGTATTGTAGACTTGAATGCTTATTGTATCTAAAATGTAGTTGATCACAATCTCATTGTAAACATTGATTTAGTAATGTTAAAGAGTTTGAATTTAGGATGATTTCAAATTTGACAAACTGGAGTTTCAATTTCAGGATTAAACCCATACTCCAACTACAGTGTATATGTTGAAGTGTGTACTCAAGTTGGCTGTTCTAGGAGCGAGGTAGTGCAGTTTCAAACTAAGGATGCTGCCCCCGAAGGTGAGAAGAATATATAGAAACTATATTTGCTTGTTTATTCTTATGATGAGTGTGGAAATAAAAATTAGTTGCCTGCGACGTAACGGAGAAGACTTCTGCATTATAACAATTTTAACAGTTATTTGTTTAAATCTGGGCATTGATGTTTCCTTGATTTTAATACCTTATTTTAAAGAAAAAAAATTCATTATAGTCATTGGATCTCTGCTTCTATGAAATAATTATACCCCCGCTCCGAAGGAGAGGGGGTATACTGTTTTACCCTTGTGTGTCTGTCTGTCCGTCCGTCCGTCTGTCTGTTCGTAACAAAAATTTCTGTCGCATTTGTCTCAGCAACTATTTATCGCAGATGCTTGAAATTTTTACATAGTGTTTGTTAAGGCATGCCATATCATGGGATATATTTTTGTACCAATCGGACGTCAACTTCCTGTTAAATGATGAATTTGCTTATTTTTTTAACCAAAATTTAAAAAAAAAACTTTCGTCAAAGATTTCTCAGCAACTATTTATTGCAGATGCATGAAATGTTTACACAATATTTGTATAGGCATGCCATATCGTGGGATATACAAATGTATTTTTGTACCAATCAGACGTCAACTTCCTGTTAAATGACGACTTTGTTTATTTTTAGCAAAAATTTTCAAACAAATTTTTGTCAAAGAATTCTCAGCAACTGTTTATCGCAGATGCTTGAAAATTTTACACAGTATTTGTATAGGCCTGCCATATCGTGGGATATATTTTTGTACCAATCAGACGTCAACTTCCTGGTAAATAATGACTTTGTTTATTTTTAGCAAAAAATTTCAAACAAATTTCCGTCAAAGATTTCTCAGCAACTGTTTATCGCAGATGCTTGAAATATTTACACAGTATTTGTATAGGCAGGCTATATCGTGGGATGTATTTTTGTACCAATTGGATGTCAACTTCCTGTAAAATGAGTACCGGTACTTTGTTTATTTTTAGCCAAAATTTTCAAACAAATTTCCATCAAAGATTTCTCAGCAACTATTTATCGCAGATGCTTGAAATTTTAACACACTATTTGTTTTGGCATGCCATTTTGTGGGATATATTTTTGTATCAATCGGACGTCAACTTCCTGTTTAATGACTTTGTTTATTTTTAGCCAAAATTTTCAAACAATGTTTATTTTTAGCCAAAATTTTCAAACAAATTTCCGTCAAAGATTTCTCAGCAGCAATAAATCACAGATGCTTGAAATTTTTACACAGTGTTTGTTAAGGCATGCCATATCGTGGGATATATTTTTGTACTAATCAGACATCAACTTCCTGTTAAATGAGTACTTTGTTTATTTTAGCCTAAATTTTCAAACAAATTTTCCTCAAAGAATTCTCAGCAGCTATTTATTGCAGATGCTTGAAATTTTAACACACTATTTGTTTAGGCATGCCATACTGTGGGATATATTTCTGTACCAATCGGATGCCAGCTTTCTGTTAAATGTCGACTTTGCTTATTTTGCATATTCACATCAGAGCGGGGGTATCACTAGTGAGCATTGGCTCACAGATATCTTGTTTTATTTGCACATTCAGCATATAGTCAGTGTGAATGGTCTTTCTGAAAAAAAAATTCTCTTTAATACTCAACAGGTATATTTACTCCCAGAATAGTGGCTCTTACACCAACCACAGCTCTGATCTTCTGGAATCCTCCAGAACAAATGAATGGTCTCCTTAAGTTCTATTCATTGATGAGAATTTCTTCAAGAGGAGCCAAGAATGTCTACTTTGGTAAAGAATTGACCACAACTGACTCTGAGCTAGTACCTGGCAGCAAATACACTTACTATGTGATTGTTGGTACCAGTGCCGATAACACCAGCAGTGCCGTCAAATCGGTATCCATGCCGACCCACATACCCGATAATATCCCAGTCCTGAAGAATGTCACGGTACAGAGTAGTTCCCAGATATACATGGAGTGGGACCCCATTGTCACCTCAACAGGAACCATTGACCAGTATGGGGTCATACTAAATGCTGGAAAACCAACAGAGATAGAAAAGAGGGTGGGAATGAACTTTTCTACCATAGTGTCAGGACTGAAGCCTCATTTTACATATGACGTTCGACTGATCGCTTGCTTGGCGGGTGAACCTAATGCCTGTGGTATTGGAATGGGTACTGAAGTGATGACCAAGGAAGCTCCACCTTCTGATATGTTGCCACCCATTTTGACCGCAAAAGGTCCCAAAATTGTGGATATTGACTGGGGACCACCTCTGTTTCCTAATGGTATTCTACTTCAATATCTGATTTATTACAGAGAGGAAGGTTCTTCTATAGAATTCTTGATAAACAGAGTGGAAAGTGATGTTGTCCATATCCGACATGCAGGGAATGACCTGAAGCCCTTCACTCAGTATCAGTACAGGGTGGTGGCTGGAAACAAAGAAGGGGATGTGTCTAGTGGATGGGCCCTGGTTCGAACCCTGGAAGCACTACCTGCAGGTGTTAAACGACCAAACATCAGTGCCACAAGTGCCTTTGGTTTTATAATGAACTGGGATCCTCCTTTAAGTCCTAATGGAGTTATCAAGGAGTACAGAATTGTATACAAAGAGATCAAAATGAGTCCAGGAAATCATACTGAGGAATTTTTGTCTGTTTCTCCAAGCATCTTCACAACACTTCTCAGTGGACTGAAACCCTACTCAAATTACGAAGTCTATTTACAAGTGATCAACAGCATTGGCAACACTTCTTCAGACACAGTCATAGTACAGACGGACCAGTCCTCTCCTGTTGGTATGCCTGTAATTAAAGCTGAGAAAATATCATCAGGAACCGCCTTGATTTTACGCTGGGATCCACCAGCCCAACCAAACGGGATTATTTCTTTGTACAGGTTGTATGAACTTGGTTCCTCAGTAGCTCTCTACCAGGGAATCAGTCGTGAATTTGAGATGAGGAGACTTCAACCATTTACAATGTACACAGTTCAGCTTGAAGCTTGCACAAGTGCAGGTTGTACAAAAGCTGGGTTTCAGAACTTCCAGACTGCCGAGGCTCCACCAACAAATCAACCAACACCCATACCAACAGAAGTGAATGCTACATTAGCAGTGATTTCTTGGGCAAGACCTCTTCAACCAAATGGAGCCATCCTAATGTATGAAGTTCTGAGGAGGGAGCAGACAAGACTGGTGAAAAGAGAACTTTCAGATCCTGTGGTTGTGTATTCTACAAATGACACTCTAGGATCTACATTTAGTTACACAGACACAGGTCTTCGTCCATACACAGAGTATCAGTACAGTGTTAGGGCTACAAATGTCATCAGCTCAGTCCAGAGTCCTTGGCAAACTGTCTTTACAGAACAAGCTCCTCCCGAGGGAGTGGCTGCCCCTGTGGTAGATTACATCGCCAATGTGATTGACAGTTTAAAGATAACTTGGAGTCCACCATCTCAGGCTAATGGAGTGATCCAGAGCTACCAGTTACAGAGAAACAACAGTGTTCCCCTCAGTTTTGACACCAATGACAAGTTTGAGTATATAGACAGAAACTTGCTGCCCTATACGTTTTATGCGTACACCTTGACAGTTTGTACTGCAGGTGGATGTACAACAAGCTCCTCCACCATCATAAGGACAGTAGAATCTCCACCTGTTGTTGTGGAGCCACCAATTCTAGAAGCTGTTAGTTCCATTGCCATTAAAGTTTCTTGGGTGCCACTCAGTCAAGATAGGGGTCAGGTCACTAGGTACCAGCTCTTGATGGATGGGACTGAGGTCTACTCAGGACTAAGCACTGAGCACACTCAGATTGGTCTCAAGCCATACAAGTTATATTCATTCTCACTGATTGCCTGTACTCGTGGTGGGTGTACTCGGAGTGGGGAGGTGGAAAGTCGACCATTGGATGATATTCCTGCTGACTTACAGAAACCCACGTTGAATGTTCTAAGCTCCCAGTCAATAGAGGTGATGTGGAGAGCTCCACTGAATCCACATGGCATCATCACATCCTATGATGTCAGACGAGATGGAGCCTTAGTTTACACACAGAGTCTTTCAATATCAGGGCAGCTGGTGACCACATTTACAGATTATGGCCTAAGCCCAGGAACAAGTTATTCATATGTCATTATAGCCAGAAATAGGAAAGGGAGTGTTGAAAGCCCACCAGCCATTGCTACAACCTACTCCTCCTCACCAGCTGGTTTAAGTCCACCTGTCCTAAAACCTTTGTCTTCCACTTCAATACAAGCAACATGGGCCCCACCAGCAAAACCAAATGGACAAATTCAGAACTACACTCTTCTTTTAGATGAACAAATAATTTACAAAGGAGGGTCATCTTTGCTTAGTTACACTGTGCCAGGTCTCTCCTACTGGACAGAGTACTCTTTCCGGGTGCAGGCCTGTACCAGCAGGGGTTGTGAGCTTAGTGAGGGGGTCAGTGCTAGGACCCTGGAGGCCACCCCAGAGGAACAACCCTCCCCCTCACTGCTGGCCCTGGCAGATGACAAGGGTGGACACGCTGGGGTTCTGGTCACATGGGATCCTCCACTGAAACCAAATGGGGTCATCACACAGTACAAAGTATACAGAAGGAAAGCTGTGATAGAGACTATAGGTAATTTCTATTGTGGTTTCATTTCTCATTATAAGGGCATCAATTTTTGTGTATTAATTTGGTTAAATGCACAGTTTTGCAGAGCATGAATTCATGGCCAAATGCTCTACAAGTACAAACTTTTGCCTTTTTATTTTACTTTGATAAACATTTGATTTCATGGATCCACTCAACAATGAAATCTATAAAATTGGTGTTCGACATATGTTGGTTAAACCTTAATACATTGTACCGGTATTTAAAGTCTTTTATATGTCAACTATAGATAGGGCTTAATTTCTCTTTATTCCTTTTCCTCATTATTTTGATATTAATCTTTGATAATTTCTTGAAAGGAAATGTTGTTCATTAAAAAAACTCTCGTCTCTTGACCTGTAGGTATGTCATACACTGACAGAATGTCAGTTTATAATGGCACAAAGACGAGGACCAGTGACTATAATACAGTACCCTTCACCAGTTATCAGTACATGGTAATGTCAATCAACAGTGTGGGAGGGACCGAAAGTGAATGGATGAGTGTCAGCACAAAGGAGGCTCCGCCCACTGGATTCAGCGCACCCGTTGTTCTGGTTAGTTTGACAAAATATTTGATTTATATAATTGATGATTTATGCAGATAATTTTTGCAGATCTTTCTTATTGTTATTTTTTAATACGGATAATTACAGAGTAAAACCCACCAGATGATCACAGTGGAGTTAAGTCCCCCTGCTGTGCCCAATGGAGTTATCATCACATACAGTGTCCTGGTCAATGAAACTGTGGTAGGAATGATTCAACTCTTCTAAAAAAAAAAAACCAGTCAATATTACATAAATGCATTTAGTGGTTCTATAGAATTCAATTTGTGTAATTTTTAAGATATTTCATAAGTAACTCATATATTCATATTATGATTTTAAAAAAACCCAAATGTTTGAAGTTGTTTAATGCATAGACATTAACAGTTGTTAACCTAATGTTAAATCTAATGCTTACAGAGAAGTAGTGGAAACACCCTGACCCAGACTGTGGGTCAGACCTCACCCCTCCTCCCCTTTACCTTGTACTCCCTGAGGGGTCGGGTCTGTACACAAGGAGGGTGCACAGACAGCCCCACGATCCTGGTCCAAACAGAGGCTGCTAGACCTGTGGGGCAGGGCCCGGTGCAGGTCAGCTTTGCCAACAGTTCCACACTCCAGCTGACCTGGAACTATCCCAGGGAACCAAATGGACAGATCATCAAGTAATGCTTTAGCATTAAGGCTTTTTTTGTATTATCTCACTACTGGTATTTTTTAATGAATTCTTGAAAATTTTAAACATGATAACTCAGATTAACGAAATAAACAAATAGTTTACATGTAGTTGTAAAAAAAAAAGAAAGAATGCAATTATTTGGTTAAAAAAGTTTGAAATCTTTAAATACAGTACAGTTCAATACATTGTAAAAGTCAAAATATGTTTTATGTTAAAAATTGTCTGAAATTGTATTTATAGCAAACAAAATGTCAAAGGGAACGACCAATATATTTAATACTGTATTGATACGATTTTAAAGTTATTTATTTTACAATACTTTGAAATCCATACACTTCAGGTTTGTTCTGAACCAGAGAGGGGGTTGCCCTTTAACCTGGCAGCCGTTTCTACAGACCTGTGTTGTGGGTGATGTGGTGCGTGTGTATGAGGGGCTGGTATTGGACAGGATTGTGAGCGGTCTTCAGCCCTACGCCGCCTACGATTTCCAGGTGGTCTCCTATAACAGTGCCGGAAGTGTGGAAAACGCTGCTTGGACCAGAGCAGAAACACTGCAAACAAGTGAGCACTCACAAATCTTCTTAATGTTCAGAGGCATATATCAACCAAGATTTCTATTTACTTGTACAAGCATTGAATTGTTATAGATATTCAAAATCAATATTTGTCAAAATCACTTTTAATACCGGTAATCATAGAAATATAAGATATTTGAATCCTGTACATCATCTATCCACAGATCCAGTGTACATTAGATATCCACAAAACTTTAGAAATGGATCCCAGATTTCCATTGACTGGACAAATAGTTTTGAGCTGAATGGCAAACTGCGTGAATTCATTCTGGTTGTGAATGGCCGTGTGGCTTTCCGAGGAGTTGCATTCAACAGCTTGCTAGATGAAGAAACTTCAAAAAAGAGTAAGACAGTGACTACATGTAATCCATCCAGATTTCAATGATATAGTAGTTAATTTATCATTTTTGGTATCTTTTTACATGTATGCACAAAAAGTGATGAAGGATTAATGGCCATGAGTTTTTACAGAGGTCTCCTTCACTGTGACAGCAGTAACAGAGGTGGGACAAGCAGAAACCCCTGCCATAGAGATAGACTCATCAGGCAAGTTCAATATTAAACTGGTTATTCTTGAATTAATCATGATATCTTTATTAGCTCACCGAGATGAAGTCAGGGGGAGCTTATGCTATACCCTCGGCGTCGGCGTCGGTGTCGGTGTCGGCGTCGGCGTCCGGACCTGGTTAAAGTTTTTGTTGCAGGTCCTGTATCTAAGCATTATACTTGTCCTATCTTCACCAAACTTGCATGGATGATGCATCTGGACCTACTTATGGACTTGAAGTACTTGGATGCTGAATCTGAGTCCTAAATTTCAGATGCTGGAGGAGGCTAAGTTTGTTGGACCAGGTTAAAGTTTTTGTTGCAGGTGCCCTTTGATAGCAATATCTAAGTTACTGCAGGTCCGTACTTCACCAAACTTGCATGGATGGTGTGTCTTATGATACTGATGCACCAGACAGGCTTGAGTGCTGAATCTGAGCTATAGGTTTCGGATGCTGGAGGAGGTTAAGGTTTTTGGAGCAGGTTAAAGTTTTTGTTGCAGGTGCCTTTTGATAGCAATATCTAAGTTACTGCTGGTCCGTACTTCACCAAACTTGCATGGATGGTGTGTCTTATGATACTGATGCACCAGGCAGGCTTGGGTGCTGAATCTGAGCTATAGGTTACAGATGCTGAAGGAGGTTAAGGTTTTTAGAGCTGGTTAAAGTTTTTGAAACAGGTGCCCTCTGATGATTATATCTTAGTTACTACTTATCCTAACTTCACCAGACTTCCATGGATGGTGCGTCTTATGATACTGATGCACCAGACAGGCTTGAATGCTGAATCTGAGCCATAGGTTTCGAATGCTGGAGGAGGTTAAGTTTTTTGGAACAGGTCACATGTTTAATAGATAATAGTACTATTTCAAACTTGCATAGTTGATTAAACTGTAATATGAATGAATCACAGAGGAAGCTTCAGATGCAGAGCTTGATCTCCATTATCAAGGATGCTAAAAAGTATATCTTAGTTATTACAGGTCCTAACTTCACCAAACTTGAATGGATGGTGTGTCTTATGATACACCTGACAGGCATGGATGTTGAATCTGAGCCATAGGTTGCGGATGCTGGAGCAGGTTAAGGTTTTAATTGCTAGTGCCCTCTGATGATGATATCTTAGTTATTACTGGTCTGAACTTCACCAAATTGCATGGAGATGCGTCTTATGTATACTGATGCACCTGACAGGCTTGAATGCTGAATCTGAGCCATAGGTTTCGGATGCTGGATGAGGTTTAGTTTTTTTGGAACAGGTCACATGTTTTATAGATAATAGCTTGCATAGTTGATTTAACTATATTATAAATGAAACGCAGAGGTTGCTTCAGATGCAGAGCCTGATCTCCATTATCAAGGATGCTAAAGAAATTTCCTACCTCACTCAAACCTGCTCGAAAGATAGATGTGTTTGTTGATAAATGATATAACGTGATTCCTATGATATAGTATTGTATAGTATGAAACACTATTGTTTAATATGATACAATATAATATCATATGTAATATTATAAAAAGTAATAAGATATGATATGATATTGTATCAATTTTTTTGATATTTTATGTTATGATATTGTATCATGATATTGTTATGTATAGCATTGTATATTATGATATAATATTGTATTGTATTATTAATTTATTATTTTATCACATGATACTATTACATAAGATATTGCAAAATATAATATTGTATCCTATGATACAATATTGTATATTCTATAATATTGTATCATACGATATTGTATAATAAAATTATATGATATTAGTTTCTGTAATATAGAATTATATCACATGAAATTGTATAATATGATACTGATCTGATACATCATTTCTCCTCTCATGTTTTAGTAATACTTCATAAATAATACATCTAACTGCCATGATAAACAAACTATATTGTATAGTACCAAGTAAAATAAACAAGTGGACATTTTGTCTTGAACAGGTGCCCTGTCCAGTGTCAGTGGGACCCCGGGGACCTCGGAGGAGTTTTATCAGGAGGTGTGGTTCATGGTGCTGGTGATTGTGATAGGTCTGGTCCTACTGTTCCTCACGGTGGTCCTATGTCTGAGATGTATACAGGCCTCCAGGCCTTACATCCGGGAGCGGTCACCCCTCGGAAAGAGGCGACAGAGGACCAGGGAGGGCTACTCTGATGAGGACACCTCAAGTGGCAGTGTATTTGGAACTGTTAGTATATACTCCTAACCAAACATGTAAAGAAACTGCACTATTGTAGTCTTTCTCTGATTTTTATTATTTTAATATCTTGGTTCATGGTTTTTTTCACTCAAAAGCTAAGAGAGAGAATAAATTTTGTGCATCAATTCATAGAATATTATGAAAGTTCTGATATGGCAATGTGCCCTTTGCAGGAGATGTCTCGTCAGTTGTATGGTAGACGGGGACATGATAATCCCGCCCATTCCTACGATTTTGAGTTTACATCATCCTCGGCCAGCCCTAACTTTGATGATGGCGATGACTTTGTTAATGATGATGATTTCTTCTGGAAAAGAACTCTAGACAGTGAGCTGGTATGTACATGCCTTTAAACAGGGGAATCTTCTCTCGCATTTTATTTACATCCATTTCGCTCTTCGTGACACTGGGGAATTTGAAACGGGGTATTATTATTAAAAAAGTAATTTTATAACCAACAGAGTTAATTTGAAATGAAGTTATATCTTTTACAAGTGGGATTCATTGAAAATAACACTTGGTGAAAATAACCCTATGTACATTATACCGGTGTGAATTACTACGTCAATAGACAATTAAATTATCAAATTGTCCATTACATTTCTCCTCCTCTCAGTTTGATGATATGATGTCCCAGGGACCTGGCTACAGTATCTCCAAGTCGCAGAGCGGCTTCACTGACTCCCACTTATGACCAACAGAGAGAGGATGTAAGGGGCCTTGTTTCTGACGAGAATCTCAGCAGTAATGATCAGGATTCAATATCATAATTTCAATATGGATATGTCCTGAAGATTTCTTGTAATGACAAGGATATTTGATATGACATTCAGTTATTTTGATTCTGAACAAAATTTTCTACAATTCTACAAAATGTGTATCATCAGGTATTGCATGCTTTTTCAAAACTTTTTTATGACTTTGATTTTAAGATCTTCAATTGTACATGTATTTTCATATGTTAGATGATTAATTAATGTAAAATCTATATATTAATTTGACTGTATACTGTACTACATGTATGCTTGTAAATTATGATATACCCTCTTGTAAGTTAAATTATCATAGATTGATTAAATCTTGCACATAAATATATATATCATTATTTATTTGTATTCTGATGTACTGCTTTTTTTATTTAATATATTCTAGTGTACATGGTATGCATATATTTATTTATTTTATGAATGAAAATGTACATAATAAATATTTTGAAAAAATTGCAATGTTTTTGATAATTATGGAGTAATTTGTTTTCTATTCATTGGTTACAATTTACCTCACCCAACAAGTTGCAAAGTCGTGGTACAAACTTCTGCCAGAGTTCGTTTGTACTAAAACCAAACGCTGTGTGCGGAGACGCAGAGGACTATGGGTAGTATGGGCTGGGGTATAATGTTTTTGACCCATCTTTTACGGGTAGTTAGTCAGTTCTTTTTTTTCTAAGCACAGCTACCTGTATCGGTACTCTTTAACCACTGGATGGAATTTCGTTAATCTATATTTGTAGGTACTTAAGACATAATGTGTAGACTTACATATAATAATACCAGGAAATTCTGATTTTATTATTTTTCTGGAAATTTTGGCCCATCTGAATCCAGAATCCGTTGTTAAAGACAAAAGTGTCAGGTGTGCATAATTACAAGAAGTTTTGATATGATAATTTTATGAAAGTTATGCCCCTTTATCAAAAATGCATACCCTGTCATTTCCAGTGTGTGTAGCATTGCCAATTTTTTTTTGTGATCATTAGCATGACCATCCCTTTTATTGATCAACTTTAAAGTCATCACATCAGTCATTATTTGATACTATTGCAGATTTGGAGGAGTCAAGGAACTCTTCTGCTTAGCGCTCTCTCTCTCTCTCTCTCTCTCTCCTCTCTCTCTCTCTCTCTCTCTCTCTCTCTCTCTCTCTGGTGGCTTATTTCAACCAAACTTTGCATAAAGCAGCTAGACTAGTAAAGTGTTTTCAACATACAAATGAGAGAGAGAGAGACCATTTTAGTCAAAGACAAAAGATAAAACTTCTTTGTTTCTGCTATACATTTTGACCCTTTGCATTTGAATTTCAACCACAAAGCATCCATACATCTAGTGTTTGCAGCATAGATAATATAACAGGTCTTAATGCATTGTTTTACAGGGAGATAAATTAGATAATGAGTTATAAAGACAGAGTCCCATGGGCCATGACAGTCACCTGATTACTTTTTATGATAGAGTGCACAAATTTATTAATAGATATGTTTTGATAATTACAATAATATGTCCTGTGTATACATCAAATGGTCATGATGCATGGAAAGAGAGATTTGGATTTTCATATCTTAACAGTATTTAGGATACTGTTTAACTGGAGTATTATAATCACCCCAGAATGACCACTTACAGTGTCTGCATGGTTCATCTTCAAGTTTTTTTTGTCATGATGCATGACGGGGTATATAATTTACATAAATATTACCAAAAAAGAAGTGGGATCGATAGCTGGGTGGGTTGTGATAGACAATATGTCTCATATTGTGGAAAGTTGTCCAATATACCTTTATCAATTTTTCTATTCACAGAAACAAGAATTATCAAAATTACATAATATATTTTCAACTTGATCATTGATAGTACACCTCTAACAGCTATAGCACCCTTAATTGATATTGAATCCATTTTTTAGAAAAATCTTCTGTCAAAAGTTAAATGCACTAGAAAATATACTTATTATTTCTATTAAAAAATATTTTGTTTACACACAAAATTGATAGCATTTAAATATTGTATTCAAGCTATCTTTAGATAAAAACGAAAAATCTGGGAACAACTTACTTATTTTACTATTGTCAATCTTTTGTTTGGAGAAGGCGGGAACGGTGGTCATTTGTTTGGCAATGGCCTCCTCGAATGTTGATTACTACGAGAGACAAAAAGAATTGCAGGATATCATTCACGAACAGTAAGAGCTTATTTGCATCTTGATAAAATTCAATGATTTAGGTTTTCGAATGAATATGAGTTCACTCATTTTCCTTCTTGCTTCTTAAATTCGAGAATGTATTTGATTGACCGCCAATGTCGTGCTTGTTCACACACGATTTTTTATTTCATGCAGACAATTTTCTAAATTAATTTTTTGTTAGATTCAATTCATTATATTGTAAATGCTGATATTCGTGTTGTAATTTATATCTGGCTTGTGAAAGCATCAATAAAAAAAATTTCTACAAATAAGAGTATTTTTTTTGGGTCCCATAAAATGTCCAGTGTGATTCAATTTTAGAAAAGTGATTATGAAAAAAATTATTACAGAGAAAGAAAAAGAGAGCAATTGGATCGTCAACTTCAATTTTTCTGCAAGAAAGACGACAGACTGTAAGTAATAAGTTCTGTAATTCTGTCCCCTAGCTAATGGGAAATTATTGTATGAAGTTGATGAAAATATTTGATACTCATTATTTTTTTATTTAGTTTTAACATTATATTAAACTGCATGCATGCAGCATAGAACTATCAATATAAATTTTTAAACATATGTCAGACTGTAGTCACTATATTATTTTCATAATATGTACAATTTGGTTTTATAAGATATTATTTGCTTAAACAGGTAGATTGATAACTTTCTACTTGCTATCACAGTCGAAGAATTATTAAAATGCAGGGGACATCTTGTACCAAACCAAACCAGATATCAGCGAAGTAATTTTTGTGTGTGCTAATGGCACAAGACACCGAGAATTATACTTTGTAATTCACTTGGGAACTTTGACTAAAATTGTATTTGCACTCAAACAAGTTCATGCATTTATTACATTTTCATTCCATAGAGGTTTCTCTTCTCAATCTCATATTTTCCTTGCACATTACATACCATAAAATATAGACACTTTATTCTCATTTATCAGTACCTGACAGGTGAAAGTTTCTAGTTTCCAGTGTTCTGCTATTGGGAATGGAAATGAGTACAATGGTGTCATGGATTATATCTGTGCTCATGCTCTTTTGCTTTATTCCAAAGAGTGCATTTTGATTTATCAGAAACTATGAGTGAATATTGAGGGTTTATGTACTTATTATTTTAGCAATCCTTTTCAAAATCTATAGATTTTTAAAAAAAGTGCATTATAAAGATATAGATTTTAATAATACTCTTATCTTCTTAAATAAAAATCATAGAAATTAATTGGTATGTAATTTTTTTTTCACTTTTAAAGGAGCATTTCTTCGTTCACTGTTTCTCAAATTATTCATATATTCTTATATTTTTTTAAAATCACAATCATCAAAATATTTTATTTTTATTTGGTATGAATAATTTGGAAATTTTACTTAGTAAACATTATTAGAATTAATTTTTATCAACATTTGCAGAGCAAAATTGAGAGCAACTAAGCTTCAGGCTTACTGGAAGAGAATATGTGAGGATGAGAGAAGAAGTCAGCAAAGAAATCAAAATATCTTGCGGGATTTCTCCCGTATTGACTCCCACCTAACTGCAGTGTCAAATAAAACAGAAAGACTTCGATTACTCAAGGTTAGTTTGAATAACCCTGTTGTAGACAACGAAATGATATAATCATATATTTTGCACTTGTATACAATACTTGTGCTCATATTTTTCCAATGCATATATGTCTTTACATTTAAAAACTTTAAAATAATAGGTTTTGTAAAGAGTCTAAGATATACATATACTGTAGATTCCTTATGTTACGCAAGTACTTAATTCCGCGATTCCATAATTTTCCATTAAATCGCGAGAACATAAAATTGCGAATGCGGAAATTTTATTAGAGTCTCAGGTACTTTACATAATTCCGGAAATTAAAAGCAAGACTTTAAATTTCGCGAGACGGGCTTCTCGTGATTTTTCATTGATATTAATTCCTCGCGTTTAATTAGGAAATTACAGTATACAAAACTTGATTACCGGTAGCCAAGAGTCTTAGTTTGAAATTTTTAGTTTGAAAGTTTCCTCTGTACTTTGTAAGTTGCATTTAATCAGTGTCATACTGTTGTTCCAGAAACAGTATGAGGACTACATAGAGAGGAATTACCCCCAGTGGAAAGAGCGAGTTACAGGAAAACTAGGAGAGGGGTTAATCCCTCACAATGTTCCCCATCAGCAGGTTTGTTCTGTATAAACATACCATGAGAATATAGGTTATTTGCATGAATTATTGAAAAAAAAATTAAAACATGTATTTGACATTTAGGCATTTTCATTAATTTTATTATCTTCAGCTAATATTGTTTATTATCATGATTTAATTGTGTAGTTCTCAAGAGAGGTTTATGAGGAACCAGAAATGGAGGAAGAACCTGCAGTGTCGCATCGGTCATACTACATGGAGAGGACTGCACCATCTATGTCACCCTCAAAGGCTGGGCCAGGAAGAAAGGTAAATAGTTTGCACCATACAATATAAAAAGGAAAGAGAAATATGTTATGAGACAAGTACAGAAAATTCTGCTTTGATGTCAATGTTCTCCTTGGTTATAAAAGAATCTTTGGGGAGAATGTGTTTGTGTTTTAGGAAGCATCTGATTACGCGAACCTCAAAGATGTGAACAGGGCAGAAAAAACAGAAGCCAAACGCATTGAATCAATGGAAAGAAGACAAGAGGCTGTTGACAGGCAGAGAGAACAGCAAGGCAGCAGGAAATCTCAATCCCCGACACTATCTCGTACCGCCCCTTCAGGGTCTGGTGTTCCACCTCCCCCACAGTCTACACAACAACCAGAACCCTCCCCACAAATGTTCCGGTCATCTCAAAACTCAACTCACCAGGTACCAGTCGCTGATGTTAGCGTGGAAGAGATGGAGGAAATGATGTCACAGCCCATACAGAGTGTGACTGTGAAGGGCATTCAAGGGAGACCACTGGAGCCTAGAGACACTGAGTCCCCTGGAGGTACAGTTCGGCGTCTTAATTACTAATTAAATGAAAAAGTATAAAATAACAACACATGAAACATATGAAAAATCCTTCTTAACAACTATGCATTCTTTAAAAAAGCGTGACATTTTATTGTGTGGATTTAGTGAGGTTTGTACCGTTATTGTATAGGGATTTCTTATTCATCTGGTGGCATGGATCCAGGACAAGATGATGAAAGCGATTTTGGGTCAGAGGACAATATTCCCCTGCATGATTTGCACCACCCACCACCCGCCCAGCAGGTGGAACCAGACAACATATCAGACCAAAGTTCACCTGATGAGGAGCCAGCACCACCAATTAAAGCTTCAGTTCTACCTAAAGGAGAAAGGTAGCTTATTAGGATGATAGTAATATGATTTTTCAAATGTTAAAAAAGATCATGTTGTATCATACTACACTGGAGTGTTACAGGATAGATAATACCTGCTGTATTAGTAGTTTGTGCAAATTTATCTGTAGGAAGCCCATAAAATTGGGAGTTTCCAGTGTCATGTAAAGAGGTAAACATTATCAATAAACAATTACTTCTCTAGGCGTTCTCCCTCTCCAGAGTTAACAGTGCATGGATTGATCAAATTGTTAAAGTTTGTCCAGTCAGACTTCCAGCATGCACTTTCCTTAGAAGGATATTACAGATCTCACCCAGCTTCCCCTACAGACAGGCAAACCATAATACAGTAAGTAAACAATATAAAAATACAATAAACTAAGTTATAATCAAAGCACAATGTAGAAATGTTCTTTGACAAAAATGAAAAATCCAGCAAGAGCACATATCTCATTAAAATAAAAAATTTGAGCTTATAAAAAATTGCATCATGTAGAAAGCTATTAAAGAGAGAGAGAGAGAGCATACATAGATAAACCAATGAAGGCATCACATCAAAAATCTATATGGTAACATTTAAATAGAGTTTGATGGATTTTTTCTTTTTTCACACCAGGAGAGCTAACAGTGGAGCTAACCTGTCTGGATTGGACAGTGAGTTGGTTTCCATGGTGATATTGGAGCAGGTGACCCTGGTTATAAGAAGCCTGAGGACTCCATGTCTGCTGCCTGACTCCATTCTGACAGGGAATATTGACACCATTAGTCAAACTCAAATCAGGTACCAAAATTGAAACAAGTACAGGTAGTCAATAATTCATTACGTGTAGGAAAAAACCTATAACAAATACTTTTATAACTTTTTTTGTGGTACATGTACATCAATAGTTATGTTCATTTGATATAACTGAAAGTGGCTTGCATGTAATTCCAGTGGCATTTAATTACAGGGTGATGCTACGAGATGATGCTCAACCTCTCTGGGACAGCTTGTTTGAACACCTAGTACAGTTGGTCACATGTAAGGTCATGACCCCAAATGAAGTGGCTGCTGTGTTTGTGCCTTGCATGGTTTCAGACAAATCACCATATCAAGACAAGGTATTGATAACAAAAATTTGATTTCTATGTTGTACTATCCAAAAACTCTAATGCTCTTAAGTTTGTTTTATTGCATGTTTATGTTAAGATGATTTTAGATATCTTTATGCCCCCCTTTGAAGAAGGGAGGGCATATTGCTTTGCTGCTGTCTGTTGGTCCACCAACAGTTTCCGTTCATTTTCTTCGCAGTGGATGCACATATTGAAATGAAATTTGGTATACGGGTTTATCAAGATAATATCTAGGTCAAGTTCGATTTTGGGTACGATTGAGCAATTTTAGACAGAGTTATGCCCCTTGGACATTCCAAGAAAAATTCCAATTATTTGCAGTTTCTGTTCATTTTCTTCGCAGTGGATGTACATATTGAAATGAAATGTGGTATACAGGTATATCATAATAATATCTAGATCAAGTTTGATTTTGGGTACAATCAAGCATTTTTTGGGTATAATCAAGCATATTTTGACATAAATGTAGTTATGCCCCTTGGACTTAGAAAATTTTAATAATTATTTGCAGTTTCTGTTCATGTTCTTTGCAGATGTTTCCAAGGGAGGGGGGCATAAGTGTTTTACAAATATCTCTTCTGGTTGTTCCATTTATTTTCACATTAGTCAGTACATGTATTACCCTTGCACAACTTTTGTTTTAAAAAAAGAAACACTATATGATATATATTAGTACACATGTATTGAATTGTATTAAATTGTATACATAGAACATATTTGATGAAAAGGTGATTCTTTTTCTTGGAGACTGTTTAATTAATAGAATATTTTTAAACAGTGAATCCTTTTATTAGAGACTGTTAAGTGTTTTTGATTGATAAATTGTTTTTTGTCATTTTTTTAAAGGCGTTTGAGCTGCTGATGAAGCTTTTAAAGAGCCAGATTGATGCAGGGACCCCGAGGGAAGGGATGGACAGTTTAACCAGCAGAAATATCTCAGGGGGTAAGAAGGAAGTTAATATTTGTTTTTTGATTGAGTCTTTATATGCAGAAATTTTAAATTCCAAATGAGAGTACATTAAAATTAATTGTACTGTGTTCAGTTTGTTAGACAGAACATTATTTTACACACATCTTGCACTTGATGGAAGGAATTTAAATTTCCATCATTTTGAAATCATAGGTTAATCATAAATGAAATGAAATTTCTTTGTGCTAAATGAATAATAAATGACTGTGATTTTCAGCTGAGATACATGTAGGGCCTGATGGTAAAGTAACAGGTATATACAGTGTGTGTGTCTTAATAATGTCACATCATCAGCATTACTTCATTATAATGACAGCATTACATGATGTTTGGGATATTAAGTCAGTGTTGACTGGGAGTGTTCAAATTGTTAAAAATGGAAAAGATGAATGCACACATACCGGTGAATGATTTGCAGTATGGTGGATAATTCTTCACTTTTTAAAATATGAATTCAGTGAAATACAGAGGTTTTTCAAGTTCACTTGTTAATTTTGCATTTTACCTTCACAACCATTTTTTTTGCACACAAAAGTTACTTTTTTGATTTAACAGGATTTTCACCCCCAAAATAATTAAGCATCAAGTCTATTCAAGATCAATCTTTCTTTGTCTCATTTTGTACATCAACTAAAATGGCTATTTTTGATAGATTGGCTTTAAATGTGCATACAGAAAGAGTGAATATATTTGTATATAAGGAAGTGTGAATATATTTGTATATATACTAGTACATGTATCACTGTACTTAGCTACATGTATGTGTGTGTTACAAGTAATATCAGCCAGGCTAGCAGATATTTTTTCTGTATTAAATTTGAAATTAACATGTATGATGAAACTGGAAAATCATTTTGACATTTTCTTAATGTCTTATTTCTCAGCTGCTATATACGTCTGTTCTCTCGGCAGTTCCTCCGCTGAAGTTCCCAGGGAGTTTGATTGACAGGTCTCAAACCTACAACAGTGATGATGATACTAGTGTCATCACCCAGAGTGTAACAAGCTCAAAGATTCCCCTCAATGGTACGTTGAATGTTTGTCATCTGTGGCATTCACTACCAGGAAATGTTCCATCAACAGTCGTTAATGTTTATAAAAACAAATATGGTTATGGAATAGAAAAAAATAATCAAACACATTTGTTCGTTTTAAGAGATTTTTGTAACAATTTTAGAGGGGATAGTGGAGTAAATTTATAGTAATAAGTACTAAACACTTAGTTCAGAGATTTGTAGTTTAATTATATGTGTTTGTTTTAAGAGATTTTTGTAACAATTTAAGAGGGGTAGTGGAGTAAATCTATAGTAATTGGTACTTACCACTTAATTCAGAGATTTGGAGTTAAGGTATTGGTTCGTGTAACAGAATGTGTTTTATGTATGATTATACAGTACCATTTAAAGGGAAGAGAGGTGAGTAGAACACATGATGTGGGAGATTTCTTGTACACGTCAGAGACGGCATCCATCATAGAAATCATTATCATTGTGTGTGGAGATACATGTAAAAAGCTGTACAGTTTCAGATGAATTGAAGTGTGTTGTGGCTCTGAGTAATGCAAAACTAATGTTAGACCATGTGCTTTATTCAACTCCTTCACTAAAAGTAACTTTACAGGATGAAGAGCTCCCTTAGGGGGAGATAAGTAAAACATAAACAAGAGTTACTTCTCTTGTCATTGCATATTAAGTAAACTAACATTAATTATACTTTTTTTCTTTTTTGAGCATAATGTACAGGTAAACAAAACTAAAAATGACAAAAGTTCAGAATTAATTAGAATGTGTCTGGTTTAAGAATAACAGTAATTCTGTCCATTTAAAACACAAAGTCTGGCAACATCCGTCCTGTCTGAAGAATCTTCAAAACACATAAACCATTTGCTCCTGCTTTTGTTAGGCAATTTGCGAGCTGTTTTTGTCCAGAACACCACTGAATTTTCCTCACATCTCCTTGAGTAACTGCTTCAGTCAATGCAGCGATATCAATACGAAGTCTCCTGTCCTCCACCAGTTTTGTCGAATGCACAGATTCTATCACACTCTTATTGTCTATAAATGCATAAATTTCAATGGATTTGCTGGGGACTCCTAAAATTTCCTCTAACATGTGTCGATAGTAAAAACTTGCCTCCAGTCCTTCTTGTAGACTAAGCGCCTCTGCTGCTAGCGTGGAGCGGACAACTCTTCTTATCTTTTTAGCCTGCCAGAAAAGGGGACAGCATTTCCCTTGTCTATCCATAATCCAGATAATGACTCCTTGAGTACTTCCCACTCCATCATTCAGGTTTCCTAGAGATGCATCGGTAAATGTCATTATCTTCACTGAAGTGAGATCTAAAGCTGGAAATCTCAGAATACTTTTGAAGTCTTTAAGCCTATTTATGGTTTTCGTTGCTCTAATTAAGTCTGCCATGGTTCCACTTCTCAGCTTAGTGCTCATGTCAATCATTTCAAATGCAAGGTCTGGTCTTGACCCCTGCACTGCCCAATTGATCTGCCCTATGATCTGTCTGTATGCAGTCTGTTCTTCAGTGCTTAGCTGACTTTCCTTCTGATATGCTCTCAGGGGATCAATCTCTATACTTTGTAACTTCTCCATGTAACTAGTGTGATCCAGTTCTATCCCTTCTTGAGTTTGCTTAACGTAGAATCCAATATATGGAAATTGGCATTCAGCAATTTTTCCTGCTGAAAACCTCTCTCGAAACCTGCAAATCTGCCCCTCAAAGATTTCGTCCCCAGCATGGAGAAAATCATCAACATGAGAGCAGATGATTCCATGAAGCCTTCCATCCTTTCTATAGCAGAAGAGAGCCGGGTCTACGCTACACTGTTCAAAGCCGAGTTTATCAAGTTCTTCTTTAACACTTAAGTAAAACTGTCTAGCACCATCTTTCAGTCCATAAAGACAGTGTTTTAACTTCCATATCATTCCTACAGGAGTGATACTTTCCTTTGGAGGTTGAAGATAAACATCTCTATCAAGTTTTTTTCCTTGTAAAAAAGCTGACTTAATGTCTGTGGTTTTGACATCCCAGAATTTACTTGCTGTTATTGTCAAAAATATCTTAAGACCCCCTTTTCCAACTGTCGGACTGTCTCTTGGAATATCAAATTCCTCCTCAAATCCACGTGCTACAAGTCTTGCTCTTACTTGTTCTTCTTTTGAAGTGATAACCCATCTTGTAGATAGTCTATTTTGTCCTTCATCCAGAACTTCAGTGTATGTGTCAAAGTTTTTGAGCTTCTCTAGTTCATTTTGTTTAGCTAGGGATATATTGTCACAGCTTGTATTTTCACATGTTGTAGAATTAACACATTCATCGCTGATTCTTTCCCAAGGGAGCCTACTTAGGTCTATGCTCTTTTGTTCTTCACTCTCAACATCTTTTACATTATACCAATTTCTGTTATTACCAGAAGCTTTGCCTGCTCTGCCAAGAATTGTTGCCTTTATCCAATTTTCATCCTCCGATCCCATCTTATACTGAATGTTGTCATTTGTTTTTAGTGCAAAACTGCGTTGAGGAGGTAAAGGTAACTTCTGTTCCTCTTTGTTCTCTGACAGGTATTCAGAAACTGTACACTTTTTAAGTTGCTTTTCACTTGCTTTTCCTTGGTGTGGTGTTCTTTCTTTATTTGTGCCTGTAGTTTCAGTGTCTGATATCTTCTCTTCTACTTGAGTACAGCCTGCAGTTGCTTTTTGTAATCTGTTAGGGGACACTCGAACAAAAACTCCCCCATGGCGAACAAAAACAACTTTTCCATCCTGAAACACAACTCTACCAGGTCCAAGCCATCTGTCTCTACCCTCACGCTTGTAGTACACCAAATCTCCATTCTCATAACATTGTTCAGCTGCCCTCACTTTGTTCAGTAATGCCCGTCTGATTCTCTCATCAGCTTCTGCCTCTATGTATGCTCGTCTGGTGCTGTGCAGTAAATTCAGATGTTTAGCAAAAGTCTCACTCACTGTACGGCCTTCTAAAGCTGGTAACTTGTCTGTCATAATGTTGGGTAGATTGGGGTTCCATCCAAACACAAGCTGGTGGCTACTAAAGCCGTTCCACATCTGTAATACATTCCTTGCCATGTTAGCCCAGCACAACAAGCTCTGCTCATTTACATCTTTGTAGTCCTGTTCCAATTTTGTTAGCATCATATCCGTTACGGAGTGCACTCGTTCACACAAGCCGTTCTGAAATGGGCTTTCACCTGCGGATGTGCACACTTTGACGTTCAAAATTGATGCCACTTCTCGCATTTCGTCAGAGTTAAATTCTCCTCCATTATCTGTCATAATTGCACCCATAACACCAAATATCCCTATCCAGTGAGACATGATTTTATCAATGACATCAGTTGTCTTTTTCCTCTGGATAAAAATGGAAATTGTGTATCTGGACCACATGTCAATCAAATGTAAGATCCACTTTCCTCTCCAGTACTTCAGATCCATGGCCACCTTCTCATTAAAGTAAGTCGCCATTGGAAATGACACAACAGGCCGTGAAGGGGTTCTTGCATAGGTCTTGCACACATCACATCTCTCTTCTATTTTTTCAAGATCCTCGTCAAAGTTGTCTCGCCAAGCACCTGCATCCTGTAAGAGGGATACTAGTCGTTTCTTTGGTGGGTGCGCAAACTGTCGGTGCAGTTTTAACAGAGTTGAGTATCTCTTTTTTGGGTCTACATCATCAATCCTGACTGAGCAAACTTCCTCAACAGGTATCATTTCTGCTTTATCTATGGGAATACAATAGTGTCCAGAAGAGGTCACATTAAGGTTCATTGTTTTCCCTAAAATCTCCGCTGTGTCATCCTCTAAGTTCAACTTCACACCAGCAGTTTTCATAGCCGTTCTTGACAACAGCAACGGAATGTCTGAATCAACAACATCAGTTATTATGGTCACATCTTTCCCTGCTATACGAGCTGGAATTGCAAATTCTCCTTCAGATTTCAGACGAGTCCCCCCTCCAAACTTAAACATTTTTCTGCCTTCAGTTTTCTTAACTCTATTTTTGTCCAAATCATTGAGTGAATCGATGTATGTGTTGATCCATGCACTACCACACACAGTACTACTGCAGGCACTGTCTAGGACTGCACAATTTCTAGCTTCCATCCCCAGGTGTCTTATTTCCTTTGGTTGGTAACCTGTAAACAGTACGAATTCTTCTTCTTCAGTTGAACATGCATTTACTTTTGCCATATTTTCCCAACTATGAGGACATGCTGCCATCAGATGTCTATATGACCCGCAAGACTTGCATGTCAACACATTTCCATCTGGTCCTGATGGATTCATACTCTTTTTAACTGCTGAACTGCCTGCACGTGATTGTCCCCCATGCTGACCTCGATAAAAGCCTCGACTTTGGCCACTTTGAAATCCTCTGCCCCGCATCTGCTCACTTCTTCCCCCTCCTCGATAAAATTTGTTGTTCCTCATTCTAGCATATCCAGCTGCCATCAGCGCTTCTTCGTTCTCTGCAAGGAATGCTGGCTCAAGTTTAATGGACATTGGTGTAGAAGAAGAATGTCCTTCACAAGTTTCACCTTTGAATTTTTTAAGGGATTTCTTAGCTTCCTCATACAGAGTTTCTTTATTTTCAAAATTCATTCCTGTCAAAACAATCATTCTTTCTTCTTTGCTAATTTGTGATCTTTTGAGTAATTTGAATGCTAAAATCTCTGGAGGTAATTTCATATTTTTCTTCTCAATTTTTCTGTATTTAGCATCAAAAATGGAAATGTATTCATTGACAGATTGTCCATCAGATCTTTTAAAATCTTCAAAGTCTTCAAATTTCTCTAAGCTATCTGCTAAATCATCTTTGGCCAAATGTTTGTCCAAAAATTCTATCAATGTTTTCAAACCTGTCTCTTTTTTGAGATCCTCCAAATTCAGCTGATCAAACACTTTTTCTCTTATCTGGGACTCATCATTTTCAGGAAGAGACAATGCTATAGCAACACCTTGTTTCTTTTTATCTAGCTCAGTGACCTCTTTCCATGCTAAAAGTTCTTGCTTGAAGAGTTCATAACTTTTGATTTTAGGATTGTACAAAGGGGGGTTGATTTTTGTTGACATTTTCTCAGTCCACTAACACCACTGTTTTTCACATTTATCAAACTCTGAATAACAAGTAATTAATTGTCACACCTCGCTTACACTGTTTCTAACACTAGGAATCACCAATTTTCTTTCAACCACGCTCTGCTACCATTGTTAGACCATGTGCTTTATTCAACTCCTTCACTAAAAGTAACTTTACAGGATGAAGAGCTCCCTTAGGGGGAGATAAGTAAAACATAAACAAGAGTTACTTCTCTTGTCATTGCATATTAAGTAAACTAACAACTAATGCATTCAGACATATCAGTGCTTTGCAAAAATATCAACATATATTCATATTTAATACCATTTTAAGTTGAGATAAATATCAGTCTTAAGTAAATGGTTTTCTACAAGTACAAAGGGAAGATTTCCAGATTTGAAACCAGTCACAAGTAATTTCATCAAAATTGACATTTTCACATTTTTTCACAGTTTCATGTTCATGAACATCGACACACTTTTAGCAGTTCTATTTAACTATTGATTTTCATTTAATTAAAGTTGTAATTCAAATATTTCATATCTGATGTTTTGTTGTGTTTTTAATGTAAAAAGTTGTAGGTAAAATCAAGATAGATTGTCCAACACAAAATGTAGATTCCATACAATATTTTCAAGCATATTGCCCACTATTTTAGTACAATTTAGTGCTTCAATGCTCTGAATTTTATTTATTGTTGGAAATGGTTGCAAAACATGTAATATAATTATGGTACATGTATGATAACAGAATTTTTTTACTCAAATGATTTGCAAATAAAATATTCCACACCTTCAGATATATAATGTATTACAAGAACTTAGAGATATGTGAATTTATATTCACACTTTAATACTTGACTGCTTTTTATTTTGAAACAGCTACTGACGCCTACAAGAACATGTTGTCTGGTTCTCTCCCCATCCAACAGCGACCAATGGCAGACGAGGAAGAAGATACAGATGACGATGTTGAGAAACAGTTTGCGTCTGCACTATCCCCAAGAGACCAGTAAGCTCTGTGTATATTACATAGCACTGCATTTCTACAACTTTTATCATTAACCTAATATCAACAAAACAACATCATCAACTGTGGAATCATTAAATTTCTTGGGGCCAATTTTAGTTTTTACAGATTCACGAGAATGTAATTTCGTGGATTTTCTAATGCATGTATGATCAATTAGTTTATGCAGAGACATTTATTTATGTCTCTGGTTAATGTTGTCATTCTTTATTAATAAAAATGTAAAAAAAAAAATGTGTTTGTTTGTTATAACCACAGTGCAAGATATATTGCCTAAATATTATGTCTAAATTTTTTGTTTTTTTAGAATTGCAACAACTATTCCCACTGGTACAGGTAAAATGATGGAACAGGATGTTTTGTCTGATGAGAGCTCCACTGTGGCCACTCCTCTCTATGTTCCTACAGGTGTAACCAGGTACATGTAATACCATTTACCTGCAGATTGATTTTGATTTTTAAATCATATTTATTTCAACAAAGAACTATATATGATATTGGTCAAATTTGGCCCCCATAATTCGCAATTTTTAAAGTGTTTTAGGTACATTAAATTGTTGTGTTAATTTTAAGAATAGTTGATATAAAATATATTTTTTGGCCTATTTATTTGATTTTTTTTTCACTCATTTGCAGTATATGACGTCAGAAGTGACTCTTTATAATTCAATCAAAATCGGTGAAAAAATGATGTTTTTCTAATCTTTTTTTTTTGAGTGGGAAATATAGAGCGACATTTTGAACAAGAGCAAACTTTTTGTTACTTATAAGTATTCGATAGATACATCTTTGGGGAAAATATTTTAGTTGTTCAAGCAATCGTTCAATGTTTTCTTAAAGAGAAACTGCTTCAAAATAAGCTGTTTTATGCTAAAAATGCGAAATATATGTATATATGTACAAAGAGAGCAAAAAACAACAATAGTAAAATGACGATGTTCATTTTAGGGGCCATTTTAGGCTCAAACCATATATTATTACTTATTAGGTTTGTTACTGACTGTGTATACAGAAAGAACTATATATGATATGAGTTGAATTTTGCCCCCACAATTCGCCATTTTTAAAGTGTTTCGGGAATATTAAAATGTTATGTTATTTTTTAGAGGAGTTGATATAAAATATATTTTTCACCTATTTATTTTATTTATTTACACTCACTTGCAGTATATGACGTTAGAAGTGACGCTATTTCTATAATTCAATCAAAATCAGTCAAAAATTGACATTTTTCTTACCTTTAAACGAATGGGAAATATAGAGCGCATGCTTGAACAAGGATAATTTTTTTGTCAGTTATTAGTCTTGGCTAGTTACATCTCTGATTAAAATATGTTGTTTGTTCAAGCGTGCGCTCTATGTTTTTTGAAAGAAAAACTGCTTGAAAACAAGCTGTTTTATGCTAAAAATGCAAAAATGGCGGGGAAAGACTGTCTTCATGATACCATATTTCTAAATTGTGGGCACTTGAATCAAAATGAACATAATGTATAAACATCACATATATATCTGTACAAAGAAAACAAAGATTTACAGTAAAATGATGATGTTCATTTTAGGGGGCCATTTTAGGCCCTTATCATATATAGTCCTTTGTGGGGTTGGTAAAGTCCATAGAAGGCGAGGCGAACCGAGCTGTCTATGGACTTTACCGATCCCACAAATTTCTTAACACAGTCAGTAACAAACCTAATAAGTGTTTTGTTTTGTCGAGGACCTAAAGTTTGATATGTAAACAAACAGAAGATAATACATAATATCAAAATTCATAGCTTAATTCTCTAATTTTTTACCTTTTCGTCAGTCGTCTGTGCAAACTTGGATGCCATATTGTAGGATCATAATATTACGTCACGGGCAAAGGGGGGGTCACTCTAAATATTTTGGGGCTTAAAAATCAAAGGTATGGTTGAACATTTGTGTAAAAAATCAGCTTAAATAACGTTACGTCCGCCATATTGCGGTATAAATTTTGACGCTCGCCGTGTAAAGAAATTTATAAGGCAATCATGTGACGCTATTCATCCAATGACGTCGAGACATTCCAGTTCAAGGCAAAACAAAGTCCTTTGTTTAAATAACCTCATGATTTGGTTGTACATGTGATGATACATTTGCAACCCTGACATGTTATTAGACTTCAATACAAAATTATTTACTTGGCATAACAATTTACATGTATTAAAAATGAAAAAGTTTAAAGTAATGATATATGTTTACAGTACTAAACCCACCAAGTCGGGCATGACTACACCAAGATCTGCAGGCCTTTCCCAGAGTGGCTCAAAACGACCAGGTAAATTTTCATGGTCAAAACAAAAAATGTCATGTACTGTATTAACAAACAGTCTTGATAACTGGGAACACTTCTTCACAATCTAGTGTTCAAATATAGTAAAGAATCTATAATTATGATATTCCATTACAGGTCTTCAGTTCCAGTCCGACCTTGACACAGATACAGAAATAGACATTCTCCAGAAGAAAGAGGAGGACCCAGGCAAAGACGATGAAGACTTTTTTGAGTTTTATGAATAATATGTTTTATCCTGTTATTTCACGAAATAACAGAAATTTGTTACTGCTGTTGAGAACAGTTATCCTAGTCACTAGTAATCAAACAACTGTACAACAACTGAAAATTGTCCAGACACATTCAATATTGTCAATAAGATTTATTGTACAAAATGTTATGCTATAGACAGTAATTACAACCACTAGTATTTGTTGAACATATTGCATAAACATGAGAATCAATTTTATGCATCCAATTATACACTAGTTAAAATACCAGATGTAAACCTGTTAACCACAATAAATTATTAATCTAACTTAGATGTTTTCTTTATTTCTCTTTTTGATTTTGTACTGATGAGAGATTTTGAAATTTCTGCTCACTTTGTTATGGTATATTTTATTTATTCCTAGCAGTGGTTCTAGGATTCAAAGACAGGGTGATCCAGAAAAATAATCTACATGTTTGTCACAAAAAAGGAACAAAGCTAGAAGAAAGAAATTCATTTACAAACTTCTTTTTAATCAACCAGCTATGTTTATCAACTGGCATAAAAAAAAAATCCAGTATGTGAAAAAGATTGCATGAAAATTAAACTCAGTGTAATGAGTTGTAGCTGCATGGCAATCGCTTTATGATGACATTATTGAATGTTCGTCCTGATGACTGTGAATAGGCTATTTCCTGTGAGTGGATACACCCTGCTGTCATGTGTCTTCAGCCTCATCTTCATCACTCTCTTTATCCCAGTCTTTCATCTTGGCCCCCATCATAAAGTCCTCTCTCAGGGCGCTCCACTTCTCTTCTTTCTTGATTTCAATCTGCAATTATTTTTTAGCAAATAATGAGATATGCCATTAAATTCATGACAATGGGGGAATTATCAAATGCACATGTGTATCTGCTAGATACTGAATAATTACAAACAGCTGAGGAATAAGTTGTGTAAATACATGTACATATATTATCTATAGATTAATACCTATACCCTTACTTAAAGTATTCTTATGATGATAAATATTGGTCACTTATTGTACTTATTAGATGAAGTGAAACTGGATTTGATGCATATATTAAAATCATATATTAAAATCAGTTTGATTATTATTCGAGAGCAAAATGAGATTCAAGGGACATAACTCTTTTTCAGATACAAAATTTAGAATCTAAAATGTAATTCTTTAGCAAATTAAAAGATATCTTCAGTAAATATTCATCAGTAGCCTCTATATAATCATAATAAACACAACAGACATCTGTATATTTCACCTTCTCTGGTTTGCTGTCGGCACTCTTCAGTATATCCAGGAATTTGTCCTTTGTCATTGATTTTTCCACTTTCTCTCTTTTCAGTTCTGAGGATCCTACTTCTTTAATCTTTTCATCCAACACTTTCTGTTGTTTACGGACTGCATTAAAGAGTTGTACAACTCCCCTATATAAATATTATAAATCAAAATTTGAAATGTACAATATCCAAACCTGCGTTGGTAATGAGTACCCGGTACATGTATTACACAAAAAAAACACTACCTAGTTTACCATTAGTTTTCAGATATTCTGTTTTAATCAATTTTATTACTGTACTGGTAATTTAAGTGCCCCTTAAATATTGGGTTTGCAATCATACAGAGAAACACATTTTCCGATGAATATTTTAACCATCATTTTTTACTTTTATTTGGAAATTTGGTCATTTATTCCTAACAAAATAGGAAATCCATAAACATATTTAGAAAAACAACCAAGGAATACAGAGATAAAATGATAGTATACCACATTAGGCCAAAATAATAAAACAAAATTATTGTTTGTTTGGAATTGCCTCCCTCCTCATTGCAAAACACCCACTGGAACATTTTATTAGCAAAAAATAAAAAGAATGCAATACAAAAAATTCCCCCCTCCCTCTTGGGTCTAGAAACCTCCAGGTGCCAATTTCAAACAATCTTTTAAGGATGGCCTTACAGTAAATAAATATGTCATTACAACATCACAACAATCAAACCTTTGTGCTATTCTCTGTAGTTTCCTTTCCCTCTCCTTTTCTAGTGGGTTTGGTTTAGTGCGACCCATTTCTTCCCATAGTCTTTTCTGATATAAAAAAAAAGAATCACTGTAACATATTTAATCTCTGCAACTTAAGGTTGTATGGAACATCTGTCAATATTAATGTGGATTAAAGTACATTATAATTAAAACACTTTCACTATTTTAGAATTTAAATTTTTTTAAATATTTAACCAAAAGTAGCTTTTAAAGATATTTGGAAAAGTAAAAATTGTAAAACCCCAGTGGGATTTGAACTCATGACTAACAGATTCATAGCATACCCTCTAACCCACTGCGCTAAGTTAAGTTAAGTTCTCACTGTTAAGTGAGAGTATTGGAAAAGAACCTACTTCTATAATTACACTTAATTTTATTGTTTATTTCGATAAACAATACGTCACAACATGGAGGTATCCCATACCACCTTAAAAAAGAAGATAAATGTTCTGAAATATAATTTTCAATGAAAATTTTCACCTTTTGTTGAGATACTTGGGTTTCTCTAGAGTCTTCATCTATATTTTGTCTTTTCTTTGCTAACTCTTTATCAGTAGTTCCTTTGGCTAGAATTATCTGTTGGTGTGCTGGAATTTGCTTTTTAAGAATTTTAGCCATGGCATCAGCAAGTCCAGCTTTTGAATCTGTATGGGTTTCAGAGTCACTAAGTCTTTCATCAAGCTGAGAAAGTATGTTTCCTTCATCATCATCATCATCATCATCGTCATCATCATCATCATCGTCATTATCATCACTGTCATCAACATCATTGTCATCATCCGCCTCCTCTTCATGATCAACTTCTGATTTTGTTTTTACACTTGAGATCTCATCATCACTGAATTCTGCAAGTCATGAAAGACAACCATAATTTTTGTTGAAATAATAAAACAATTAACAACTAAATGAGACTTTATTTGAGTCTTTGACTTATTGAAACAGGAAAATATGTTTTTAATTATTTATTTATCTTTTTTTTATGTGTGTGTAAAATATTACAAATACATTTATTGCCACTAAGTAACACAATTACTGTAACAATAATTGACAAAGGCTTGATTATATCAAGAACACGTGTAACACTATGGTACTTGTACAAACTAAAGTATTTATTTCATCTCTGATGGAAAATAGATTACATTCATGTTATAAAGTGAATTAGACAAAGAAACAGCAATGCTCAAAAGACCAAACCTACCAACGAATGAATAATCAGATAGCTCTTAACAAAATTTCCTTCTATTCTCTACATAACACTGAATGCTTATGTAGTAAAAATTAGTATTACATGTTAGTCCTATTTGTAAACAGTGATAAAATGTCAAATGGTCAACACGTTCACAGTAATAATTACTGTACGTTCATGTCAGATAACTTTTTCTGAGCATTGAGGTGTATTTAAAAATGAGACTTCTTTCATGTTATTCCTACCTTGTTCAGAGCCACTTGTGGCCGACGCACTGTCTTCAGAACCATCAGATTGATGCAACACGTGTACCTCTGTCATGTTGGATGAAATTGAAAGTGAAAGTGAAATTCAGAATATTTGCTATCTTGTTATAACGAAACGAATGTATGTAATGTTTTATAAATAATATCCCGTGAATCAGCGTTAATTTTACTAACTCAGATAAATAATGTAAAAATATTGATTTTTGTGGAAATAAACTTATGTTATAATCTTCACCACAAATCAAGATTATAGCGAGGAATTAATTTCCATCGGGTTCAGTATTTTCTTACTTGTAAACTTCCGGCAGCATGGATGGATTTGATTTGTTTCGAAAATTGGGAGTGGGAACAAAATTTGATTTTAAACGATTTAAGAGTGATGCAAATGTCCTAAATGTAAGAAAAGCACACAATAATAATTTTTGCTCTGTGAATTTATTCCCGAGCAGTGAGTACACCTTAAAAATTTCTCTGTTGACCAAATAAATAATCAATGTTCTGGCATTTCAGCTACTACCAGCTGCTTCTGTGTCGAAGTCTGCTACAAAGAAAGCAAGATTAGATGCTGGTCACGAACAGCAAGAATCTGGTAGAGTAAATCGCTTTCTTCGGTGTTTATTTAGAGTAAAGTGACGTTCCCCACATAAGAAACACATGCAAACTCAAAAATTTGTGACATTGGTCATCTGATGAATTTATACAGTAATTGAAATTTACAAATTTGCATATTCCAAACATTGGTTTTTTTATCAGACAATGAAGTGCAAGAAGCACCAGACGTAAATCATGAAAAGCATACAGAAGAGGGAGACCTGACTGTTTTACAGGGGCTTAAGAAAAAAGGAGAAAAACAACGCACAAAGAAATCTAAACAGAGCTTTGCTCAGATGAAACAAGAAAAGGTATATGATGTATAAGTCATAGCATATTTGACAGTCATGCCATATTTGACATCTTTTAAGAGAGAGGAAAGATTAAAATTATGGGATTTTTTTTTTTTTGCAAATATGAGAAAAAATGTTACACATGTATGTGAAGTAAGTTTTTATTTTTAGTTTTGTTTTGTTTCCAGATAAACCACATAAGAAATAAAAACAGAATTCATTGTTTTGGGCAAGATCCGCCAAATCCTTGTACGAGCTTTGAACAGTTAGCCGCTACTTATGGACTTAATCCTCAGATCATCAAAAACATTGCTTCCATTGGATACACTCAACCAACTCCCATCCAAATACAAGCTATTCCAGCAATGATGGATGTAAGTATATTTAAGTAATCATATCTGTAGTGCATGTATTACCAGGTAGTCTGTTACATCACTGGTGTTAATCAACTGTTTGTTACTGCTGCAGTAACTGTAATCTAATATGGCAACATTTAAAAAAGGGCAAGAAATTTTCAGGTCAATAATGATCCTTACCTTATTGTTTTCTTTTCATGGGCTTTTTATCTTTATTGTTTTGTAAATATATGATAAGCAAAATATAAACCAGTAGCAGGACATCAGTTTGCTGAATAATGAACAGAAGTTTCATGAACTATGGTTACATACAGTGTACACTTTATTTGTAACATCAAGAAATAAATTTTAATTTTTCTTTATTGTGAATTGATTTCTACAATTTTTTCTAATTCTCAGAGGAGAGAAATATTGGCTTGTGCACCCACAGGATCAGGAAAAACGGCAGCTTTTCTCCTTCCCATCATGCATCACTTGAAGGAGCACAAAAAGAAAGGCTACCGAGCTCTGATACTGGCTCCGACCCGCGAGTTAGCCAAACAGGTCGACACTTACCTAGTTTATCCTATCCCTTCATTCTATACATAGATAATCATAACACAGCTAGAATTGTAAAAGAGAAATATACCCAACGACTTAAATCTAAATACATTTAACTACATCAATGGTTTATTTTTAATTTCAAATAACATGCATTAAATTTTGGGAGTTTTATCAGGTTTATGAATTTTTCGAAAATGCTTATGACATATTTCTGGAATTTTTTATATGATTAACAGATATACAGAGAGTTTTTAAGATTATCAGAAGGTGTAGGACTTAAAGCTCATTACATTAGTAAGTCAACAACAGAAAAAAGACTGGAGAAAAAATATGGTAGGTATTCATAGGCTAAACTATCATGCATGTGTCTAATTTTTTCTTGTGAATCATTCAGTGACATTTACATGTATGTAGCTGTCTGACAAAATGGTAATGCATGTACCATTTTTGCTTTTAATGTAAACATAGTGGCCCTTTTATTGTTGTATGGCACATATACAAATGAAGTGTCCTACTTACAGATGTGTTGGTTTCTACCCCCAATAGACTGGTGTATATGTTACAAGAGGATCCTCCCCTTATCAACCTCAGTCAGTAAGTACCCACCATGTTACACTTATTGAGTGTTCCTGAATAACTCATTATTTTACTTATCTTCTAATATTTACTAGAAAGTATTACATTTAGATTGATAGAAGACTTATAAATTGTAGACAAAAACAACTTTTTTTAAGCCTTTTTACGCATTGTATGTATTTTACAATAAGGGCATGTATTATCACTGTTATTTCAGGGTGGAATGGCTGGTAATTGATGAATCAGATAAATTGTTCGAAGACGGGAAAACTGGCTTCAGAGATCAGGTACATTTTGCCATTAAGATTTTATGCATAAAGAATTTACTGCAAAGTTTTATTAGTTTTTAAAAATTGTCATGACATGATACATATGTTACAGTTGATCATTTATAAACAACTCTATACTTGTGTTACAGTTGGCCAAGGTTTATCAAGCCTGTAACAGCAATAATGTCAAACGAGCCATGTTTAGTGCGACCTTCGCCGTGGAAGTAGAAGAATGGTGTAAACTGAACTTGGATAATGTGTTACAAGTGTACATAGGAGCCAAGTAGGTGCTCTTGTTCACAGCCTACTCTGCTGATGAACTAATTTTTTTTCTTTGCTCTACCATATATACATGTGCCGGTACCCATTTATTGGGTTTGTAAAACCAATGTTGCTGTTTTTTTTAAATTCCTTGTTCAATGTTAATCCAACTGACAAAGAGACTATAAAACAATTAGACAAATTAGACACCATAAGAAAATTTAAATTTTTTCTTGATGTTTCCATACATGTATATACCGGTAGCTTACATTATACACAATGAAGTGTACCAAACAGCTCATGTATTATTGTGCCTGTTTTTAGGAATTCTGCTACAACAACAATAGAGCAGGAACTAAAGTTTGTGGGAACAGAATCAGGAAAATTACTGGCAGTTCGTGACATCATAGCAAAGGTAAACCAAATTGTTGAGTAACTAGTTCCTTCAACATAGTTCACATTTAAAATAGTAAAAAGTGTTTGCAAATACATGTATGCAGATTGATACTAAACAGATAGAAGTAAACAAATGTTGACAAAAGTTGATTATTGGCTTCAATTCAATCAGGTGAATTTTTTTTGCAGGGAGTTCAGCCTCCTGTCCTAATATTTGTTCAGTCCAAGGAAAGAGCGAGAGAACTTTTCCATGAGCTGATTTACGACGGAATGAATGTGGATGTTATTCACAGTGATCAGACACAAGAGCAGGTAAATTAATCCCCTCGCATCTGCAAAATTTCAGGGACTTTTATGGTACATGTATATTGGTCTTATTAGGAATCAAAAGAGACATGACAGTAAGAATTTTTATACAAACATTATCACACTAATGATTTTTCAGAGAAGAATAAATTTAATTTAATTGTAGAGAGATAATGCTGTCAAAAATTTCCGCTCAGGGAAGACTTGGATATTAATCTGTACGGAGTTGATGGGAAGAGGAATGGACTTCATTGGAGTTAATCTGGTCATTAATTATGATTTCCCCAACAGTGCCATCAGTTACATTCACAGAATAGGTAACTGTTATTAAAATTTGTTGTAGAAAATCCTGTGACTTCTTTGACGTGATACACAGTATAGTGTTAAACAATAAATTTTTACGGAAAGACTTAGAGTACACATCCTGAATAGAATTCAAAGTTACGGATGTCACAAATGATATATATTGGAATAAATAAAGGGAAAAGAATGAATAGTATATTGTTTTTTTTGGTGGGCCTACAACAAATAAATAGGTACTTATAAATACCTTTTATGACCCTTTTATCTGTCCTGTTTTAAATTAATCTTCAACATCTGATTTAAAAGATTTGAAATAATATATGTTTTAAAATTTAATGGTACTTAGTATCTATCTAGTGTTTACTTTTCCGAACCAGACAGTGCAGTTGTGATGAACTGTATTGTGAAAGCATTCACCTGCATACCTACCATTATTTTATCATTAACCCTCTGGTTTTGTTTTTCCTGGCTTCAGGTCGTACTGGAAGAGCTGGGCGGTCGGGGAGAGCCATCACATTCTTCACGGAGAATGACTCCATGTACCTCAGGAGGTGGTGTATTGATTCATCTTTGTTAATCAAATACTGTAAACAAATTTTTATTTGCGTGCGAGAAATGATCGCAAAGTTTGTGAGAGCCTCCTCGTCAATAATATTTCTCACTACAAACCATTCATTGTCATATGGCTATAATAAGAACAGACATGATGAATAAAAGGACTGATTCCAAAAAATTAATTGTCACGAACCATTTTTAGCTCACCTGAGCCAAAGGCTCAAGTGAGCTTTTCTGATCACAATTTGTCCGTTGTCTGTCGTTGTCGTCGTCGTTGTTGTTAACTTTTCACATTTTCATCTTCTTCTCAAGAACCACTGGACAGATTTCAACCAAATTTGGCACAAAGCACCACTAGGTGAAGGGGATTCAAGTTTGTTCAAATGAAGTGCCACGCCCTTTTAAAAGGGGAGATAATTGAGAATTATTAAAAATTTGTTGGTATTTTTCAAAAATCTTCTTCTCAAAAACTATTCAGCCGGAAAAGCTTAAACTTGTGTGGAGGCATCCTCAGGTAGTGTAGATTCACATTTGTTCAAATCATGGTCCCTGGGAGTAGGGAGGGGCCACAAGAGGGGGATCAAGTTTTACATAGGAATATATAGAGAAAATCTTTAAAAATCTTCTTCTCTAAAACTATTTGGCCAAAAAACCTCAAATTAAAATGGGAGCATCCTAAGGTAGTGTAGATTCAAATTTGTTCAAATCATGGTTCCGGGGGGAAGGGGGGGCCACAATTGGGTGATCAAGTTGTACATAGGAATATATGGAGAAAATCTTTAAAAATCTTCTTCTCAAAAACTATTTGGCCAGAATAGCTCAAATTTAAATGGAAGCATCCTCAGGAAGTGTAAAATTGTTCAAATCATGGTCCCCGGGGGTAGGGTGGGGCCACAATTGGGGGATCAAGTTTTACATAGGAATATATAGAGAAAATCTTTAAGAATCATCTTCTCAAAAACTATTAGGCCAGAAAAGCTCAAATTAAATTGGAAGCATGCTCAGGAAGTGAAGATTTAAGTTTGTTCAAATCATGGTCCCTGGGGGTAGGATGGGGCCACAATTGGGGGATCAAGTTTTACATAGGAATATATAGAGAAAATCTTTAAAAATCTTCTCCTCAAAAACTATTAGGCCAGGAAAGCTCAACTTTGAGTGGAAGCATCCTCAGGTAGTGTAGATTCAAGATTGTTTAAATCATGGTCCCCGGGGGTAGGGTGGGGCCTTAATAGGGGGATCGTGTTTTAAATAGGAATATATAGAGAAAATCTTTAAAAATCCTCTTCTCAAAATCTTTTTGGCCAGATAAGCTCAAATTAAAATGGAAGCATCCTCAGGTAGTGTAGATTTAAGTCTGTTCAAATCATGATCCCCGGGGGTAGGGTGGGGCCACAATTGGGGGATCAAGTTTTACATAGGAATATATAGAGAAAATCTTTAAAAATCTTATTCTAAAAAATCTATTAGGCCAGATAAGCTCAAATTAAAATGAAAGCATCCTCAGGTAGTGTAGATTCACATTTCTTCAAATCATAGTCCCCGGGGGTAGGGTGGGGCCACAATTGGGGGATCAAGTTTTACATAAGAGTATATAAAGAAAATCTTTTAAAAAATTTCTTTTAATAACTATTTGGCCAAGAAATCTCAAATTGGCGTGTAACCATCCTCAGATAATGTAGATTCAAGTTTGTTCAAATCATGGTCCCTGGGGGTAGGGCGGGGCCACAATGGGGGATACATTTTTATACATAGAGAAAATCTTTAAAAGTCTTCTCCTCAAAAGTATTCGGCCAGGAAAGCCCAAATTTGAGTGGAGGCATCCCCAGATCATATACTTTCAAGTTTGTTTAAATAATAGTCTAAGGGTAGGGTGAGGCCACAATGGCCACAATGGGGGATGAAATTTTACTTAGGAATATATAGAGAAAATCTTTCAAAATCTTCTTTTTAAAGACTATTTGGCCAGAAAAGCTTAAACTTGTGTAGAGGCATCCTCGGGTAGTGTAAATTCAAGTTTGCAAAATCACAGTCCCTAGTGGTAGGGCGGGACCGTGATGGCGGTTTGAATTTTTACATAGGAATATATAGAGAAAATCTTTAAAAATATTCTGGGAAAGTTTTTGGTCCAAAACTCAGTATGAAAGCACAGGTTATGAGATTAAAGGTAGATTTAAGTTTGATGAAACCATGATTCCCTAGAGAATAGTGGGGCCACGAAATGGAGGGGGGGGGGTATATAGGAATAGAGAAAAATCTTAGAGGTACAACAACAAAAGGGGCTTGGTATTTACCAAAAAATAAGAGGTGGATAAAAATTGGCAGATTTTCAATTATTTTTTAGCAAGATCTACTGTACTCAGTTGTCAAGATATTTTGATACTGTAATGCTAATTTGATCAGAATTAAGGCAATTGTTGCTCAGGTGAGCGATGTGGCCCCTGGGCCTCTTGTATTTCTAGTGTCGGTATATCGCGAAATAAAATAGTTGCTAATAAAAGTTGGTTTTTAGTATATGATGTGGTGGGGTATATATGCACTTATAACAGTGTGCCAGCATTGTTCATATAGACATATGTACACTCCATGGTGGTAGACTATAAAATCCCTGAAGTGCATCTGTTCTTAGTCATTAACTAAGATGGACTTGCATTTGTACAGGAAACTTGTTATTCCTTCATTTTTCACTCAAATAGGTAATTTATTAAGAACATTTAGCTATCCGCACTAACACAATCAAATTTTTTTAATGATTACTTTTATTCTCTATTTCAGCATTGCTCGAGTGATGGTGAATGCGGGATGTCCCGTCCCTAATTACATGTTAGATATGAAACGTCCAAACAAGTAAGATAGCATAAAGTACATCCAAACATATTATTCCTAAATAGCACACACGGTATACTTAGCTCACCTAAACCAAAGGTTTTTAGCCATAAGTTCAAGGTTCTTCCTTATAACAACCATTGTAAGGCATCCATCCACAAAATTTCTCATACCTCATAACATGCTAGATATGAAACGCTCAAACAAGTTATATGCTCTAGTGAACTTTCCTGATACTGTAGATTCCTTATTTTACGCGAGTTCTTAATTCGTCGATTTAACGGTTTTCCATCAAAGCGCGAGAACATAAAATCGCGAATGCTGAAATTTTATCATATTTTCATGTGGTTTACATATGTCTGAAAATTAAAAGTGAGTTATAAAATTTGTGAGACGGGCTTCTCGCGATTTTACGCGGATAATAATTCCTCATGTTTAATTAGGAATTTACAGTAATACCCATTTTTTTTCATCCATTTGTCTGTAAACTTTTTTATGTTTGACTCCTTCTCTAGAGCCAAATTAGTCAATCCATTGATAAAAAGGTCTAAATTAAAAAATAAAGTGACACTCCCATAAAGAAGATATAATAATAAATCATTGAAAAATGATAGCTGTCTTAAATTATCTTCTATAAACATTTTTGTCTTATATTTACTCAAAGTAACAATGTGTTTACATAACTTTTTTCTGTTTTGTTTTTATTTTCATTTTGTTTTATTTTCAAGAAAAATAAGGAGAGCTGCTAAGAGAGTTCCAAAGCGAGATCGAATCTCAACCGTCTCTCAGTATGACATTGATAAACTCAACAAGAAAAGGTTTGTTTTTATGTTTCTGTTAGTATTAAATACCATTTCAATTACTCTCTTAATAGAATATGGTAAAATTATTGTGAAACTTTGAGATTAGTATCAGGGGTATATCCTAACATGCAGTGTTTACTGGTATGTATTTGTGTAGCCGATATATTATTTTTTTTCTGAAATATCAATTGTTTGATTATTTGTTCTGTAGGAAATACATATCAAAGGACAAGGGAAAATCAAATAAGCGAGCAAAACTGAAGAGAGGTGCAGAAAAAAGTTGAAATTGGATTCCACAGTGCAGAAACTTTACATAACCCAAGGACTTTGATAAATTAAGGTTTCTGAGTCTGCAAAGATAATACAAGATTAAGGTTAACTTTTCAATTTTACCAGAAGAAAATGAAGTCCAGTTACATGTGTGATGGTTATCAGTGAAAAGATTCCCTTTCACTCCTGTATACATTAGAGAGTGTATGTTAGATTACAAAACTACAATATGAATGTTGGAAAAACCTTGTTTGATATGGAACTATTTGTCCGTTAAGATTAGCATTAAGTATTTTTACTATGCAAATGTCAATCGGATAGTAAAACTTGTATAACATTAAGCCCTCTTAAGTATATTTGCTCCTAGGCCATGTTGTTTGACCAATTCCATGAGAACCATCAGCTTACCAACTTTAGAATAAACTTCATGGTCAGAATAGCCAAGAGAAATAGATATTCATGATTGATTGTCAGGTCATACGTCATGAAGGTTACTTCAACATGTACTGGTATTATCAATATGGCATATCTTGTTTTGTGTAGAACTGGATGTCAGTTAATAAAATTGTCAGTATATTTCACATCAGTCTTTAATTTTTGATACTTGGTAACTGTAATTTACAAAAATCAGAAGAAGGAAATAAATGATGATTTTTCTGTTTAAATTCAAGGAGCTCCCATCTATGAAAAACCCACCAAGTCAAAATACATTTTCGCCCTTCAACACTTGCAAACAGTTTCGCCCTGTGTTGAATTCGCCCAGACGCTGTTGTGTTTTAAGAGTGATAATATGAGGCATGGGAATTCACCCAGTCTTAAATTTGCCTGCCAACAACGAGGGCAAAAGGGCTGAGTGTTTTCCTTTATACTGAACTGGTATATCCAAGTACAGTCAGACCTCGTTATCTCGAACTAGATGGGACTAGTTAAAAACTTCGAGATATCAAGGGTAAATTACTAAAAGTATAAGTGGTTGAGACTTACAACTCACTTCGACATATCCATTGTATTCGAGATATCAGTGTTCGAAGTTCAACTGTTTTGTTAAAATAAACAAAGATTTCGATAATACATGTATTTTTTTTTTTTTTAAATACATGCACAGAATGTTTTCTCTGGTTAGTCCAACACAAAATAGCAAAACAAAACAAAAACAATAATAAATGACTGAAGCTAGTTTATTCATAATGGCACAAATACAACCAATAAAGCATCAAACAGCTCGGTAAACGGTGTGTTATTGCACTATCAATGCAGGTTTTACTAGGGGAGGACTCGGCTAGCATTTACTTGAATGTTACACAATGAGTCAAATCAAATCACTACTAACTTTTCAACACAATCCTTGCTCATTCTAAGCTGTTGCTAACATACTGTTTTCTTATTTACACAAAATCAAAATACATTTAATTGCTGGAGGAGGAGGAGGAATGTTTTGTTCAAATGTCCAAAGACCAAATGTAAATGAAACATCCAACAATTGGGACAAATGTGTTGCGTGATTGCAGGGCAAATTGACAAAGTTAGGTGAAACATGATGTAACAACATTTGTTTGATTTAAGTCATTTATATGTTACATATGTAATTATCTATCGACTTAAACTTCATCAAACTATATCAAGAGCTGGACCTCAGTAATTGGAGAAAAAATAATGGACAGGTAGTGTGTCAAAATCATATTTCATGAATGTTTTTTTACACTGGGTGATTTGCTGTAGTGGTATTTAGAACGTCCAATTCAGTACATGCAGTGATTTCTTATATTTCTGAGAAGAATCCACTGGAGCTTGTGCACAATGTTGTTCTGAATTTAAATTTGATACTTGTCATGACTTTCTTTAAAATTTTGGTCAGAATTAAAAGACTAAATTGTGAAATTACTACAATATATTCAGTACATCTTGAGAATTTCTTTGCTGTGGGTAAAGTCTATTTTCAATACCTCAGCAAATACGTTTTTAAGAACAAGGAAATGTGCAAAAGATTATATGTACAAGTACTTCCTTAAAACAGTTACATGGCTACAATAGTTAATATTTACACAAACTATTGAATTGTTATATGTTACAGCACTTGGTAGTACAGGTACTTGGCCATATAATTGACTTATTCCCACGCAAAATATCAATAGACAACAAAGTTTGCAATATTAAACAGACCCTTTTTGGTTGTACATCAATGTCGATTATGATTTCAGTCTTAAAATGTTAACAAAAATGCAACAGGTCAAAAAATACAAGTTACAACTGTGCCCTGGGGACAAAAAACCAAAATCAGCTCACTTTTTATCACATTCTTACTTTTACACATTCCTCATGTATAAGAACATTGTCTCAATGCATGACCCAGAGACCACATTGCTCTCCTCTATCTGTAACCTTGTAAACTCCAAATGTTGGTGAGAGCTGGATATTGTTGGGGTTGTTGAAACATTCTTTGAATTCTACATGCAGTATGCTTAGACCGCAGAATGGTTATTGACATTAAACTAAAATTTAATTATAACATCAATCTCCAACTATGCTTTACTCACAATGGACATGCTTTGATTAAACTATAAGATATTTTCTTCTGGTGCATCCATACCCCAATAGGGAAAGATTGCAAATTTGTCTGTGGTTTGTGGCATTGGTAAATATGAGAACGTGATGAAAAGTGAGTAAATTTAAGTTTTTTGGGCCATTAAGAGCCAGATTTTTCACTTTTAGAAAAAGTTCGCTTTAAAATCCCAAAACGGTATGGTTTTAAAAATAAATATATATATAACATTAGTTCACATGGGGTAACAGGAACCAATTACAATACACAGAGTAAATTCCTGATTTCCATGTAAATATGTCATGATTTGAGGAAATTTAAAACAGAAAGTACAGTATTACCCTTCATCCATAAGGTAAAAAATCCTTATAAAATTTTTTGAAAAATTTGCTGTGAAACAGCAACAGTACCAACAAGTACAATACCAGTATACACTATATAAAGCCCTTAAAAACAAGGGAGATAGTAATAAATATGTCATTAGACAAAATATATTCTACTTTTACTGTTGGTGTCCATTTTTCAAATATGAACATGATCCAACAAATAATGCACCAGTCTGAATATTATGATCCAAGTCCACTTTGAGTCAAAGTCTAATGCCTCTAGAATCATTCACACAGTTTAACGCTTTAAGCCATGTCATATCTGCGTGTGCGTATCTTTTGCCTGTAATGATAATATCTCATGTAATCTCTCAACTGCCGTGGAAGGGGCAGCACGTTAATGTCGTCGTATGTTATACGATCACAAATAATTGATCTGCACATGTGCTGAAGACTAAAGGGATCTGTACGATGCAAGGGAGTGGTAAGCAATGGCTCAAAAAACATGCAAACGCTGGCATCTTTATAATGTTCTATTAGACCACAAACTGTTTCTGATGCAAAAACACCTGGGTCATGGGAATCAAAGCTGAATTTGTGGTTCCACTGCTCAATTCTTGCGTGCAAAGATCGCCCATATCGCCGGAAGCTGACTGAAAACAGGTACTCCTCTTGTGCACTGTCTCTCAACAAAAAGGTTCCCTCTGGCTTTTTATCTAGGAGCTTCTCGGCCTGGTAGCGATCCATGACTCCCCAGTAATAGCTACAGTTGGTTATGCTTACAATGTCTGGCACTAGACAATGGATGTAGTCGACTTGGGAATGTGGGCGGACTGAGGGGGAGAGAATGCTGGAATGTGTAGGCAACATTGAGAAGGAACCATATTGCCAGGTTTCCGCAAAGGAAGAGAAACTATTTCTCTGGGTTAAAGGCTGGGGGCAGTCATATTCCTCATCTGAGGATGAATCGGCTGATTGAGGTATCAGAATACAAGCATTTTGTACATCAATGCCCTCCTCCATTTCTCGAGCTCGCTGTTGAATTCTTCTCTGATCAATGTCTTCTGTTGGGTAAAGTTCATCAAAATTAATGGGGCGTAGAGTTACAAACACTTCCTGTGGTTGTGCAGAAGCACCTGCACTAGTCTGTTCAATGCCACTTTCACTTTCATCTGATGACTTTCTGAATGATGTGCACACAATGCTCCCCGTAGAATCATTCTCATTTGTATTGTAATTTGACCTTTTTGGTACATGCAACTTTCCTCTGAGCTTCAAAGTCCAAAATTTCTTGCGTCCTTCATTGGGTTTTTTGCGTCTGTTTTGTGTTTTTTTGGATAAAGATAAATTTGCCATAAGATCTGACCCATCGTCACAGTCTGACTGATCTGATGTCTGAATGAAATCGCTAATGCTGTTTAAGGAGAGCTGACTTCCACAACAGAAGAAAGGCCGTACAGAGGACCTATGAAGCCGATGTCCTCCGAGATTGATCGGGACTCTCCTCCTTGTATTCTCACTGGAGGAAGCATTGCTTGGCAGTAATTTTTCTGCACTATTTCCAGCAAAGCCCTCATCTGAAATATAAATGAATCAATTAAAATCAACAGCTGCCTCTCATTTTGCCATCAAAATAATGAAATAGATATTATCTAGCAACTGCACCCAAAAAGTCACGTTTACTTCTTAAACCATGAACTCCATATATCGAAGTTGACAAGGAGGTCCAAAAGGGAGATAACTTGAAGGAATGCTATTCCAAGACATTTTTTTTTTATTTCAAAACCTTAAAAACTTTCAATGCTTTTGAATGAACATTGATACTTCATTCAGAGGTCTATTTTCTGTGCTCATTTGATGAATTGCTCTTTGCTGTGTTGACAAAAATAAAACTACTACCTGTTTCCGTTAAAATTAAAAATTGTTTACTGAATCTCCGCCTAACATTCACATGGTTTAGGTTATTAAAAAAAAATTATAACTATTAAATATTTATAGATTTGCCTGTATCTGAAAAACATTGAATTTGCAAACGTAACAGGTGGTGAAAATTCAAGTCTCAGCTAGCCAGGATTCAAACCCAAGGCCTCTTGCAATCTGTGCCAGCACCTAACCACTGGGTAACTAAGACCTGATACTGTTGATTCCTAATAAAATGCAGGAAATTAATATCCAGGCAAACTCCTCTCATTGATTCTAAAATCTTGCATTTTTTTTTCTTTAAAGCTGTATACTAAATGTAATCAATACAAAAGTTCAGCGCTTTATGTTCTCATGATTTAGTAGAAAATGGCAGGATTGGGGAATCAAGTACCCCTATACAGTAAGGAAGAGACCAGGTGACATACTCCTACACTTGGTAAAATTCTCAAATTTTTATGTAGAAAAATGCAAGTTAAGGAAATGCTACAAGGCATGTGTTGCATTTCCTTGGAAATAACAGAGCATGTGGGTTTTGAACATATGGTGCCAAATGTAATAGGTGGGGAAAAAGTCAAGACTCAACCAGAACTTGAACACAGGGCCTCTGGAATACCATGCCAGCACTCTAACATCTGAGCTAAGAAGACTTGATATACTACAGACATTTCATGAAAGGATGCTGCTATGTAGCTCAGACATTGTGTAAAAATAGATTGAAACTATCATTTCTAAGGTTTACTTGGTTTAAATGTGTATGGCCAAATACAACGTCTCTTAATTCTTAACGATCTGTGACTTCAAGTTAAATTTATTGTCAATGAGTTGTTTGTGAGCTGTCATTGAACAAATGATTATTTCCACCAATCAACTGTTAATTGACAAAATGTTATGGTATCAAGGAATTCGCACAAAATGAATATGTAAAATAAATATCGAGTTTGAAATTTTTTTAGTCAAAGCATTATAAACAGGTTGAACCAGCATTAAACAGGTTGGGACCAATCTCCCAAATGGGATATAATAGCCCGTTTGGGCTATAATAGCCCAAATGGGATATAAATTTAAAGTGCAAAAAATAAAAAATTTTGATATAACTACGCATTAGAATAGATGAAATACAACAACTTTTGGTAAACAACTTTTTCTGTAGCTGTACTATTATGGATATTGATCCCTCAGTATATCAAAAACTTCTTGGGGATCAATCTTACAAACTATAGACATATAGAAAAACTTCTTATTAATAGCCAAAAGTTGTTGCATTTGATTCCCATTTAATGCGGATTTATGTCAAAAATTTAAAAATAAAAAAAAATTTTGGCACTTTAAATTTATATCCCATTTGGGTTATTATATTCCAAACGGGCTATTATATCCCATTTGGGAGATTGGTCCCAACCTGTTAAACTGTGTATATACCAAATTATTTAAGTGTCAAGTAGTAAATTTTAAAGAGTGGCTATGCAATATTAAATTTGTTACGCATATGAAGGGATCGATAATCATTAACATAGTCTGCATAAGTTTTATTCTGAAGAGAAAGTTGACCAAATAACTGAAATATCATCAATTAGGTAAAATATAAACAAAGAAACATGCTGTCAGAACAGTGATAAATAGTGCAAATGATGCAGTTCTCGGTCTTACACAGTTCAATTTATCTTTGATAAGTGGAAAAAAATAATAAAAAACAGGCAAAATATAGACCAAAACATAAAAAACATACCATTAGACATATTCGCTCTGATCAAGGCATAGGCATTGTCGCAGGAAGTGAAGAGGAGTGGAGGGTGTGATGTCATATTCTAATAATGTAGGTGTATGGTCTATTCGTTGCCAGCAAAAAATCAACCCATGAGTATTTTTAACAATCATGTTTTCACTCCTAAAAAAGTCAATCTATGTTGTATTACTTTTCAAACTGAACATACCCTTACTAAGACATAACTTACATAACACCAATATTGAATTACACAAATATCTTATTTTTTAAGAAATATGATCGGGATCGCCATACAGAAAGACATTTTTGGCGCGCTTATCAAACAAGGAGGTAAACTTGATAATGCCGTCCTGTTCGCCGTTGCGATACGCTCACAGCGAAGGATTAACAAGTTTGTGCTATGACGATAAAGGAAAGTAAGTAGTTTGGTCAGTCGTGGTATAATGCACCAATTACGGAATCCTGATTTAGGCTGTTTGTTGAAATGGAATGTGCATGCTAAAATTTTCATTCATCTGTTCATTTGATATTATTCTGTTAGTACAAAATTAGTCGTAAATGTATTTTATTTTTTTTTGTTGCTTATCAGATATATCTTGACCTGTGGCTCAGATGGAGATGTCAGAATATGGGAAGGGGCGGAGGATGATGATGCTATATCCCATGGAACTGGTGATAAGGCATTCTGTGTTGCATACAAGGTATTAAACAAATTTCAAAAAATTATTTTTTACTTAAGTTAAAACATCTCCAAGTGATTGAGCATGTTAGGGTCATCCATGCCAGAGGAAAACTTTGAATGATGATCTTTGATTGGAGAAATAATTTAATGGGAGTATGTGATGTCAGACTCAACACACTGGTTTGAGCGCTGGCGCTAGATAAGTAGATTTCTTAAGGTAATTTTTAATTGGGAATGTTGACATCTTTTCTCCATTACGAAGCCACTCAGAATACCTCGCACAATTTCTTATCATTATCATTCGGGTCTGTTGCAATACAAAATCCCCATTGACATCACATTTTTTAGCCATGTATAATGATGTATTAAAACCTGATAAGCTAAAGGGGGCGTTCCATAAAATGACTTGATTACAGAGATGATGAATTGATGTCAAAGACTTCCATCGTATTTTTTTTCACAGAATGACAGATTTTACATCGCTACTGATGCAAACACTGTGCAGGCATATACTTTCCCAGGGGGCTCTCCTGATGGGATTCTGGCAAGATTTACTGCCCCTGCCAACCATATCTGCATCAACCAGATGGGAACGACATTAGTAGCTGGATCTAGGTGTGGACACCTGCTTTATTCATTCACTTGGTCTATTGAAAAATGCAATAAAAATAAATATAGTACAACACAGAAATGCTTTTAAATTTTAAATATGATATATCCTTTGGAGTGATATCATTTTGAGTTATGTTGTAATGAAACAAGTTCACCAGATTAACATCTTCCATATAACCATATCACACTAATTGAAAGTAATGTTAAGTTGTATTACTGTCTAATCAGAATTTTTGGACTGCAAAAACCCTTCTTTTATTGGAGATTGTCTTGTTAAAAGGAGTGCATTTTGCAATTTAATATACATAATGTAGATATTGTTTGTTCCAGTGACTTCACAATAAAACTTGTTGACATTTCCTCTGGGGACACCAAGAAGTTTGAAGGACATGAGGCCCCTGTATTAAGTGTAGCCTTAGACCCTAAAGAAGAATTTCTGGTTAGTGTACTGTGTTGAATGCCAAAAAATGTCTGGGCTTAACCATTTTGATTAAAACCTGTGAATAATTTCTTTTAAGCTTTCAGAGTTAAGGTTTTGTACAATTTATGTGCACATGCAGATAATTTATTTCTAAACAGGTAACCCAGCATTTTATATGCTCATATTTGATAACATAAAATCTTATTTTCCCCTTCTGTATATTAATTTTCAAGGCATCCTCTAGTTGTGATGGAAGTGTGGTGATATGGAGAGTTGAGAATAAGGAGAAAGTGAAAAAGTTCCAAATCCTTCCCAAAGTGGGTGACATTAGGTAAAATTTGAATTCAGTAACACCAATATTTGAGTTCTCTGAACATGTGTGCTAATATGCTATATGCATGTTATATTGAAATTGTAATGCAATGTGTTTTTGATCTTTTAAACAGTTTGACCAAAGGATTGTGTAGGCTATGTTGGGAAAAGAATGGGCAGGTAAAAATAATACTAATAAGACAAAATAGATTCACATCTGTGTTTAACTTTATTTCTCACTCTGATGGTTGTTTTTTAAGTGTGTGTATAATGGCACATACATTGAATTGCAAATATTGTTTTGTTAAATTTTAGTTCCTGTATGTTCCTTTGGAGAATGAGATCCAGATCTACGACAGAAATTCCTGGTCAACAACTGGATCAATACAAGACAGTCAGTTTTCTGGAGTATGTGACTAAAACATTCAGTTTTTTCTCACTCATCTGTTATTCTACCTGACCTCTTGACCGAATAATCTTTGAAAGAAAATGAAATTCCTCCCATTGCCAATCACCTTATATGTACATGTATATCACTTTGAAAGTTTTGCTGAATGCCTCTTAACCTTTGATAAAATATCTGTAATTATGGTGACTGTATATGTAGGTGTACTCTGTCCTGGATCTCTCAACTGACGGAACACACCTGGCGGCAGGATGTTATGACGGCCATATTCTCATCTTTGACCTCAAAACCAAAACCTGTGTGGATAGGTATGATACAACTGCTTGACAAGCTTATGTACAGCAGATAACAGAAGGAAAATGAGGAGAAATTTAAAGCAAGTTGGGCTGGTGGTTGAAATGTATTATTTTTGTATGTATTTATTAATGTTTATAAAAACCCATCAAAGAAACATTTTCAGGTGATGCATGCTTGATTGACTGGGTTGTAGACGATTTTTGTTCAAATTTAATCTCTAATGCTACTTCTAGGTCCTATGTACAAATGTATATATTAACCATCATTGAAAACATCCACTGAAACTTGTTATTTTACTTTAGGTTTAAACATGAGAGTGGATTGTCCATCATGTCACTATCTTGGAATCCTAGCAACCAGACAGAAATAGCATTTTGTGATAGAGAGGTAAGATAAGTTTTTAATCCCTTGATTTTAGGTTTGTACATAATGAATGGGAGACAACTCAAGCATCTTATATATTTTCAAGGTTTTTTTGTTTTCTTTTAGGGACAGCTTGGACTTTTGAGTGAAATAAATCTTATAGGAGGAAACCAGGTACTACTTGAACAGCTTCAATAAGGGTTAAAACCTGACTGACTAGTTATTACTCTCTATGTTAAACACAGCATCTCTCAAGAAATTGATAGACTTTCATTTTTCTATAGCCTGCAAAGGAACAAAGAGTAAAAGAGACTCTGGGGATTTTTGAGGATGACGATGATGATGCAGAATTAGTTCAAGCCTCTGATGAGCCGAGTAAAGAGCAGATTTTTGATGAAGACAGCAATGACTCAACACCAGCCAGTGTCTTAAAGCCCCTTGATGGTAAATCATTCAGAAATTCGCTTTGATTTTTTCATGAGTGTTATTCCCATTTGGATGTGATTTTTTTGGGATGTGGAAATGAGGATTTTAGTGGATTTTAAAGTTAAAATGGTAATTCTTGAGATTAGTGCAGACTTAAAGCTGATGTGATGTCTTCCCTTTTCTCCTCTGCAAACCACATCCCTGCTCCATAAGCATTTGTTGTATGGTATCAGTCTATTATTCTAAAACACACACTCTTACACTAAACTGCTGCATGTAAGACTGGTTTTGTTGTAGATGACTTGGCATCAGAGGATGGTGAGGCTCCTCCGGTCATCCCAGTACAGACCAGAATCATTGAGAGACCGGGGTTTGTACCAACACCCCCTCAAGGGGCCTTCCAGCCAGGATCCACCCCCAAACACCTCTCTAGCAGATTCATGGTCAGTGTTTTAAGATACTCTAGAGTTTATAAGCAAATGGTTTATGTTGTACCTGTACATTGTAATGATTCGGTGGTTGAAAATTTGTAATATCTTACAATGTATATATTAATAAACTATGGAGATAAATACTTTCATTGCTTCCAATTCAAAATGTTTTACCTTGGTAGACTTTGGAAAATTTTTGTCTACATGTACCTCTGTAAAAGTGTTAAACTATGTGGTGGTTATTTTACTAATTGGTAAGTTTTTTTTTAAAGTTTAAGAATATACTTGGTAAAATTTAGGTAGCGCGATATTTGTATTTACAATTTTTTTCCTTTTTATTTTATTAATTTCACAAATCTTACATTTTAATTATCATAGAATTGTCTCATTGATGATATTTTTCCTTCCCGTAGATGTGGAATGCTGTTGGAATTATAAAGCAGTTTAACACAGAGGAAGAGGAGTCAATAGATATCGAGTTCCACAACACCGCTATACACCATGCCATGCACTTAACAAACTCAGCGGGTTACACTATGGGGGACGTCTCGACAGAAGCTGTGGTCCTAGCCAGCCCGGGGGAGGACTCTGACCCAAGGTCTGCTCAGTGTCTGTACTCCTAAGTCATCAATTATAGTACAGTTGAACTTCGGTATCTCGAACACCGATATCTTGAATACAATGGATCTGTCGAAGTGATTTTTAGGTCCAAAACACTTTAAACTTTAAGTATTTTACCCTTGATATCTCGAATACTAGGATATCTCGAAATTTTTAACCAGTCCCATCTAGTTCAATATAACGAGGTTTGACAGTACATGTTCATTATCTGTACTATGGAAAGCAGATTCTTTTCAAGGCGTCAGTTAGTGTCTGTACTATTATTATACATTTAATATCATGTCTGTACTTATGAGAACATATTCTTTGAAGCCATCAATTATAGTACATAAAATTATGTACATGTATAAAAAGAAAAGTCGTCATTTTGAAAACCTTTCGGGTATTATCATTACTTAGATTAAAAAAAAAAAAATTCTTATTCATTATGTGGAAGCAGGGTATATTGTATACTACATTTGATGAATTCAGATTGAATGAGTTTGTTGTCTAGAGAAATATTACTTTATACCATATCTATAGCCCTTTGTTCAGACCATAAATTGGTATGGATGCATATATACAGATCTGTAATGTAATGTTTTAGTAAGTTGACCTGCATGCATTTTGGATCTTGGGATAATTCTAAGGAGTGGACCATTCCCATGGATGATGGAGAAGCAATAGAGGTAAGCAAAGAAGCTGTTCATGTAGTATTATGACTTGCTTAGTAGATTAATATTTGGAATGTATATCCAAATATGTACTAAATATGTAAAATTCTTTAAAACAGAACATCAGTAAATAACAAAAACCTGTTTGTCAGAGAGTTGGCTTGGTCAAACCTTTTTATGTCATTGATAAAGCTCTCTAACATGGTAATGGTACTCTCTGTTTAATTTTACTATAAGAAGTAAAAACATATCAGGTTGTACATTTAAGTTCATTTAAAAATGTCTCAAATGTGAACTTAATAATGATTTTTAGCTCACCTGAGCTGAAAGCTCAAGTGAGCTATTCTGATCACATTTTCTCCGTCGTCCGTCTGTCCATCTGTCTGTCCGTCTGTCTGTCTGTCCGTCTGTAAACTTTTTACATTTTGAACTTCTTCTCTAAATCCGCTTATCCAAATTCAACCAAATTTGGCACAAAGCATCCTTATGTGAGGGCGAATATAAATTGCAAAAATAAAAGTCCGATCTGTATTCAAAGCGGAGAAAACCTTGAAACTGTAGAAAAAGGGGGGTGCATTTTTAAAAATCTTCTTCTCAAGAACTTCTGATTCCAATTCAACGTAGTTTAGCATAAATTATCCTTATGGGAAGGAAAATATAAATTGCAAAAATTAAGTGCTAATTCTGTTTCAAATCTGAGTTATTACGAAAATAATAATAAAGGAAATGCGTGTTTTAATCAGTTTATTAGCTTCCGGTTCGGCTTCCGGTAATCCGGCATCCGGTAAAATGGGTAGGCAAGACTTGGTCTGGGCAAAACAAAGATTGGCAGTTATTAATCTGCCAATCTCATTACAATTTCAGGATATTTGATGGACTAGTATATTTGTATTCGCTGTAAATATTGCTGCAAAATAATGCGTATTTGGAATTGACGATTGTCGATCTGCCTTGGCTTTTATTTTGCCACGGCCCGGGGTTGCAAACCCATTTTACCTAGACTCGTATTCCATACTTCTAAAACGAGGTTCTTTGTTTAAAACAGCCATGACATTATACGAAAGAGGGTCGATCTGACTATGATGAATTCGCTTGTTGTGCAACAGTTCGCGTATGAAGGGAAATTTTTGAAACATGCAAAATATATTGTTGCCGATTTTGTGAAGTAAATTGAGGCTAAATATTTCAATGCGTTGACAGGTTTCACACATGACGTTCGTGTTAGCTTGTTCCGATTTTCGTTTCGTTTTCATTATTTCTGCTTGTAACCTGGGAACTATCGTCTGTATTATTTCATGATTTTTACGTATCAAATCAAACAGAGACTTTGGTAAAACAAACAGTTAACTGTTTACCTGCGCAAGTTAAGCAAAATCTGATGTATCAAAAAATAATGAAATACAATTCATTCTATCGGTAATTCGATCGGCATTATCTTTTGCGTAATGGTAGATTAATGCAATAGCTTTTGTTGCGATGCTCGGCATTTTCTCGAGTTTATTCAGTTTAAATAAAGTTTGGCATTGCTGACGGAAATATGTAGGTATATACATGTATATATATGATTCATTTCGAAAAAATAAATTGTGTTCTTTATTTGTTATAGTGAATGTTTCTTGTGTTTAATTGTTTTCAATTTCTATTTACTAACCATATTTGAGTGTTAAGCTTCAAATTATAAGCAAGATACAGAGATTTGCTCACAATTCTATGTTTGTACACAGATCTTAAAAACTAAAGATTAAAAATGTAAAAAAATTGTCAATATTTATTAAGAAAATTTTCAAAGTCTGTTCGTTCAGAAACCAACTTTAACATCTTATTGTATTGTAAACTTAACATTTTTTCGTCATTATTACTCTTACTGTACATGTGATCCTTCACTGTGTTTTTGTACATTTGTATAAACTGATTTTGAACCTCAAATACCAGTGAACTGGTCTTGAGTGAATAAGAGAATATAAAATCTTAGGCCATTCTTTTTTTCCATTTTAAATGCTGAATAGGAAATACCAAGTTAAAAATCATAAGCTGAATGTAATAAACTCATGTGAACAAAATATGAATCAAACCTAGGCGAACTGTGAGCTCTGTATCTTGCTTATAATTCTACAATTGACGCTGAAATTTTGGTTGAACATTAGAAAATCTCTATGAATTAGAGTATGTTAAATACTTGTACAAACAAAATAAAAGAATGATACTAGTATTCTGTATATATCTACTCTCTGGGGCCCTCTCTTTATACAATAAATAATGTGAAATCTAAATCAATTTTGATAGTTTTTCAGACACGAGTAAATAAAAACGACATCTTTAAAACAGTTTCCATATCTCTGACACATTTATGTTGCGGGGATAAAGTAATTATCGCTATTCCTAAGAATATCACAGCGGAAAATTATCCTGGTTTGTACGCGAAGTAAGTAACAGTCATTTAATTATAATGGAGAAGACAAATAAAATTTTTGAATGTTTTTAATTTGATGAATTGAGCACATTGAGGTACAATTTTCTTCTTCACATCTATACATGTAGGGTTTTTAAAATAAAAAACAATAACTATTATTTTTTTTTAATACAATAACTAGTAAGTACTGAGTAGTTGATGAAAAAAATGTACCTATATGCTCTCATATATTTTGATCGCTTTACAAAGTGGGGAGGGGGGGGGGGGGGCAGAACGAAAATATAGGGATTTGGAAGTTAACAACTTAACAGTATACCTCTACCAAATGTTTAGTTTTATATCTTGCGTAGAAATTTCTTATTCTGGTAAAAAATAGTATTTCATGAAGGTACAATGTCAAAGATTACATGTATACAAAAAAGTGTAAAATTCGAATACTTTACAATATTTATTTTTTGTTTTTCTACCGAGGGACCATATGGCACAATATCTTTTGAACGCCCATTGTTGCTCAGGTGAGCGATGTGGCCCCATGGGCCTCTTGTTTAAGCTATTACTTGAATCAGTTTTGTGTAGTTATCACTGATTTTGATTTCTTCTCTTGTACTCCATAATGAAAGGCTCTGGCAATCGGCGAGGACTGGATTGCAGTAGCCACCTCAGGGAGACTAATCAGAATCTTTTCTCTGGGAGGCATCCAGAGGGATATTTTCTCCATACCAGGTCCTGTGGTGTGCCTCTCAGCTCACACAAACCAGCTGCTCATTGCCTACCACAGAGGAATGGGTAAACATTTCAGTGTTGTAATGACTTGTAGATTGTCTTGTGCAATTTCTTCTTTAGGATCCTTGGCACTTTCTACTTAAATTTCTCAGTCAAATCAGCAAGAACTGTATTATTTTTAAGGATAAAATTTTTAGCTTGTGTACATTAATTGAAAAAGAGACTAAGATGCAATTTTGGAGAAAAACCAGGATTTACCAAAAACAATTGTTATTATATGTAATTCCTTGCTGTATTCTTAATAAGGATCTTACAGTTAGTGGTCAAGTGCTTTGTCTCCCAAGTTCTTAATTTTGACAAAGAATAGTTTGACTGAACAATATGATTTTCATATTGTGACAGACTGCTGTAAAAAAATATGTACGTATAAGTCAATGGGTATGGAATCTAGCTGTGTAGTGCTCATGTTGTAATCTTTGTCAAGGTTTGCCGGGAGACCAGTGTCTTGGAGTACATCTGATGACAGTAGAGGGAGCCACCCAGATAAACCACCAGCCACTCCCCCTGTCCCACAAGAGCTCACTTGCTTGGATGGGGTAAGTGTAACTCAAGGTAAACACATGGAGGTTCAGTTGCTGTCTTCAGTGTAAATTAGCATGATTTTATTGTCTTTTTATAGATTTTCTGCTGAAGGCACACCTTTTTACATGGATTCATCTGGAATAGTGAGAATGTGTAATAGAAGATTTGGGATGAGCTGGGTGCAAGTAGCAAATACCAAATCACATGTAAGTTTCATACGAATGCTGAAAAAAATGAAGATATATTTATTGTACAGTGCAGTTATATCTATGTCCATATACAAATACATGCTTTCTGTTCTATTTACAGACAAAAGGAAAATCCGATAATTACTGGATTGTTAGTGTACACGAAAATCCCCAACAACTTCGGTAAGGACTTGAATGAAGAATTACACTTTAAGAATTTAGCATGCAACCTGTTGCCTTATTTTTAAGTTTTGGAGGTAATTTTATGACTCCCACGGCTTTTTCAAAAACGTTCCTTCAATTTTCAAGCAAATATAAAAAAAAATTGCAATTTATGGAACATAACAATACTGCATAACTTTTGTTCCTTTGTACAGAACATCACTCGAACATTTTGCTCTTTGTTTTACTTCTTGTACTTAAGTAGAATTAGTAGATGAGGGCAAGTTGACTAACACTGTGTATTGTAGGTGTATACCTTGTAAGGGGGCCCGCTTTCCTCCGGTCCTCCCCCGACCAGCTGTGGGAATCCTTCCCTTCCAGGTTCCCCTTTGTCAAATGAACACTGAAAAGAGTCAGTATGAGGTATGGACTTCTTCATGATCCTATCTTAATTATTCCCTCGTGCAACTTGTTGCGAAAGGGATATAGCATCGCTGCTGTGCGTGTATGTATATGTGTCTTCAGCGTGGAAACAAGTTTAAAAGAAAACTCTTGCAGGAATATTTATCAAACTTCGTACACTTATTTGGCATGGTAAAAGGACAAACCCTGTTAATTTTCGAGTCAATTAGTTGAATACTTTTTAATATATCGTTAAAATAACACAATTTGAAACAGAAATTTTATGTAAGACTTGACAATAACTACTTCCGCTTCACTTCTGTGAAACCAAAGTGAGAGTAATCAGTTCAAATCAACAACTTGATATTTTTTGGATTTAGATCTAGTATAGGTAAAAAAAAAAACCTTTTTGTAGTAATGGAGGGTTAGTAGAATTTGGTCTCCTCATTTACATATTCATAGATGAATATTCCTAAATAATGCATCCCCCACACAATTTTTCATGTCGCAAGGGATGCTCCGCTTAGCGGTGCCCTTGTTCAATTTTCTATTTAATTGCAATTTATGTACTTTTGTTGGATTTTATTTTGAAGGAGGAAAAATCTGGAATATATTTTGTGCTCAAGATTACACTCTTTTTGAAAAGAAAAAAATCATATTTTTCTTTGTAGGAAGTATTTCACAGAACACAGTTGCTAAGCAGCCATTTACAGTTCTGGAATACCATTGGTTATGAATATGACACTTCAATAGCTAGCGAACTTGCTAAGCCCTCACAAGAAGCCCTGATGAAACTATTTGCTGTAAGCTTCCATTTTAACAGGATTACTATTACTTATCATTGAACCATACATTTATCGCTGGTTTAACTGCAAAGAATGAATAACTTATTTCCCTGCTTTTTGGCACCTTTTGGTAGTTCTATCATTTATAAATATTATTTCTATTTCAGTTATCTGCTAGATCAGATAGAGAGTTTCGGGCTTTAGAGGTTTGTGAGATGATGTCAGAGCCACACACTCTGCAGCTAGCCATTAAATATGCCTGTCGCCTGAAATACATGCAGCTGGCCGAGAGGATCAGTGAGGTGGTTCAGAGGAAGTCCGCTGAACAAGCAGAGGAGGTGGAGGAGGAAGAGGAAGAAGTGGTTCATAGGGTTCAAAGGTCAAGATCATCAGTTTGCTTTGGAAGTTAAATTCAATATGGATTTTCATAAAACATATATTTTCTATGTCGGAGGATTATTTAATTTGAATAGGGGTTGCTTTATTTAAAAGCACTGCAAGGTTGGGAAGATTAAGGGAACTTTTAATATTGTTTCATTTTTAATCCAAATATCTTCTATTCAGGGATTTTTATCCTGTCCGAATCAGCTTAGTCATTTTATATTCTGTCATAAAAAAACAACAGTAAATTCTTGATCTTAAGTATGAATTTTATAGAAATGTAGAAACTCGTCAGATTATTCAATACCAATAGCCTTGTATGTAATGTACACATGGTTCTCTTTTTGCCTTGTTTCAAATCTTTAGTAGAGAAGTTGAACTTATCGAATGCTGGAGTTCTCTTTGTCATAGCTGTTTTAGTGTTTTATGTCTAAAGTTAATGTTTTAAACTGATATCTGGAATTTTGATCAGTGCACCAAATATAATGTTTACATGTGGTGCTAAAATGATTGCTTCACTTGCACAACACAGGCTTATTTTGTTCCCATATATACATGTAATGTGTTCTGGTGTATTACATGTATTTATAAGTGTATATTATCTTGATTGTACAGAGTTCACAATCACCAAAATCATGTTCAGGAAAATGAAGAGATGGAAGAAGAAGATGTGGAGGTTGACCAGGAAAATGCAGAAACAAACAGTGCTGGTGGTAATGTTCGCATTCAGATCTACAGTTTTAGAATTTATATTCAATGTATACTGTAGAATCCCTATCTTACGGAAGTACATGTATGTATTTCTGCAATTCTGTGGTTTTGTATCAAATTGAAAGAATGTAGAATCATGAATACCAAACTTTAATTCAATCTTATATTAACTTGACATGATTTTCCATGGATGTTAATTCTTTGCGCTTGATAAGGGTCTACAGTATATAAAAGATATGTCTGGAGTATGATCTGTCAACATTTAAAAAATTCTGAGAAATGAAAATGTTATCCTTATGTAAACCCCAAACGTGTGGTTTATAGATATTTTTGCCAATATTTATTCACTTCCACATATTTTACCCCTTCTACCAAGGCAACCTGCTATAAAGTATATGTGGATAAACATGATTAATGTTGAGTTTTCAAGTTTTTCAATAAATAAAATGCTTGCATTTCTTTGTAGGGCCTTTGTTGAATTTGAAAGCCAAGAGCAAAAATGAGGTGTTATCCCAATCTTATGGGTCTTCAGGGAGGTCTAATCCATTCAAGGTTTGTCCACAACCTCAGTCACAAGTCTTCTTTTCATTCAGTTTCTTTAATATTAAGTTCAGCAAAAACAAGGAGAATATGCAGTGTATTTTATAGGGTTTTATTATTGTTTTCAACATTGTTTCCAGGTTTTAACACCCCAGAAACCAGAACCAACAAAAGGAACTCAGGTGTTTGACGGCATGTCAAAAAAGAAACAGACGAGTCCAGGACAGGTCATGCTGAAAAATACGAGACCTGTCAAGGCTGTAAAGAGAGTGAGTATCCTCTGATAAACCCCCTTACCTCTTACATGTATGAGGAAGCTTTCAAATTAACATAGAAAGTGTTTTCCAATTAATTACTCTTTATTTTACCTAGAATAAACAAAAATAAACAAATATCTTTTATCATATATAATTTTGATTATTTGGTAATGGGTTTTTTGTTTTCATGATCATGTTCATGATCATGTTCATGTATAATTTTTCTATTTCAGACTCCTCAGAGCCAAGGAAAGATAACTTCTGTAAAGTCAACAAATGAGGAAGACAAACAGGAAGAATCACAGAAAAAGTAAATAGTTTGGATTGAACAGAAATAAATATTATTTAAACTTAAAAAGAAAACTAGGATTGAAAATCTGTATTAGACAGAAAAAGTAATTACAATTTACGTTAATTTTGAAATCAAAAAAATATGCAACAATTTTCTCCACTTTAAATCATAACAAATTTGATATAAAGAGAGGTAAACTATTTTGATGAGAATTCCATTTACCAGTAGGTAATAATGCTTTACTTTTGTGTCATATGTCTTTAAGATTAGGTATTTTACAGATCTAAAAGTGCTTTTGACCTGTGGTTTGAAGAGACAAAGTCTCAGCTAATGGAGGAATTGCCAGAAGCAGACGAAGAAAGTTTGGTACAAACCGCTGCGGAACGATTCCGAAAAATTCCAAAGGAAGAACGACAGGTCGGTGTCTAATAAGGTTTATTGATGAATATTGAGAAGAATTTGTGTGATACTGTAGGATATTGAGAGAAAAGATGCAGTGTTGGATGTTGTGAGTTTTATGTCAGGTTATTAACCTGTGTCAACTCTTAACTTCTAAGATCTCTTTCTGACTCATGGATTGGATTTTGAAGGGCTTTTGCTTAATTTAAGTGTTTTGCTCTTTGATACAAAAATGAAAAACAAACTGTTTAATATGTACAGGTAACTCTCGTTGGCTCGAACTTCGATCCCTCGAAGTTCTTGATCGCTCGAAGTGAGTCTAGGGTCCCGATTTTTTTCCCTATATAACTTAGCTAATTTACTCTTGATTTCTCGAACTCTTGATCTCTCGAAACCCTTGATCCCTCGAAGTCAAACTGAAGTCCCGTTATTCATAATATATAGTTTTTTACTCTCGATACATCGAAGTCGCCTTGTATCTCCAAGCGCTATACCTAATTAACACCTACCTGGTCATTTAAATTGCTCCAGGCGTTAGACGCTGGACCCGTGTCGCGGGTTGTTTATTTAGGCGACACTTGTCCTGCAAGGTGATAATTGTTTGATGATTGCCCATTAATTGAGACGAAACGATGATATTGAGCCATGGTCAAATTTAAAAATTATAAAACTGTAAAAATTATGTTTAGCAGCATCATTGTCATTATAATGATTATTGCTGAACAAGTTCTTACAGCTGGTGCAGGACCTGTACAGTGGGAACAATGGGTGGTACTCAGTTATCACATTTATGACATGTCGATCGTCTTGCAGTACAGTAGTACTGAGCAATCTGGTCTTAATATGATGCATAAAATAGATAATCATTATGAATTTATTTAATAGTTGTTTTATTCAGTTTTAAAGAAAAACATCCATTTCTGTATATTTTACTGAAAAGAAAACGTTGCTTAAGCACGTGCGTAAGGTTAGCACTAAATAAATGGCTGAATCATAACATCCGGTAAGACTAATTTTAAAACCCGTCGGTCAACCTGGAAAATTCCGAACTCTTGAAAACTCGAACTCTTGAAACCTCGAAGTTTTTCCTCGGTCCCATGGACTTCGAGCTATCGAGAGTTACCTGTATATGTCTAATGATAAGAAACGTACTCCTGATGTTTTGTCAAGGAAATTTTAGGACAGATGTTTAATGCATTGAAGTAAAGATCAACCAGAGAAAAAATGTTGTAGTTTTAGAGATCAAGGGTTTTGCCATTGAAGGTGTAGGTGGTAGAGTTTGTATTTGTTTTTTACGAAAGGGAAAAAGTGTCATGTCCAAAAATATTTCACAAAGAACAATTCATCCCCAACGCTTTCATTCTCCAATCTTAGCCTGGAATACATTGCGAGATATTTTCTAGAACTTGTGAATTTTCCAAGCTTTCTTTATTTCTTTATCGCGACTCATTTATTTCAGGTTCTGGATCAGTAACCCTTTCTGCATGAACATCCTTGTTATTATTAATGTCAGATTCACTGCCATTTGTCTCCTTTCGCATAAACTTTGTCAATATAACCTGGTTTGAGAGTAATATTATAATTTTTTCGGTGGCATCCTGATCAACAACAAATTTTTTCCGCATTGTCATACTGTATACAGAGGGGTTTTTTTTGCCCATATACATTTTACCCCTCTATACTTGCAAATAGTTTCGCCCCATCTTGATTTCACCCAAACACAGATGTGGATTATGAGAGATAATTTGAGACATTGGAATTTGCCCAGTCTTAATTTCACTGTTGACAACGAGCTTTAAGGGGCTAAAATATAACAGGGGCAAATATTTCCCTATCAACAGTATACCGGTATCACCAAATCTCATTGGTTAATGCACTATGTGTTGATCAATGAGATTTCACTTTGAGCATCTAGTTAATAGGTTTAGAAAGGAATGACATTCTGAAATCAAAATTTCTTAGCTAAAAAATGAAAACAAATAAATGTGTATGTGCATTTCTAAATTTATTGCATCCTTTGGATGCACATATAATGAAATCATGTATCGTGAGCAAAATCTGTGCATATTTTACAAAGACTGCTTGTCAAAATGAATCGCTGTTTATGAAGTGTAATTTGCATTTACTGGCATTCAAAATTTAGGTAGAATGGAGTTCATTTGCTTATCAAAAGATATTGTTTGATTACCATGGGTTGGGTGTTTTAAAGTACCTGATGAGCAGTGGATCAACAATATTGATGGTGATTAGATTACCAGCAAATACATTATCTCATCTGGCAATTCTCTATTAATGTCATTCCCTTGTCAATTGAATTGTTTAGCCATTAAGTAGAGTTCTGTAATGTAATTAATGTCTAGTGATATTGGTATGGGCGGAATTTATCCTGAAAGAAGTAATCACCAAATAATGGTTGATATTCAGTCGGACATACTTAAGAGCTATCATTCCATCAGTTGCAATAATGAGAGCTCTAATGCTGTTTTAATGATAGAGATTAAGAGCCACCAGCAGTCGGTTATAAAGCTATGGTTTATTCAATGATATTATGATACAGAAAAATAAAATCAATTGGCAGAGAGCCCTTGCTCTTTGAAGCGTCTATTTTGAGTTGTCCATAACTTCACACTAATAGATGTGGCAATGACTTAATTCTACTGATTCAGAAAATTATGCTCAGTGATATACAACAAATTAAGGTGGTGTTGGACACTTCCATGTTGTGACATATTGTTTATCGAAATAAACATGAAAATGAAGTGTAATCATATACGTGTAAGTAGTTTCTTTTCCAATATTGGCACCTAATAGCGTAGCGCAGTGGATTAGAGGGTTGACTACAAATCTGTAGGTCATTATTTCGAATCCCGCTGGGGGTTTTACAATTTTTACTTTTCCAAATATTAAAAACTAGTTTTTGGTTAAATATTGTAAAATTTGAAAATTCCAAACCGGTGAAAGTATTTTAATTATGATGTACTTTAATCCACATTAATATCGACAGATGTCCCATACCACCTTAAGTTGAATGTTAATGAGAAGCAATCACTAGTTTTGCTATTTGTATCTTGAAAAACAGTCAATTTTGTTAGCTTGGGTTTTTTTTTATCATTTATCTAGTATAAGCGCTAAATTGAAAGGAGATATGTATATGTCAAGTACAAACTTGGTCAATGAACCCATATTTCATGACACGACAGTGTGTTACACATTATTTGTCTAACTCAATCATTGAAAGATGCAAGCTAGCCATCAATATTGTCAATACATAAATTGCTGTATGCACATTATATAAATGAGGTGTGAAGAATGTTTATTCAGTGTTTCACAGAATCCACCGAGAGATGGAGATTACAGTTATTTATATAGAATTTTGTACTCATTCTCACCTCCCTGTATAGTTTGTAGATAATGGTGTGTGCAGGGTTATTTCTCATAGCCACTTGTTCTGCAATGAATTTTACGTCCGAGTATAATTATAACACAAGTTATCTAACTCCAAATCGTCAAAGTACACCCCTTTTGTTAATTGTAATTATTGCACCTTTCAAAGAACAACTCGAGATACATAGATACTTTTGCTCATGTGGCACATGGGCCCTCAGGGTTTTTTTTTTAAGGAAAGGGGGGGGGGGGGTAACATCAATTTCTCTCCTCTTTTGTGGTGGTGGGGATTGGGGAGGTTGATCATTTTGAACCTTCCTTATTTTGTGTGATTCTAAATAATCATTGGGATTATCATTAAATGCAGGCATTGGCATTGACTATAATAGTGATATACAAATTAGTGTATTATATCAGAAGTGCTATGTAAATAAATTATATTATAAAATAACTTGTTAAATTCACACTGTTTGATTCCATTGTTGTTTTTCTCTTTCATTTATCTCTGTGATAGACTGTGTTTTTGATCCAGTCTTCCCATTCAGCCATTTCACTCTGATCCATTAACATAAAAGAGAAGCTAAAATACCTGTTGTTAATCCAGTTTAGTTTTTCTCTGTCAAAAAGCAGATGGACAATCAAATTATAATATTTTTTATTGAAAACTGAGAAACGGCAAAGAATGGAGGAGAAACTTCAATTCAAAGCCTATTTACACAAACCTGCAACACAAATCTATGCTAGATTCTGATAATTGTGTCATAGGCAATGACATCAACAGATCATTAACTCTGTGTCTTGTTACAAGGGATATTGCTTACTGTTTCTACTGCTGGTAAAGACGGCATTTAACGGGTGGTTTACGCCTCTCTTGTGTTTCAGATCTGGATTCAGAAATCAAAAGAAGGAGATAATAAGAAGAGAAAACGAGAAGAGGAAGAAATTCCCACAAGGAAGGTCAACCCCAAACTGGCAGGCTTTGCCTTCTCCAAAGACTAAATACTGACATAGTGGAGTTTTATGTGTAATTTATAATAGAAAAAGTTGTTTGTTATATATACCATAATGTGTATAAAACAATTTTGTTATGGCAAGGTTATAAATGAGACGGAGCACTTAGACATTCATGGCAAAGGAAGCTGTAGACAGGTGCTTGTTATAGAGCTAACAGTGTGAATATTTCATTGTTCTGTCCTTCCAACCAGACTTAACAGTCTTGGATACTGCCTGTTACATTATGTGAAAATGAATTCATAACAATAGGTGCATATAAATATATTGTGAAAAAAGACCTTGGTGTTGTTGTTAATTGGCCTCAGGTCTATTTGTGATGAAACTACATTTCAATTAATTAAGGTGTGCATTTTTGTAGAAAAAGTAACAATAATTAGAATCACGGATTCCTATCACAATTATACGCAACGTTTTCAAAAGCAACATTGTTGTTCCTGTAGGTTTTTATAATGACGTCTGACTTTGCAAATTGCGGCGCGGCCTTTTCAATATTCGGTTCTCTGCACGCCACTTGATATGAGTAACGACGTAACGTTTTTGTCGCGTTGACGTAATCTTCCGGTAGCGTCATGTTTGCACTTCCTGGAGAGGAACTAGACACACTCCGCGGAGGGGATCGTTGTAAATTGTCCGACACCGAACTCTTATTGTTTTTTTGTATTGTAGGTCCGTGGCGGTCCTCAAAGGACTTCATGACGCCATCTGTAAGACTTTCCATGGAAGCAATATGACGTAACGATGTGTCGATTGAATATACGGAATTTTGTGGTGAATTTCCCTCATTGTTAAGATTTGTTGATGTCTTTTCGTACTTTGGCGGTGACCTGCTGTTATTTATAGAAGTAGGACCACAAGGACTCTTTTCGTTGTTACTTTTTTGCGATTCGGTTTCTTTATATTGGAAGGACACGTTTTCTTTATTTTTGTCGGAAACGACGTGTTTTGGCGATTCGTCGATCTGGCCCATGTTAATATAGGCTTGTCGTTTTAGTCTGACGGCCCGCAATGCTTCCTCTTTGGCCTTTATGAATTTCTTGATCTTTCTCCGATCTCTGAAACACATATCTAGAATCGTTAGGTTTTGCTTTTATAAAGAAAAGAATGAGACATAGAAGACCTCAATTAAGATACGATTCTATAGAAAATTGTCCTACCTGACTGCTTTAATTGCGGAAATGATACAAATAAAAATGAATAATCCTCCAAAAAGAACGATGAAAAATATCGCCGCAAAGTCCTTTGCTAACATTGCCGCCATGCTACATTATTTTCTGCAAATAAATATGCCGATTTCTGATTATGGGGCGATGCATTTTAACAATTGGCGATTGATTTATCTAGAAACAGTGACGGAGAAAAAAAATCTCTTCTGTTAAAGTACCTGTTATTGATCCACGGAGAAATTAAATCCTTTGCCATACGGAAAGAGAATGTGGTACCTTCATTGTCAAAACATTTAACTGTTCCTTTTCCCTCCAATTTTTTTTTTTGACGGTTAATCTTGCTGATGCACCGAAAGGTGATTATAGTACATCATCTTGAAGCAGGTCTCCCATCGTCAATTATTAACTGAATGAATGTGATTCCTGCATCATGAGGCTACCACACAGCAGTGATCCTTAGAAAACAAAGCAATGGAGAATTTATTAGAATTTTATGTGCATTTTTTTCCTAGGTGTGCGTGTTCAACATGTTATGTTTCGTTCAGATATCCCCATGAGCTCTCGACATTATTTTAATTCTGTAAATTGATTGTTTACACGCCAAGAAAATTTAATTAGCTTCCCCGAATTATTGCTGTAGCCTGTTCAGAACTTAGAACCCACGGGAGATATTGCCGAACTCGCGAGGAGAATACATGTGCAGCAACAACAAAAAATTGGAGAGAGAGATCTAACAATCAAGACTACTGCGGTACATGTAATTTCATTTATTTTTAGAACCCTTACATTATGAATTATTCAATGCTGTTTTGACCTACATCGTGGTCCTTGAAGTTACCATAACTGTTTCTAAAGCAATATGTACTTGCAGTGGCCGAGTAGTATTATATATATAAACCAAATTGCATTGAACAAAACTTTGCAGGTAAAAAAATTCTGCATGGCGGGAGAAATAAAACCGGATGATTGCATTGTGCTGTTTATATAAAATAAGATCAGATCATGCAATGCATTGGTATTACTTTCATCGTAACGTAAAGACGATTTTATTTTACATATATCGCAAATATCTCATACTCAGAATTGTCTTGTTAATTAAAAAAAAATCAAATTAGATTATATAAACAACAAACATCAAAGAATGCTTTGGATATTGGTCTCATATATTAATATCGTACAAAATCTAAACTGCGTGCGTCTGACTTGGAGAGAATTATTTTGGATTTTATGTTTTAGCGATAACTCTTCTTATCATATGTAACATTTTTTTAACATGATAAACATTTTTGAGAGAAACTTACTGAAATACCTACTTACATTGAGATTCTAACTTTCATAAATGAAATACTAGTACCGGTATTACATTGAAGTCAACTGATTTCGTACTCCAACTTATTAATTTCGGACGAGGGGGGGGGGGGGGGGGGGGGCTCGACCTAAGTTGGTCACCAGATAATTTTTTGTTTTTATTTTTATTAACAACGACAGATTGAGATATTTATGTCTTATGACGTTAAAACAAAGGATATTTACTGAATTAAATCAACAACATTGCAAGACAGAAAAAATTACGAGATAAATACCCGATTTTGAAATATAGACACAGGAGTATATTTAGTGAACATTCCTGAGCTTATGCGCAATTGTCATGTAAAGGCTGTACTGTATCTCGTTCAAATATGCATAATAAGTATATCTGCACTAAAAATTATTTCACGTCCTTATTTCTTCATTTTTTTGTTTCCTCTTCCAATTAATGTTTAATTTGGAATTTGTATTTGAGAATAATATTAAGAGGACAGGCTTTAATTCTTTTCAAAATCCATTAATCCAATGAAAATTTTACAAATGTACCTCGAGAATGTTTATTGCACTTCAACTATTAAAATGATTATATTATGGTGAAAATATACATTAGCTTTTCGTCTAGAGACCGGTAAAATTGTCATGTACTTTCGACTTTGAAATACATATATGCACAAACATAAACAGATCAAGATTATAATTGCATCTTAATACAGTGCCAATATTCACTCCAAATACCTTACCTTGTGCAGAAACAGTTACGAGGAGCGGCATTAAATAGCGATCGGTTTTCTCGAACCATGGATTAGCATTGGATTATCCAATTCGTTCAAATCGGTTTTGTTCAAACAATGAAAACATGTAGTCCAATCGCTGTTATAGGCGAGCAACCGCTCTGACAGTGTTAAGGTAGTAGTACACGATGAAACTGAATTGCCTAGCCTTAGATATGGAAATATCAGATGTAGTTTCGTATATATTCTCATAAAAACATAAAAAACGTAAGTTTGAAAAAAAAAACCTTACCTGAATAGCGTACGATCAGCTTCTTACGGCGAAGCACTACCATCTGTTGCTATCGATCCGTGAAAGCCGTGCTTCAAGTACCTATGTATTGATATAAAATATATGCTAGTTAACAAAGCATTGCAAAGATGGGCTTTTTCATATTTGTACAATGCATTCATTGATGGCAGTGACGTCACGCGACATAAGGTAACTACGTAATAAGAATTAGCCAAACCATGGATTTTTAAAGATGTGACACATGCATGTACATTGTGACAGTTTGGTTTTAATGCCCTGGAAATTTATTTTTCTGTGTTTTTTGTTTTTCGAACACGTATCCTTACAGTTCACACTCTGTCTGTGAAAATGTACATTTCGTCTATATGCTCCAGTAACGCTATTCAAACATGCTCCCGCTGTTACGTGTATGGACTGCCGGTAGATCCACTACAAATCAATGAATTCGCCTTTTGTATGATTACTTTTTGTGCAAAGACATTGACACGACTGCAGTTATTAATATTATCTTATTATTCTTGTCATATTTTCAATGCATGCAAACATTAGACTAAGTAGTTAATGCGTTTTTCTAAAGTTAATAGTGTCCTACGTTCGCTTGTTTAATCGGTCGCGAAACAATATAGCACGTGTATTCGAATTATGGCATTCAATATACATGTATATCAAGGACCAGTCTGAAACACAGATAATGTGGACATTTTTTCATATAAATGGATGAACATAGTTTGAGCACAAAGGTATTTATAATTATCGAAATATCAAGCGAAAATTGGTGGAAGCAATAACTCGGGACAGGGTATCCAAAACCCCAGTCACTCTTTTTCGATTGGTTTTGCTAACCCCAGTGAACTGATACTTTGCTGTGAGAGAATTTACTAAAACTACACTTACTGAAGTGAAGTTATGATTAACTGACTGATAATTGATTGGTTAATGAACCATTTCTATTGGTAAGACTAATAGTTGATTGGTTGATGAACCATTTCTATTGATAAGACTGGTAGTTGATTGGTTGTTGAACCATTTCTATTGATAAGACTGGTAGTTGATTGGTTGATGAACCATTTCTATTGATAAGACTGGTATAGTTGATTGGTTGATGAACCATTCGTATTGCTAAGAATGACAGTTGATTGGTTGATGAACCACTACAAGATTGCTACAAGTTCAAGTGTATCGCTTACCGACCTCTGTAATGGATTTGAATCATTTCTGAGGAATAAATTAGGTCAATGAGTATTTATGTAGAAAGAACAACAACTAGTACTTTAGCATGTGCCATTTTTAGTTTGACTTTATTAAAGCTTACTGTAAAATTAGAAAGAAGATGGGTGGATAAGGCGTGTAAAATGCCCATACGCGGTCGGACAGGCTACTAAAAAATTAAAGTATCAACAAATCTGATGAGTTTTTTTTAAATCATTTAAAACAATATATATTTAACGAATCATTGGTTTGTAACCTGTAGGTATGTTCAATACTTGGAATATGTTGACTCAAACAGGCGTATACGTATCAAAACCTGCAAATACTGTCATTTTTTAGAACTTTAAGGCATTTTCTTTTATAGAGTGGGTCTGTGCTCCATATTTTTCTCATAGTCTAATTAAGGTCTAATGGAAAACAAACCGATTTCAATCAACAAAAACGTGGAGAGATGACCCACTATACTTTAAAAATATAACAACTGAACGTATTGAAAAAATAATACAAGTCCGGTAATTCGTGACCTTAGTCACACATACTATTTAAAAAGCCGCCTTTGTTGTGTCTGAAATGGCTCAGATGTTAGAGTACCTGGCATAAGCTAACCGTATATATCTAGGGTTTTTATGTTACGGGTTCGATACCACCAAAATTTCCGACAATATTTTTTTTCCTTATTTTTTGTTAAATATATTAAAAACTGACTATAGTTAGAAATTTTGCTTTTGCAAAGTTGTATTATAAAATATTTGAATAGATTTAATTGGGGGAAAATAAATTTAAAATTGTATTTCACTACTAAACCGAATGGGCATTTGCGCCATCTTATTCCCCCATCTTCTTGAAAAGAACAGTCAAAAGAAAATACAGAACCCTCCAAGTGTCAATGTGTAAATGCCAAACGTTGCCTTTGGCGCTTTCAATAACGTCTTGACACTAGAAATCAAATGGGTTTGATTCTTGTGGAACATACTGGTTACTGTGACGCTTTCTTGACTGTAATCATGGTAATCACGTTGGGGCATGGTTTGCGCATTCTGGGGACATTTTCGGTATGCCTGCACCCGTTCGAACATCAAATATTGTAATCGGTGTGGATAGGCGACTGTGTTTCTTTAGGACGCCGAGATCTAAAACAGTAAGTCTTGTAAGTACACATTCATGGATAATGTTCCAGGAAGTCCGCAGTAGTTTTATCTTTTACCAATTCACCGACCCCTTTCTTTATTTATGGTTACATTGAAATTAATGTTAAAACGGGCTTGGCCTCTGTGGTTTTTCCGCTCTGTGAAGACGATATTGGTGATAAAAAAAATTAACCTGAAAATATCGGAGGGGTCATTATAATGTACGATATTTTGAATCCCTATATTTTATAAAATTCGATATGCATAGTTTGACATAATATCAACACACTGTTTATTATCATCATGTGGACTGTTCAAGTATTACCGTATGTATATGTTTGCCTCGCCCGTAAAGGTTTGTCTCGTAAAATATTCAGTTATAAAATGCCCTTTAGGACACATCCTTCGGCATCCAGATTCACGGTGATGACAAAAGCATTCCTAAACAAGAGGGCCAGGGGCCACATCGCTCACCTGAGCAACAATTGCCTTAATTCTGATCAAATTAGCATTACAGTATCAAAATATCTTGACAACTAAGTACAGTAGATCTTGCTAAAAAAATTGAAAATCTGCCAATTTTTATCCACCTCTTTTTCTTTTTTTGGTAAATACCAAGCCCCTTTTGTTGTTGTACCTGTAAGAAGATTTTTCTCTATTCCTATATACCCCCCCCCCCATTTCGTGGCCCCACTTTTCTCAATGGAATCATGGTTTCATCAAACTTAAATCTGCATAACTTGTGCTTTCACACTAAGTACTAAGTTAAGGACTGAAAACTTTCCCAGAATATTTTTAAAGATTGTCTCTATATATTCCTATGTACAAATTCAAACCGCCATCACGGCCCCGCCCTACCACTAGGGACTGTGGTTTTGCAAACTTGAATTTACACTACCCAAGGATGCCTCAACACAAGTTTAAGCTTTTCTGGCCAAATAGTCTTTAAAAAGAAGATTTTTAAAGATTTTACCTTACATATTCCTGTGTAAAAATTCATCCCCCATTGTGGCCTCACCCTACATTTGGACTATTATTTAAACAAACTTGAATCTATACGATCTAAGTGTGCTTCCACTCAAATTTGGGCTTTCCTGGCCTAATAGTTTTGAGAAGATTTTAAAAGATTTTCTCTATATATAAAAATGTATCCCCCATTGTAGCCCCGCCCTACCCCCAGGGACCATGATTTGAACAAACTTGAATCTACATTATCTGAGGATGGTTACACGCCAATTTGAGCTTTTCTGGCCAAATAGTTTTTGAGAAGAAGATTTTTAAAGATTTTCTCCTGTATAAGATATATATCTGTATAAAAATTTATCCCCAAATTGTGGCCCCACCCTACCCCCTGGGACCATGATTTGATCAGACATAAATGTACACTATCTGAGGATGCTTCCACTCAAATTTGAGCTTTACTGGCCTAATAGTTTTTGAGAAGAAGAGTTTTAAAGATTTTCTCTTTATATTCCTATGTAAAACTTGATACCCCTATTGTGGCCCCACCCTACCCCCAGGGACCATGATTTGAACAGACATGAATATACACTACCTGAGGATGCATCCATTTTAATTTGAGCTTTTCTGGCCTAATAGTTTTTGAGAAGAAGAGTTTTAAAGATTTTCTCTATATATTCCTATGTAAAACATGATCCCCCTATTGTGGCCCCACCCTACCCCCGGGGACCATGATTTGAACAAACTTGAATCTACACTACCTGAGAAAGCTTCCATTTTAATTTGGGCTTTCCTGACCTAATAGTTTTTGAGAAGAAGATTTTTAAAGATTTTCTATATATATTCCTATGTAAAACTTGATCCCCGTACTGTGGCCCCTCCCTACCCCCAGGAACTATGATTTGAACAAACTTGAATCTACACTACCTGGGGATGCTTGCACTTAAAATTGGGCTTTTCTGGCCAAATAGTTTTTGAGAAGAAGATTTTTAAAGATTTTCTCTATATATTCCTATGTAAAACTTGATCCCCCTCTTGTGGCCCCTCCCTACCCCCAGGAACTATGATTTGAACAAACTTGAATCTACACTACCTGAGGATGCTTCCACTTAAAGTTTAAGCTTTTCAGGCAGAGTAGTTTTTGAGAAGAAGATTTTTGAAAAATACCACATTTTTAAAAATAATTCTCAATTATCTCCCCTTTAGAAAGGGCGTGGCCCTTCATTTGAACAAACTTGAATCCCCTTCACCTAGTGGTGCTTTGTGCCAAATTTGGTTGAAATCTGCCCAGTGGTTCTGGAGAAGAAAATGAAAATGTGAAAAGTTTACAACGACGACGACAACGCCGACAACGACAGACAACGGACAAAATATGATCAGAAAAGCTCACTTGAGCCTTTGACTCAGGTGAGCTAAAAAGATGAGGATCTGGAAGAAATGACCACTTGGATGGGTACCGTAAACACACTATTTTGTTATCCAGAGTATATATACAAGTTGTTGGATTGCATAAAGCAACTCAGTTTCACCAACAATATTTCATTCAAGAACATGCCAATGTGCGTATATGAAATGGCGAAAATCCGCTTATTGATTTATTTAAAAACATGTAAAACCAATTTTGAGTTTTTTTAAAAGTTCTTTTGGTTAAAATTGCTTGATAGCACTTTGAGAACTTGAAAAAGAAACATTTCCAACTGCACGAAGACGGTTTGACTACAGGCACGTATGTACCATCATTTTTAGCCGGGCTCTGCTGAAAGCAGAGTCCTGGCTATAGGCAGGCAAATCGCCAATGTTACTATAAATAGCACAAATAAACAAAAAACCAAACAGCGTCAAGGTAAAGCTTCCGCTATACCAAATAGTTACACAAAGAGCCACGTTTTGTCAAAAGTGTTGGCATTTTGTTTCTTTTTTTTTTATTTCTAATGAATTGTCTATCTTTTATAGTTTTCTTATTAATAACGTGTTTTTAAAACATTACTATGCATTTTGGACACATACAATGCGCATGAATTTCCATGAACTACTTTGCTGCGCGATGAAGAAACGGGGATTGAATATATAATGCTTGTTACAAAATTCAAGGCAGCAACTGTTGAACTTTTTTACTTCTACTAGACACACATATTTTTTGTTTATAGCCGCTTACAAAATTTGGTCGCTCTCTGATGCTTTGCCGACATTAAAAGCATGAGAGAGAGAGAGAGAGAGATTTTCAGTCTTTACTACACAATATGCATAAAGACACACCAAAAGAGCCCGCGGCTTTCAGTACTTCAGTACTTTGATTTAAAGAGGTGGCTGACTTACCCGAAATCTTGACAAGCAGAAAAAGAACATTTTTCAATCTTCGAAATCCCAATCCATGGAGGGGGGGGGGGGGGTAGCACCCAAAAATTCTTTTATTAGCTTTCACCTAAGTAAATAGAGGTACTGAAGAACGTGTCATTTAAAAAAAAAATTCCTAGTACATACGTCATGTGACACTATAGTGCATGATATAGACACAACGATAACTCTAAAAACTACCTTGGTAAAAAAAATTGAATAAATGATTTTAAAAAATACTTTAAATTCTTTTTTAATTATCATGCTCAATAAGGACCAAAAGGGAAGCGGTTTATATACATAGTCCTGTTGGAAATCGCGATTTTTTTTAACTTATATTATGTGAAACTATTCAAACTAAAGTGATACATGACACACCGTTCTAAAATTGATGATAAAATTTTAATAGCACATGTAGCATCGGGAGGGGTGGATCGATGCTCTTACATATACTAGAAAATATTGAATTTGAAGGAACTGCCCCACCCATTTTGTGCGCGGATTTATATGGGATTGTCCCACCCTTGAAAATTTATCAAATTCACAACATAGTTAATTTACGAAATAGGCCTCGGATCATAAGTGGTAATGGTACTACATGTACTTATTTATTATCAGGTCAAATGTTTTCTCTAACGAATTGATATAAGTACAAGCTACTAAATGTGCCGATTTGCGTGCAGCGAGCCCGATAGGGCCGACTTTGAAAACATGGTACTTCGACTATTTTCATGACCAGTTCACTTCGCTCCATTAATTTCCAGGCATAATAGTACATTATAAAGCGAGGTATGTATTAAATCATCACTCCCATAATTGCTATAAAAGATCCACGGGGAAATGGACCACATAACAGAATACTGATGTTTGACCGAATTTTCTCGGTGATATACATACATCCATGATCTACACACATATCATTACACATACAGCAGTCCATGTCTTGATCTGTGACAGTGCTGTATTGGGTCTAAAGGCTTAGTCTGTTTAAAAAAATCTTTATTATGAATAGCTCTATTTTTTTTTTATAGTTGCTCGAAATGTCAAAGGACATAAAAACCATTCCAAAGTCAGATTGATCGTCCGAAATAATTTATATACTCGGAATATTTTAAAAGTGCTTTATCGAATCATTGAGTTATAGGCATTTCTTTTATTATTTATTTATTTTATGAAAGATATGGTATTAACTGTTACGGTGTTGTTGAAGATGAACATCATTTTTATATTTCATATTTTTCATTTTTGAATAATCATTAAATAATGCATGTACGTTTTATAAAATTCTTAACCCAGCAGATGTGAAATCAACAAGAAATATATGTAACTTCGACCGTGGGGCATTCAACATAAGAACATCTATGTACATTTATTTTGTATACTTTATATATATGTATGACTTGCGCCACGTGTGGTTTTTGTCAATAAATTGAATTGAATTGACATATTAATATTTCGTTTACATAATAAATTTTAACAATTTTTTTTAATTTGATGAACGGATCTTTTTTTTCATCCTTCAGAAAATGTCCTTTTTACACATCGTTCGCAGAAGTTTCAGGTAAGTTAAGGCTACAGATAATGATATTATATTGAAATACTTCCCCAAATTACAAAAGTAAAATCATACTTCATTTGATAGTTACGCACAATGAGTGTTAAAAATGGATGTAAATGTATAATCTTTTATTCATTTACTTGGACCAGATATTTGATCTTTTTCAGTACCACACCACAGCTTAATGAACTTCGACTCTTGAGTAGGGTCAAAGTTATAGACAACAGCAAAATAGGAAGAAATGCTAAGCAGTCAGGGAGACCTGTAAAGGTTATCAATGTTTATAAAAAGCCCCCAGTTGGACGTCTTGGAGACAAAGTTCTTGTAACTATTGAACACGAGAAGAAGAAAGCGTACATTGTGGGATGTAAACAGAGGCAGCAAACCTTGGTTCCCAAATTTGACAGTAATAATGTTGTCCTTGTTGATGATAATGGACAGCCGTTAGGAACGAGGATAAGAGCACCAATTCCATCTTGTTTACGAGCAAATACGGATCCAAATTTTGTGAAAATTCTGTCTTTAGCCACTACATTTGTATGACATGTTTATAGAAAAGTTTTATATGCATTTAATTTTGAAATTTGATAATAAAGCTATAAAATAATAAAAGTCTGCAACTTTGTTTAGTTATTTTGAAGATCATCCTAGACGTACATGTAACTTACGAAAAAAAAATAGAAAATGAAATGATTAGTACCCTTTTATTTTATTTAAAACATGCACAAAATGAAGATAATAGAAAATAAAAACAAGTAGAAGTATTATTGGAATTTCATTGCACTGAAAGTTAATCCTCGTCATCACTCCCGCCCCGGAATCTAACCCCTGCGGTGCTTGGAGTCGAGACCTGCAAGGTCTCCACCGGAATACCTCGACGTTTACCGGCGATTGCACTTCTCAGGGAGTCCTCTCTCTGTGGATCTTTACCTAGTCTCATTTGATTGTGTATAGTCAACAGTTCTCTGAAACAGCAATTCAAATATAACGAAAAATATTTGTTAAACATGGTTTTATCAAAGTGAGTTAGAACCATTTTAACAAGAGCTTGGACTTTGGGTAGTTGGGATCAAACAGCAATGTGAGGTAGGCCTGTCTATTTCATTGTAGGGCACTCAGCCATTGCTCTTTGAAATCAACAAGATTTGTCTGGCTTTTGAGCTAATACTATGCAATCGGTGTATATTTTAACTCGAAACCAGTGTCATTTTTAACTTGTTTTGACGCAAAAATAGACAGTTATGTCCTACTGAAAGTCCAAGGCCTTAAATTGTTAAAATGTTTCTAAGTGACGCTCAAATACACCGATGAAATCCTTTATTGAATAAATTGAAATAATGATAAACTAGTATACTCATCTAACCAAAAATACAAGAAGATGCATCACATTATTTTCAGACAGTGTACTAACTCGCTGCTGTCTACATACTTTAATTCAAAGCGCCGGTCCCGTGTCTCCTGCAGTGTTCTCTTCAGTTCATGCAGCCTATACTTGCCAATGTCTTTCCCCGAATGCTGTCGAATGACAGAGTGTAAAGTAATTAACAAGATAAACTGTCTTTTGGCATCAGAGTTGTATAATAACTATATTTTAAATAATAGTACACAAAAAAGGAACATAAAATTTAAACAGTCAAAGGGTTCTTAGAAATGTTCCCCGTTTTAACCACACGTTTTTCGCACACAAAATTAAAGATGGGTGCGAAGAAGTTGCAATAAAACCTGATAAGCCATTGAGGTTTACAGGTTCAAACCACAGATCTGTCGTTGGTAAACGGAAATTTATCCCGCTAAAGTCATAGAGAATAAACTAATTTTTGACGCACTGACTTCCCCTACCTTGATGAGTTCGACAACGTCGTCCGTTGAAATAAGGACACCCTTCTCCTCGTACGACCTGGGAAAGAGTTCTGGCAGGTCTACGTCCTCCTTGTCACAGAATCTCACGATGTACATCAGACTGCCCATGAGCGGATCCAGCGAGCGTTCCCTTCGTGAGGGCGGTAACCGAACTGTTACCGTCAGGCCTCGCTTCTCTCTCAATTTGTGGACCAGCAAGGCCAGCTCCGTGTGTACATCAGTTCCCTGTGTGTGGTATTTTTACAGGGTTAAAACATATATGAAGTATATGTGCAGATTAAAGTTAGAAAGTATAAAACGAGTCAATCAAAGTGGTTACTTACGTCCAGTTCTATTTTCTTCAGGGGACTTTTCTTTTTAATTTTGGATGACCAGGGTTTCAGAAGTGTCATGGCTCCCTCAGAGGTAATCAGATTGTAGGAAAGCTGGGAAGTTGAACAGTGAATCATGTGTAAACGTAAAACTGAACCCATTGTTTGTACATTGTACAGATTTTGAAATCCAAAGCTGAAGTAAACTGACAAATGTTGGAATAATTTGTTTTCATGTATATCAGTACTTGTCACTTTGTACAATATGCAGTTCTCAATTATCAGTTGTATGTACAACCTTACCAACTTGTATGTTATCTAACTGAACTGTTGGAAGGTGAAGATTTGTGTCGATAAAAGGAAGAACCTTTCATTGCAATCATAAACTTTCCCATCTTACCTTCAGAGTGTGAAGAGCTTTGTTACTGGGTAAAACCCTTGCAATAACAGGGGCAATGTCGTCTGGTATTCTATTTGCCCCGATGTCCAGAATTGTCAGTGTTGAATTGAGACGGAGACACTCAATCAAAGAGGAACCACCCTCCTTCCCCACTCCATTCATGTTCAGAATGAGACTCTGTAATCCGTGGTTGTTCTAGAAACAGCATCAAATAGACGGGCTATATATTTTTTTGCAACTCAACAAATTTTAGCTTAGTGGAGGCAAAATCGTGCACTATCTAGAAAAGTTCCAAACGGATCAAAGAAATGCACAAATATAAATGCTTTAGTTACGGAATAAAGATTTATTAATTTTGAATAATACCCGAACTCCGACAGCCAGAGCATGCGCGCCAGGCCGATTGATTTGGTTCCAGGACAGGTCCAAAATCTCCAACGTGCTGTTTGATTCTGTTCATAATTTAAAATGTATGTTTAACCCCTCTGAAAACGATTTAATCAGAAAAATAACCTATAGCGATGAATTGAATTTTCTTTTTGCAATGTTTCAACATCCTATAATTTCAAGACTTCAAACACTTGTCAATGGGGGAAATACAAATTGAATCTACATGTACATGTACGTGTATTTTACTCAGCTCTTTGAATTTATTTCTTTTCGATATCAATTTAAGAAACTGATGATATGATGTACTTGCCTAATACTTTCCCAAATTGAATGGCCGATTCGTCACCGATCCCATTTCGACTAAGCAAGAGTTGTTTTATATATACATTGTGCTATAATGAGAGAAATTACCGGTACATTAAAATGCCATTTGAAAATTAAACAATTAAAGCGATAGCACGTTGAATTTTCTGTGTCGTTCATATACCTCTAATATTTCGGCCATAACTTTACCTCCAACATCTTGAATTTTACAACCTTAAAAAGAAATGAAATGAATTTTATTAATTAGCAATCAACCCATTAACATGCTCATTCACAAAAATAAAAAAAAAATCTCGAGAGTAGTCTCAAAAGTCCACGCACCTGTCAGATCGACCTTCCGAATGTGAGTATTGTTTGTGAGTATGTAGCGGACCACCTTCGCTCCTGGAACCCCCACTGGATTATTGGAAAGGTTCTTGAAAATAGGGAAACATGCGTAATTTACTACACATAACAGCATCAAAACGTTTGTAATATAAGTAAGAATGTAGACAAGATTACAGAAATCAAATAATCAACTGGTTTATTTTGAGGAGAGGTAACAAAAAGAGCTTAGCTTTGCATACAGGGTTACAAAAATCGATATTCTTTCTACCCTTTACATTTATTGCTTGATGATGAAGGAAATATGACAATTTATTTCCCCAAGAAATATCCTATTTCCCGAGGGCCTCGCCCGAGGAAAATCTAATTTTTCTGGGAGAATAATTGTCATATTTCCTGAACATTTATGCAATAAAGTTTTATTATATAGAACTTCATATAATTTTACAAAATACATCAAGTTCTAATAGTTTTTCGACTTTACAAAAGCAATAACGTTGTGATTGTGTGAATGCCAATGATTGTCTCGTTTTTCTTAAATTCGATTAATAGATAGTTAAATCGGTTTTTGTATAATGAGAATTAAAATAATTCAATATTTATATATAATTATATATTGTTTTGTCTTTGTCCCCGATTGGACACTACGTAACGAGTAATGCATGTATTATCTATGGTGTTCCGATGGGGCCACTTTGACCTTCGCACTTTATATGCGAATGCGAAGGAGCGATAGTAGTATCGCTTCTTCGCCTTCGCAACTTCGTCATCGCATCTTCGCACTTTCGCTCTAAAGGCGGAAGTGCGAAGATCACATTTAAGTCAGAGCCTGTAACTGCAAGCAATATCCTGTGAACGTATTTTTATGTGTAACACTTGTCATATACTGGAAAGGACAACAGGAGAGGAGTGATTTTGAACAATTAAGTGTAATATATGAACAAACTACAGTCCGTCGTACTCACTATATCAGACACGTAGTGGTTTTGTAGAAGCATTTCCGCCAGTGCGTGGATATGTTTTCCCGTCATTCCATTATCCTCTAGATCTATCTTGGAGAAGGTCGAATTGTCCTGCAAACCAGTGTAACTTAAAAATAATATGTAATAATTACAAACAATTCCTATTAATATGATCTCTTGATTTGTTGGTCAATTTACAAATTGTAGGAATAGTAGAAAATAGGATTGCCTTCATCTCATAGCCCATTGCAGTACAGTCGTTTTTGCTGAGGTATCTATGTCGAAGTTTAATGTCGTCATCTGTTGAGTGACGTAGGAGGTAATGATTGGGTATTACATTCAACTTCCGGCACATGCGCTTATATTCCGGAAACAATCCATCATCTTTGATTTGTTTGGTTTTTTCATCAACGATAAGCTCCAGACCAACTACAAAATCAAACAGAAGAATACAATGTAGTCGAAGTTACATACATGTTACACAGTGCAAATTAACAATATTAATATTTTTGTTACTGAGTTTTTATTAATGACCCAGGTCTTGTCACTTACCCAGTTCTTGGTCGAGGTCTGTATCGTACTCTTCGTCCTCACTAGAGATTTCGTCCAGCCTCTTCTTCTCCAGACGACTCGGTGTTTCGATGTTCCAATACTTTTCAAGCTCACGCTTTAGTTTACTGCCCCTCAACAACCGTTCTTTTTTCTCCGCATATTGTTCGTCTGTAAGAATAGGGACATACTCCCAAGGTTTGGAGGATGGCTGTTTAGAAACTGTAGATTTGGCACTTGTAACAGATGGAATAGGACTGGCCAAGCGACTGCTTAATTGTATTTTGCGCATTTTAGCGCTGTTTTTTCTTAGACGTGTGACACTGTGACTTCCGGTTCCACTTCCGGGACTGGAGGGTTCGGAAACAAAAGAGAGTGTGGCGGATCTCGGTGGAAAAATTAACGGGGGCGGTGATGACATACCCATGTCATATCTGCCTTTTTCTAAGGCCTCCATAACTTATGCGTATAAGAACTGTAATGCAATTCAAATATGTACATGTAGTAGTATTACGTGTATATTTTTAACAGAGAGAGAGAGAGAGAGAGAGAGAGAGAGAGAGAGAGAGAGAGAGAGAGAGAGAGAGAGAGAGAGCTTACTCACCTTTCAATTAATTTTCAACGATCATTTCTAGATTGTCAGCCATAACTGTTCAGAAAACGAAAACACCACTTGGAGATTAATTCTTCGTGTTGTAGTAATCCTGATAATCATCTTACAAGATTAATTGCTGGGTCACTCGGTTCAAAGACCATCAGATTTAATAACTTTCAGATTTATTATTTTACTTTGAAATAATTCTAACTTTGCTGTCGTGGAAGTGTCATAAAAGTGTTATATCTACTGTACATATTCAATACAGATGTTTGCCTCTGCCCGTGATTGTTTGCCGACTTTCTCTATAATCCACATTTGTTTGCATACAAAAGTCGGTAAATCGCCGTTCCAATATAGTGAATGCAATGTCATTTAAAGAGTAAACGAGGAATTAATAATACAGATGTGTTCTGGGTTTTGTTATTTCCGAAACAATCTGAGCCTCTTGACTTGAATCACGTTTGAACTCACGATGGAATTGCTCTTCATATACTCATGGTTTTTAATTTATTTTTTAAATTCTATTCATCTTTAATTTCATGCTTTACATGTATATGTTTGTTCAGAATTTTTTTTAAAATGAAGATATCGAACATAACATTGATCTCATGTTACTATGAACTAAAAGCATACACCGGTATATATATACAAAAAGTAGCGTCAATCTGGTATTCCAAAAAGGATTCGACGTTTTTATTTTGAATTATTCTTGCAAGATTTTATTTATGAGAAAAAAAATTAAGAAATTTTGAAAATATAGATATGTTAGCTATGTAATAAGCGTCTCACTATGTTTGCATTTGTTATTTTACATATGTCTGTGATATGAAAAAAGAAGAGAGAACAATACACTTTCTTAAATCAGAATACAGGGATTACCTTGACATATAGCAATAGATATAAGAAACAATTATACTGGTATATTATAGTATGATTTAAATCTTTTATGAGCAATATTTTTAGTATAAAATCCCTTTATTATCCTTTCCCCCATAATACAACTACATTGTAGGGTGAAATGATTCCATTAACCAAGAATTTTCGATAAGAAAGTACGATTATTGAACATTAAATCATGTTCTTGTATTGGACCCCACATCATTGACAAACCCACGCCTGTTTTTTGGTTTGTTGTGCATCATTCCCGACTACCGACAGTGTGTCACCGTCAGATTTTTGCTGCACCCTTTCACTTCTTTGTAGTACCTTAATCCTGAGATGTGCAATTATCAAGAACCACACCCTAGTGTGGTTGCATTGGCATTTATTATAAGCATAAACAAAAATGGCGGTCTTTATTCTGTTTCTCAGTAGGCTCAAATTGCAACCTTTGGAATAGGTTACACTTCTCCCACGTACATATACGTGTACTTTGTGTCAGTGAACTGTTTCTGCTAGTATTTCTTCGAACTTCGGAACCTACAAAGTACCATGCAGTGCAAAGCACGCATATGAAGCATCTTAATCTAATCCACGATCTTGTCTGTAATATATTGCAGTGTAATTACAATCTTGTCAATACTGTCTTGTCTCGTTTGAGTATTTTGTGATATTTGATATTCGATATCTGATATTTGATATCTAAAAAAAGATGTAGTAATAAAACGAATAATGATCGATCTTCGTTTTTTATCATTCATGAATTCCTACAGATGTTTTTTTTTAATTTCTACTGTGGATAGTTTATTGGTACACAGTTGTCATACTTCGTGTATCTCGAAGATTAAAAAAAAAATAAGCCGTTCGTTTTCTAATATATGGATAGGAAAATACGGTTGATTCGTGTTGTATTGCATGTATGGACTGCAATGTGCACTACATGTATATGTCTCTGAATCATTTTTTTTACTATATTAACATTAATCGTGCTATTTAAAGCCGAGAAAGCCCACATCCTCCCAAACTAATCGACTTTTAAGCCATGTTAAACGGGTTTGAATTTTAGTGCTAAGTTACCAAAAACACCTGAAAACTTTTCGCGTTCCTTTAATAGGTCTGCATATGACTAATCAAATTTAAAAAAAAAAACAACTCCAAGATTCGACAGAACGGTAGAAAAATGCACAGAGGTATATTTTGTTTCTGGTTGGTGCTCGATTATCCCTCAATCAAATAGACACACCCCTTGTATGTGGTATGCAATGGTTGCAGCAAAATGATTGTTGCATGATTTGTTTTCACTGGTAAAGAAATAATCATACATTTATGTGTTTTTCTTTCGAAATTTATGCCTGCAGATTCCGCGTTTCTGGGTTACAGTTTACTTAATCGAATGACGTATTCCCTTTGCATCCCAATACATTAAAGTTCCACGATTTCCAACCAAAAACACGGGAGATTGTGACAATGCGACTAAATTGATAAACCTGCGAACATCTATTCAGTAATCATGAACCTTGAATGGATTATCCCCCAGAAATCTTGTCAATGCGGCCTAAGAAGACAAGACCCTTTGAAGTGTTTCCGCTCTTTCTTTCGCGGGAACACATAAATAATAGGAGGAGCGTCACCCAACTGCGTAATGAGAAATTTTCAATATTTATTATATTTACCTAAACACAGGTTTCTTTTCAAATATTGCTATATAAAAGATGGTTGATATCAGCTAAGGCACAACAACAACAGCATGTTGGGAAAGATCATTTTTGCGAGTTTGCTGGCTGCATGTATATTTGTCTGTGCGCACGCCGTTCCAATATCTGTAAGTAATTGAAATAATATATTTTTCCTATTTAAAAGTTGCATAATTTATCAAAATAATTTCATCAAACTGAAAAAGGGGTATTCGTTTTAATGCCCTTCTTGTTTTATTTATTTCTTAAACTGGAGAAAGCATAAATTGAAATTGGAATATTTGGAAAATAAGCCTTGCGCCATTATAATTCGGTGATATATTTACAAGAGTTTTAATTTTCAGGGAAATGATTTGAAGTCAATGCAAGAAGATCTGATAGAGGTCGAGCGAGCTTTACTTCGACTAGGCGGTCAAACGGATCCAGAGGCACTGATTCCAAATGTGTGTATACGTTGTCATTTCAAGTATGCGGTTTTTTCTTAATGAAAATATATTTGTCAGTATTTATTTGGAAATTTAAAAATATAAACCCGATCTTTTAGAGAATATTTAAATCATTTTAGGCATCCATTAACAATTATGTTAACCACAAGAAACCACGTGTCCGAAAGATAAAAACCAAACATGTTCACAAACCTGCGGAACAAGAAGGACTCGAGTTCGAATCCGACATGTCACTCTCGCCAGAGGAGAAGGAGGATATGGAAGAAATGGAATCGAGGGGGCGGATCCGGAGAAAGGCAGTGGCCAATGACATGAAACTGTGGCCCCGTGGGATTGTGTACTATCAGTTGTCCAGTACTCTAGGTCTGTTCTCCTTTGTACAACTGATGAATGAAGAATGCAGAGTAAAATTTGTTGTTTAATTCAGAATAAAATTTGTTGTATAATACTATTAATTTCCTTAAAACATTTTTTTATTTATTTAACAAAGTTTTGCTAATTCATTCTTTCTTACGGAATTTTTTTAAAGATAATACATGTATATTTTTGAAGAATTAATTTCAATTTGTTTTGTAAAACAAGTATTTTTCATGCTGCACATTTGTAGCCCCCGGTCTGAAAAAATTCGGATGGGCGACCTGGTCGTCCATCCGCATTTTCTAGACCGGGAGCTACATTCACGTTTTCATTTCTTTTCTCCTGTGGGAAATTATTTCCTGAATTTACTTTATATATTTAATTTTGTTTGTTGAATAATTGAAACTGTTTTAAACTTTTAGATTAATGTTTTAAACTTACAGAAGGCCAGGCAGTCTCTAATGTTAAATCCGCTATGAAACTCTGGGAGGATAACACTTGTCTGAGATTCAGGGAATACAATTCGGCTTCCGGATCCTCGGATAGGATTATATTTGTCGGATCACAGGGGTAATTAATCTAATTACTAATACATGTATATCATTTGTTGGTGGGTCAACTTTGTAGAGTGTTGATTGGTTTATGTTGCAAGATTTATTCATTGTAATGATATTCAGTTATTTACGTTACCTCCTTACATCGCTTGTAAATATTATTGTTACATATACAATGACGCCTTCATTGGGTCCCAGAAATGTTTGTTAAACGCGAGTTCAAATTGTTAATATCACTCACTGTATAAAATATTTTGATAAAATGCAAAGAAGTTATCCATTAATGCAGATTTTGACTCGGTTTTCAATATGTGAAGTTCAGCTAATTTCTGTTGATAAAAACAGAAAAAATGATTTAGTTCAGAATAAATAACCTCTTATTTACCTTGACGTTATGGGGGTTTTTTTTCAGCGTTATAATCTCAGAACCATTTTATTATCTATATATTACACAGAGACTGTTTTACTTAAAATATAATCTCCAAACACCAGCTCCAAACATCTCTGCTTTCAGATGCCAGTCTCCAATTGGTCGAAGAGGTGGTCCGCAGGAAATCACGATTGGGGGAAGCTGTCAACAATCGGTTTGTTCACGATGATCAACCTTATATAATAAGATTGGTTTTTTTTTTAATTCAAACTTTTATGTGGGTTTTTTTTATTAAAAAGTACACATTGATTTCGTAGATTGGATCTATTGCACATGAAATTGCACATAGTATTGGATTTTACCACGAGCACTCTAGACCAGATCGGGACGATCACGTGACTATTAATACCAATAATATACAACCGGGGTTTGAGGGGGATTTCCGGAAGATTGGCGCCAGGAGTATCGAGGACATTGAACCATACGATGTGTCCTCTGTGATGCATTATGGTCCAACAGTGAGTGTCACACCCTGTCACGTGATATTAACAAACTCCTCAAGCTAGATACTGGTATATAGAATAGGAGGAAATATAATTTGGTGATTGCAATTCGTGTTCGATTTGTGTTGCAGTTTATGAGTCGGGACGGGCAGTCTAAAACAATAGTGCCACGGGTCAAGAACCTTCTGAACACGATGGGTCAGCGAGATGCACTGAGTTTCCTGGATATTAAAACTGCCAACGATCTCTACAAATGCGCAGGTAAGTACATGTTTGTAACAAGAAGTTTGTCTCTTGCCTTTAAAGTTCATTCCCAAAGTAATCATTACTCTTTTCAATTTTTATATTCGTAAATTTTTCAGCAAGTTGTCCAATAAAGTTAAACTGCAAAAACGAAGGCTATGTTGGACCAAACTGCGCCTGTCTGTGTCCAAATGGTTTGACAGGGAGGGATTGCTCAGAAGTTGTCCAAAGTAACACTAGTAGGTTGATCTTCTGATTTCACGTGGTTGCTATTTTCATTTGACTTAAATCTAAATCCGTTCATTCATAATTGCTGTACCTTTATGATTTTATATAACAATATATAAATGAGTTAACGCCATTGCTTTTCAGACTGTGGTGGGGAGTTGACGGGAACGAGCGGAGTTCTTTCTTCTCCAAACTATCCCAGAGATTACTCATCATATGCTGACTGTCTTTGGGTTATCAAGGTTAAAAGCTTGAATTAAGAAAATTTATATTAAAATTAAGAAACTCTTAAGTGCTGACATCTATATTTATAGGACAATTTATAGAATTTTAAGAATTCCGTTGTATCAAGGCTTCGTATTTTAGGGACCGGTTGGATCAAGAATAACACTTATAATGGAGGACTTCCAAGTAGAGGATGACTCCACATGTTACTTTGACTGGCTGGAAATATTTCTTGGTGGACCACACATAGGGGGCGCTCGGTAAGCAGATATGGCTTCAGCAATAATCAAGGTTTTGCTGAAACCATTTGAATTAAATGTGTCATTAGCAAAGAAATTCAGCAATTTAAAATGCATGTATCTATCTCTTTTTATTGTATTTTCAGATTCTGCGGAGAAGAAAGTGGAAGCGAGAACAGGCCGCCGAGGACTATAGAGTATCCTGGCAATACTCTGCTGATCAAATTCCACGCAGACGACTCGAACGAGTTCTCGGGATTTCGAGCCCGATACACCATACACTCGTCCTAATCAAAAGAAATCAATGAATCATCATGCATTTTAAAACAAAATCAAGTGTATCGGCCAGACGATGTTTTAATCGTGAACGACAATTTTTGATCGAATTTACATGTTTATCTTATATGTACTAATTGAATTGTGCAACGCTGTATTTTCATGGGTTAAATTTTTTGAAGATTGATTGAAGAAGATTTCATATTTTTGCTTGAATGTATAATAAATAAACAGGTACTAAATAAAATCACTCTAAAGTAACAAGTCTTTTCTTCTTATTTTATATTAGGGTTAAAATGTGGTAATGCAGTACAAACAATACTGTATACGGGGAAATATTCGTCCACGTTTTATTTTCGCTCGTTTCGCCCTCGTCGACAGTGGGCGAATTTAAGAATTCCCATGTCTCCAATTAGAGTCATTTTAACAAGACCTTGGACTTTCAGTAGGACGTAGCTATTTGATTCTTTTGTCAAAACAAGTTAAAAATGACGCGGTTTCAAGCGAAATATGCAACGCTTGTGTAGTCTAAGCTAAAAAGCCAGACAGATCTTGTTGATTTCAGAGACCATGGCTGAGTCAGCCTGAGTAGCTGACAATGAAATAGACAGGCCTACGTCACATTGCTGTTTGGCACAGCTACCGTGGCTAAATTCCAAGCTCTTGTTAAAGAGAGATAGAACCACTTTATCTCTCTTTAACAACTTTGTATGGGTGAATTCAAATCGGGGCAAAACCGTTTGCAAGTGTAGAAAGACGAAAATAACATGGGCGAAAATAACATGTAAAAAGACAAAATTGATTATTATGAACATTTTGAGATGTTGGCAATCCTGAAATAACCCAAGAACATTGTTTTATGAACTTCGGAGACCGTATAGGCCTATATAAACACTGCCACTTTTTTAAATTTGCTTTTCATAAAGACAAATTGAATATTAACAAACTATATATAATATATCAATTACAGATCAACGATTAAAATGTATAAACTGACGATTGCAAAATATATATGCAACTTTAAATATACCCAAGTTTATTGAAACTGACAAAAAACTCAGAGGAAAGTTTGTTATAAAATGAGATTTAACTCATGTGCACTAATACGAAGTTACATTCGGAGACTAATTCTTAATATTTAATTTGTTTGTCTTTTTATGTGTCACTTTCTTTCCCAACATAGTTACACGCACGCTTTTCGTCGTGACCTTGACTGGCACCCAGCTTAGAAATTTTAGTTCAAGGTCACTACAAATCCCAATCCTTCAGACAGTCCTTTTGATTAAGTCTGTACTGTGTCCATAGACATGTTACGTTACACATGTAAGTCTATGCTGCGTCTAAAGGAAAGAATTGGTTCTATAATGATTTTCAAAGAGATCTGTCGCTGAGACCTTTACTTTTGACTATATAGGTTCAGAACACATCCTCTCCTATATTTACATGATCGTGATGGTAATACACATAAAATATGATATACAATTGAATTTGAGTTTTTACTACAAACATGGTTCCTGAGACAGACAGACAGATAGACAGACAGACAGTCGGGAAAAAAAACTAAGTAATATATTAGATGTCGTTCGTGAAATAACTATTTTAGACTCAATGGAAAAGTTCATGCTTACAGGAAACAGTTTTCGTACGAAATAATATCTTCGATTGACTATCGCGCCTCAAGAAACAAAAGATTTCCACTGGCGCGAACGGTGATAAACAAAAAGAAATGTTTGAGAAAAAAGGGGGTAATCATCCCGACGACCTTTTGTCAAAACCTTCACAGACACACAAAGCATGTGAAAGACAATCGGGCAACTTTTCAGACTGCTCTGATAGGTTTCTACTGAAGGATAAAACTTTCAGCAGGCAATATGCACATTTATATGCAGAAAGATTGTGGGAAGTACGTCCGAAAGTAGAGGCTTCTGCAAGAAAAAAATGGGGTATAAATAGAATATGTTTTGTTTCATATTTAATTTGTAATATTTTGTTTTAGTGGTTTATAGATTTACACCTTTTTAGAACAAGATGTAAACACATGACCTGCTGAATTTTTTTTAATACACTCTGGCCTATATTTAATAATAACACAAATCAAATTGCTGAGTGTTCAAAACTAGTTGGTACTTGCTTGTTAATATATAGCTTTATGTCAAACAGTGCCTTATTCGGTTCATACGATGAGACTGACACATACATCGGTATATATACCTTTAGGTACTTGTGACAATAGTTATTTTTCTAGGTTTTCATTTATTAATGCAGATGACGGTTGTGTGTGCTGTGTATATCACTGTAATTATACCCTGTCCCAAGTTTCTGCTTCCAACACTTTTTGTTTGATATTTCGAAAACCATAAATACCTTTGTGCCCAATAGGGCTGGGACGATACTGTACTTAGCCGATTAGATACATATCACAATACATGAGATGCGATACGATACATATCACTATACATTGCAACTTAATGAAAACATGAATAAGGGCTTAAATTTTATTGAATCTGTCAATGTATTACCGCATGTCCAAAGTGATTTCATTATATGAATATATATATATCATTTCAAAATGAGCATTGCACAATTTACAAATTACTTTAGTCTTGTATTCACTATTTTTTCATAAAGAAGTAATCCAAAAGTTTTCCACACTCCAGATTTAGATTCATAACAGTTTTGACAACTTTAAGAGGTTTTCCGCTATCTTTGTACTTTCATGATAGGCGCGTGGACTAAAAATAGCCAATATATATAGCTTGGATATTTTTGGAAATTAAATAAAAGTTTGCTAAGGTATTGTTGTATTATTGGTAAATGTATAGATCCAAATATCGTCAAAATAAATACCGCGATGCACAGGTGCATCAGTGGATTGTCCCATTCCTAGTGCCCAACTACATTTATCCACCAGAATAAAAAAAAGTTCAAATTTTCTGTTTTGAAACGCCCCCGCTGCTGCAGGTTCTAACACACAACCAAAAATAAAAAGTCGACGTTAAGTTCAAAAATAAAAAGTCTACGGGTATATTGCATGGCAAACAACATGAAAACATGAAAAGTTCCTGAATGATAATGTTGAAAAATTGAGAGAATTGTTCTGAGTACTTCCAATTGGAGAAAAGGTGTTAAAATTCCTCATTATGAATCTCCGTAAGAAATTTGTTTTTGTTCATTTTAATTTCTCGGTGTATAAAAAAATGAAATGTCAATGAAGAAATTTTGGATTATTCCCCTTGTATCAACTGTAACCTGGGACATACTACAGTAATGCACTGTTTGCATGATGGTCATGTATATTTTCATCACCGAAGATCAACAATGAATTTATATCAAATTAGACTTAATGTTCTATCGTTAAAAAAACAGATGCCCTACTGTGCTATGATTATTATAAATTATGATTGCAGGAGCAGAAAGAGAAATTCAGTGTTAACTCATGACATTGGGGGGGGGGGGCATAAATTTTTCTGGATCCATGCATGTATAAATTTTTCTGGATCCATGCATGTATGAAGTCAATGAATAACGTCTTAGTATTCCAAAGACACCAAATAAAATTACTTTATGTGATAATATTGCAAAAATTTGGTAAAAAAAAAGTTTGTTATTTAAATCTTTTATCATCTTATACACATTTATATTTCATTATTTTATTTAATTTTATAGGTAAGGATATTGTTATAAGGAAACTACATGAACTCAAAAGTGATGAGACCTGTGTTGTAATTGGGACATTGTTCAAACACATGGAGCTGAAACCAAGCATATTACAGGAGATTAGTGAAGAAGTAAGATCTGCTTGATGCTTAGTTGGGCCTAAAAATAAAAGTTGTGTGTTTAGGGTAACCCGACCTAACCTACAAAAATGGCCCGATCCTACCATTTTTAGATGTCTGTTTTTATCTGATTGTGAATTTTATATATTTTTAATTCAAAAATCCATTTTTAAATATGACACAAACAAACATTCTTAGGATTCATGCAGAAGAAATATGATAAAATAAAAAATAATCCCTACCTACCTAATCTAATCTAATTTTTTCATCAGTGTTACCCTAAACACACAATTTTTTTATTGGCCTTAGTCAAAAGCTGTCTATATAACAAGTGCTGATGGTATTTGACAGTTTTATTGATTGTTTTGATGTGCATCTCGTTGTATTTTCATTTATTCAACCTCTCAGAATGAGGATATAAATATCATCTAAATCTTGTTCAATTTCTTTTAATTTGTTGAATGTTTCTTTGACTAATAAATTTACTTGTATTTTTTCATTATGCATAAATGCATAAAATGTAATTCAATATATTTGAAGATTTGAATCTCTTATCATAGAATGAAGACAATCATATATGTGTGTGAAGAGACTGTAACGGTTTATCATGTTTATTTGTAGCATAATTTGATGCCACAGCCAGTTAGAACAAAATATGTAGATGAATCGGACAAACTTTATTTAGAAGACGAACTACAAAGAATCATTCTGATGGGGGATCTCGATGTCCAAACCTCTGTTACAGGTATAATTCCTATGATATACAATAAATGGAGTTTTGATGCAGCTTATTGCTAAACAAATATTGCACTTTGTTTGGTAGTTATTTCCAGTACATTATATTGAATGTTTATAGTTTACATTTTACACCGTTAATGGTTGTACATGTAATTTATAGTAAGGAGAGCACATGGCCCAATGGTCAGGTGTTAGGTCAGTAACCGAAAAGGTCGCTGGTTTAAACACCATTGTGGTCACTTGAAGTTGCATGTTGTGCACCAATATACAAGGCAGTTTATCTACATTGTCTCAGTCCACCCAGCTGAAATAAAGTTTTGGTTTACACTGGAAGTTATGCGTTGGACTGGTGTCCCATTTAGGAGGAGTCAATGTCTCTCGTCTGCTTAGCACCACAAAGAAGGATCTAACTTTTAACTTAAAATGTTATATCATTAACAGGTGTTATAATAGCAGTATATGGTAAAGAACCAGAGGACGACCAAGGGAAGTTCCACGTGGAGAAGTACTGTTTTCAAATGTTAAGTGACCAGGTCCCAAGGCCAGTTATACAGAAAGACAAGTCAGTTTTCCATTTATTCTTTAAGTATTAACGTTGTCTAGGATTCGTTTAGGTTTCTTAACTCCAAAAACTTCAAGCAAGTTAATGTGTATATTTATATAGTTTAGATACAATGTAAGTAGCAAGTGAAAGTTCATGTACATATTAAATAATGAATCACTGCTATAAGTTTGAATGGGAATCAAAGAAATGTTATTGATATGTATTCCCCAAGTGCTTAAAAAATAACAAATTTGAAAAATAAGAAGAATATAGGATTAGCAGTTCATTAAGAAATCTTTTGGGTTATTTTAACTGAAAAAAGAATTATCTTCTTTTTTCCCGTTTTTAGATATTTGGTCCTAATATCAGGACTAGAAATAGGCAGCAATGAAGAGCAGATCTTTAGCCTTCAGCTGTTCGTTGACATGGTGACAGGGATGCTGGGTAATAGTGAGGAACAGAGTCACTGCGCAGAGATATGTAGGGTCATTGTAGCAGGGAATTCTTTAAGCTCCAGTACACAAGACAAGGACAGCTTACAGAAGGTAAAAACATGAAACCAAATCATTAATCAATATTTGTATTTTTCTATTTCTTTGTATACCGTATTTTTCGGGGCATATGCCGATGTGGGGCATAGGCCGAATTGCTCATTTTCAGACAAAATTCAGGAAAAATCCATAGACTAGCCGAATTATGGGATAGGCCGATTTTCAATCGATGATTTCTATGTTGAAAGTATGACCGCTGCATGATGAAGGAATTTAAGTTGACGTATTAAGTATATACTTTCAGAATATCGATGTAGAAAGTCAAAAGAGTAATTAAAGTTATTAAATTTGCTTAACATATATATTTTAAACATTTAAAAAAAATATAATTGTGTTTTGTGGCTGTTTGGTCTCTTCCGTATTCGTCGGTATATATCGTTAGGTATCGTAATGTTACATAATGTAAATTTAATTGCAACACCAAACTCCGTGGTACTGTCTGATAGAACTAAGTATGATATTTTACCAAACCTTTTATATTTTCATTAAAACCTTACTGCTCAATTTCATTTAATCAAGTAATACTTTGAAAGCTACTTGTAGATCGGGGTATGGCGTCCATTAGCTCAACACGTGGTTTCATATTCAAATAGAGTTATCCCCCGTAATCGCATGAATGAGAAAACGAAATACCACACATAAAATATTTAATTTGTGTTCTTTTCCATTAATAAATTAAAAAGTGACTTGCCGATATGCAAAGAAGTTGTAATGTTAAAAACACAATTAATGCGGTGAGGTGTAAGGGTGTACACTACGTGCCCCCAGGCTGTGTTTTAGTCACGGGTTTCACACCTTTATATATACACGCGACACCAGAATACCGTTATTTCATCCAACAGAAAATTAACTGTAAAAACACAAAGCATTGATTTATTCTGCACCCAAGACCAGTGATTCCCACGAACGCAGACATGAAGAAATTCACAAAAGTTCCGTCATATTTCATTCTACCCGGTTTCCTTTTTTTTTTTACTACGCATCAATAGTTTCCAGGGTTCATACGTGAACGTGGGGGAAAAATTCTTTTGATTGGGGTTGTAAAGAAATACCTCGTACAGTACTGTACATTTTATTACTCGCAATGTCATTACAAAAATTATCAACGGGACAACTATCAGAGACGTATATACTAACGGGCTCTGTTATATCTTTGTATATGCAACTATCGAACAATAGTTCAAACGGACGAAAAAAAAACCAACCCTGATGATAAACTGCTAAAAACAGTGGATTTTAAATTTGACTGTTTATTTTTTTCAACTTTGAGCCTATGATTAGCCGATCACGGGGGATAAGCCGATGCTCGCGCATTGGAGTAAAAAAATACCGGCCTATGCCCCGAAAAATACGGTACATAGGTTTTCAAGGTCATTTAATTTTGCAAATTAAGATAAACAGAGATGTGAAAAGACATTTTTATAATCTCACATCTTGAGATAGAAAAGGACTTTTTTAAGATGCAAGACATTTTACAAGGACGGAAGAAAGATTTTTTTCTCATGCCTGTACAATTTCAACTCTTTTTATACTAGGCAAAATATCTGAGCAAGAAAACAGCAGCAGGGAGTGTGGATGCTGTCAAAACTCTGGATGATGTCTTCACACAGCTAGCAGTAAGAATATACTTTGTTTTCAAAGATATTTCAATGATGTCATTCTTTTTTAATTTATGAAAAATATCACTTAATTTTTATTTACTGGTATTGTTTTTATAAAATGATGACAATATCGAGGATATGACCACATACCATGTAAAATTCAAGCAACAAAGGTCTATGTATGTAACAAGGTTAACTAAGTTTATGAAGATGGTAATTGATTTTGTATAGATAACAGTTGGCTGAATATCATGCAAGATTGTACAGTATTATAATGAACAGTTCAATACACATCTTTCAACTTACTTTGTATCCAGAGTTCTGTGGATGTGGATTTGATGCCAGGGGAATATGATCCAGCCAATTACACCCTGCCTCAGCAGCCACTCCATAAATGTATGTTCCCAGAGGCGTCTCGCTACCCAACTTTCCACACGGTGACTAATCCGTACGACTTCAAAGTAGAAGGTGTCAGGTAGGACAACTGGTTTTTGTAGAGAATACTTGGAATTTGACATTTTTGTTAGGAAAAAGTTAAAGCAAGTCTTGATTAGTGATCAGTGAATATGTTATTGTTTGAAAGCTATTGTCCTATACTGTGGAATCATTCTTCTTTATGAAATGCATTCAAAATTACAAAAGATTCAATGGTTTATTGTCCAGTGGGCAAATAGCACAGAAATTATATCTCAGTTTATACTTGTAGCAGTACCAGGCTTGGGGCGAGTTACATTGTAAAGTAATGCATTACATTACCATTACTTCATGAACTTGGGCATTAAATTACCATTACTTGATTTTCTTGAAGTAATGCATTTCATTACCATTACATGAGTAAAGTAATGCATTACCATTACCATTACTTTGTTTTAAAAAAGTAAAGCTAATAAAGAGTTTTTGCAAATGTTTCAAATATAAAACACTCTTTAACATATCTACAGCTTCATGCTCAGTATCAGGTTCAAATTCAATGACTATATAAGAGTCATTCTTTATTTGCTCAATATATTATCATCTTGTGGCATTATGAACAACATATTACATAAGTAAAATGATATCTATAGACATTTGGCATGATACAGTGTAGGATACGAAATAGAGACACAGAATTACATGCATAACAAAAAACAATTTATGGAATAATGTTGCGGTTATCAAAAGCTAAATAGAGATATTTCCCCAGATTACACAAATCTTTATAATTTTGGACACTTAATTGTAGTATAATTCATAAACAGATGGTTTTTCCCAGTTATATTTCTTAAGATACTGTATTTGAATGTATTTCTTTCTACTGAGGACACTTTAAGACAAAAGATTGCTGTTGCACTTTATGATCAAAGTTTCAAAGGGTTCATCTTTTAACTGCATCCTGTTAGTAATCTTCCCAGCTATACTAAATAAATGTTTTACAGGAGCAGTCGAAGCTTGGACTGAAAAGTACTGTTTGACTATCTTTATCTTAAGATATATTAAGTGCAATAATAGAAAAAATACATGAATCTTGTATTTTCTATCAGTCCAAACTAATGTACAGTGTACTTAATATACAAGAGAGAGAGAGAGAGAGAGAGAGAGAGAGAGAGAAAGTAAGTAAGTAAAATTATTTTCAAATGGGTTATAATATTGAAAGTGATATTGATTTTCATCATGGATGGACAGTGCATTCATTTTGCTTTTAAAGGTGCATGTCTGTCTCCTATTCTATTGTGACATAGCGAAGGGAAGGGGGTTGGGGTATTTAGCACTTCTTATAACAATAGATTGTTTTGATACTTAGATTATCCTGGGGGCATAGTGTGTTGTTGACACATTTCTTATTGAAGTGCAAACTAATTGGAGTAAATTGTTTAAATGATTAAAAACTCTTAATAACAACACTCTTAAAAATGTTATGAAAATTTGCTGTAATATTTAGTGATATTTACAATTCAAAAATAAAATTTTGAAAATCTTTTTTTAATAATACAATTAAAAAATGTTATCTCAAGAATTATTTCTTTCTTCTTAAAAAATAAATTTAGTCAAATTC